>NW_027532411.1:1204241-1600880 GCF_008692635.1 Crocuta crocuta
CAACACTGAGATGACAGGGATGTTAGAATTACCTGAAAAGTAGCCATCATAAAAATGCTTCAATGCACAAGTAAGAATATAGACACTTGAAACAAATAAAAAATAGCAAATCTCGGTAAGGAAGTAGTTGATTTAATAAGAACCAAACTGAAATTTAAGAACTAAAAAATATAAGAACCAATATAAAAAAAACTGAATAGATAAATTCAAGGGCAGGATGGAAGAGACCAAGGAAAGAATCACTGAATTGGAAGATAGAACAATAGAAATTACCCAATCTTAAAAAAATAAAGAGAAAACAGAATGACAAATAATTAACGGAGTCTCAAGGAACTCCTTCAATATTCATGTCCTCAAAGTCCCAGAAAAAAAGGAGAAAGAGGGTATAGGGCTAAAAAAAATACTCAAGGAAATAATGGCTAAAACTTCCCCAAATTTGGCAAAAGACATAAATCTACAGATTCAAGAAATTAGTAAATCTTAACAGGATAAATCCCAATAAATTCACATCAAGACACATCACAGTCAAATTTATGAAAACAAAAAACAAAGAATAAATCTTAAATGTGTTGATAGAGAAATACCTTACCAATAATGGGAGGCCTAATAATAGTATATTTCTCCTCAGAAACCATGGAAATGAAAAGGAAATCACTAAAATTTTTTTCAACTGCTGAATTAAAAGAACTGTCATCCAGGGCGCCTGGGTGGCTCAGTCTGTTAAGTGACCAACTTTGGTCAGGTCATGATCTCACGGTTCGTGGGTTCGAGCCCTGTGTCAGGCTCTGTGTTGACAGCTAGCTCAGAGCCTGGAGCCTGCTTCAGATTCTGTGTCTCCTTCTCTCTCTGCCCCTCCCCTCCTGCTCACACTGCCTCTCTCTCTCAGAAATAAAAAAAACATTAAAAAAAAAAAAAGAACTGTCATCCCAGAATCATATATACAGTGAAATATCTACTATAGAACATGATTTTTTTCCCCAAAGTTCTCATAAAACTTTAATTGGCTAGTAAGGAAAATAGAGTCAAAAGTCAAAGAGCATAGTTTCCAAAAAGAGCCTCATTTACCATAGAAGAATTACAGGCAATTTAGCCCATAAGGAACAACTGAATACAAAATGAGTTTAAATATCTTATCACAATATAGGCCATTCTTACACTAAGTTTCTTTCTCCTTCATTTTCAAGATGTGTATACTTTGAAAATGATTCCAGGAAGCACTGATTACATAGATTTTTGCAGTGACAATATACTGATTATAAAATTACATATATAATCTTATTATATATGTAATTGTATAATTAACTGATTATATGTAAAACATAAGAAAGCACAGTTTTTCAAAAGATCAAATGGAATCATCCCAGTTATTTGTTGATCCTTTCTATAAATGAAACCATCTGAAAATTTACAAGTTTCAATGATACTACTTAATAATACAATGATAACTGCTAATAATAAGACAAAAATTTAATAAAACACCGAATAATTACTAGTTACTATAAACCATAACACTATCTTAAGAGTTTTAATGCATAAACAACATAGCCCATTAATTTGGAAAACAGTCTATAAGCAAATTACAATAGTGAAGAATAATCTGAACATAGTAGTTTCAAAATAGTAATGGTTTGACATGATAAGCCTGATATTCTTTTTTCTTAGAACATAGTTTCTTTAAAAAAATAAAACATGTAACTATAATATGACCCACCAACTACACTACTTAGCATTTAACACAGAGAAATGAAATTATGTCCACATAAAAACCTGTACACAGATTTTGTAGCAGCTTTATTTGTAATAGCCAGAAATGAGAAACAACCCAGATATTCTTCAATTGGTGAATAGTTAAACTGTAGTATGTCCATATCATGGACTGCTACACAGCAATAAAAAAAAAGGAATAAACTATTTATGCACACAACAACCTGCGTGTATCTCCTGAGAAGTGTGCTGAGTGAAACAGGCCAATCTCACAAGGTCACAGACTATACGATTCCATTATATGTCATTTGTTATTTTTTAAAAATATATAGAAACAGACAATAGATTAACAGTTGCCAGGAGTTCAGGATGGTCAATGGTGGGAGTTGACGGGGGAAGTGATGTGGAGGTGTATCTGGCTATAAAAGAGCAGCACGACAGATCTTTGTGGTGATACAATGTTCTGTATCTTGACTATATCAATATAAATATCAATATCTTGGTTGTGATAATGTACCATAGTTTCGCAAGAAGTTACCATTGGGGGAAACTAAATAAAGGTTACACAAGAACTTGCTGAATCATTTCTGTTAAACACATGGGGATCATCTCAAAATAGTTTAGAAACAAATCTGATCGGAGAAGACTCATTCTTCAAATGACTTCTTGACCTTTCCTTATACATTTTGCAATAGCAATTCCATGACACTTCATACAAGGGCTGGGCAGACATAAGTGCAAGTCAGAACACGGGGGAAAAAGGGAGCCAAGTGATAACGCCAGCTGACAGACTGGTTTTCTGGGGATATATGAGCCAATTCTTTGGGGACTCCCCAAAATAACTGAGAAATGCCCTGATCATGGACTCTTTGGACTAGTAAAGTCTCCTTTGATCATTAAGAGTAAGTACGTTTTTAATGTTTATTCATTTGTTTTGAGAGATAGAATGAACACAGGGGAGGGGCAGAGGCAGAATGAAAGAGAATCCCAAGCAGGCTCCATGTTCAGCACAGAGTCCAACATAGGGCTTGATCCCATGACTATGAGATCATGACCTGAGCTGAAATCAAGAGTTGGCCACTTAACCAATGGAGCCACCCAGGAGCCCCAAGTGTGACTGTATTTTAAAACCACAGCCTAGTAAAAATTAGAACATCCATGTTTTAACTATTCTCTAAGACTTTGACCAGCAGGTTCATCTACCTAGCTAAACAAAAAATTCTACAGGGAGAACATTTTCCCAGAAAAGGATAATATAAATTCTCCATGGCACAGATTAACAATTTCAATATTATCCCCGCAAGCATTCACCAGGTCTTCTCTGTGTGTGGAATCAAGCCAGGAGTAAAGAAAAAGGGAATAAAGAAAAGGGAGTTACTACCTTTGAGAATTTACATGAAAACCCAGAAAATATGCACATGAAGAGATGCAGGAGAGAAATAATCAAGCCGAACACTGAACTGTGCTCTTACATGCACAAAGCACTACCAAAGCCACCAAAGGCCTATGAAACTATACTCCCTGCCTTCCCCGTGTTCATCTTGGGCTTAGTGCCTTCTTTTCCTACATGAGCCACCTGAGTTTCATACCCATTTCCATAGCGTATCTGTAGCAGTGCTAAGGAGTAGTCATTTGTGCATCATAGTCCATGGTAATACTCGGTTCGTAAAGAATAAAACAAGGCCTTAGCTCCTCAAGCCTCAGTGTGGAGCAGACATGTCAACAAATAATGCAAATCAGAGTGATTAGTGCAACAGTACACATCTGGACAGGGTTTAGTAGAGGCATAAAAAAGAGACAGCACAATTCTGCCACATAAGAAGCAACCAATCTATGGGCGCTATCATCTGTACTTATGTCAATCTCTTTCCTTGAAGTAATAAGACAAAATGGGGCCATCACTGGTATGACACCAGAATATCTGCCTATTTCCCAGGGAGATGATGAAGTCCAAATATGTAAACTACAATTGGGCTAAGGTATACCATTGCCACAAATTTATCTGTAATATTATGAAAGCCCTATGGCTTTTGTGTCCCTCGTTTCCTTCATATGTAAAACAGGAGGAAGTCCTGGGCTCTAAAACAAAAACCATCCAAGCTGGAATTCTTTGCTTAATCACCATCTAGTATTTGTAAAAGGCAATCAAAACAATTCCAACTTCTCCGCTTTTTAGCTATGTGAACTTAGGTAAGTCACTATCTCTCTATGCCTCAGTTTCCTCATCTGAAAAGTGGCCATAAACATCTCATAGGATTATCAGGAAGGTACAATGAGTTCGTATATGTAAAGTACTTAGAAAAGAGCCTAGCACATTCTAAGTGTTGTATGAATATTACCTATTACTATTATTATTGCCTTTATATTATTTTAGATTTCCAATGATATGTAAGTATTTAAACAATTGAGATATTTTATTGTAAATATACAAACTGTTTGCATATTCTGTCCAAAAGTCACCCTTAGGAATTCATAAATTAATAAATTAGTCAGATTCTGCCAAAAGCATACTCCTAAAAAATAAAGCATATTCTGTGGCATCTGGGTGGCTCAGTCAGTAAGCATGTGACTCCTGATATCTGCTCAGGTCATGATCTCACTGCTCATGGGATGGAGCCCCGTGTAGAGCTCCATGCTAACAGCATGAACCTGCTTGGGATTCTCTCTCTCCCTCTCTCCCTGCCTCTACCCTGCTCAGGCACGCATGTGATCGTGCTCGCTGTCTCTCTCGCTCTCTCTCTCTTTCTCACAATAAATAAATATTAAAAAATAATAAAACAGGTTCTCTGGAGTTTTTTAACATTTTTATTTACCTGTAAGAGACAGAAGGAGACACAGCGTGAGCAGGGAAGGGGCAGAGAAAGAGGGAGACAGAATCTGAAGTAGGCTCCAGGCTCTGAGCTGTCAGCACAGAGCCCAATGCTAAGCTTGAACCCGTGAACCGTGAAATCGTGACCTGATTTCATTATTTAATCATATATAAAATAATTTCCTCCTGACCACAAAAAAATGGCATGCATACTCCCAAAGCTCTCTAAACTTCAAAATGACCTGAACACCTAATTTAGAATCTACTAGGTCCTTACTATTCAAGTAGCATCGGCAGACCAGAAGTACTAGCACTTCATCCAGTAAGTCTTATCTGAAGTCCAAGATCCCATATTTGTGCAAGTTTCAAGTGCTGCCAATCTGGTCCACAAACAATACTTTGAGCAGCAAGACACTAAGCTATGGCAATCAGAAACAGACTTCAAAAGAACTGAAGTGATTGAATTAGTTGTGCCAAAGTCCCTGTAATTGATCAAACCTGGAAAATGTCTTAATCAACACATCGTACAATCACAATTACATCCATAAAGTATTTCAGAACTTCTATGGAACTCTGACATGAGTACATATATAAACACAAGAGATTCCATATTGGCAGACATGCTGCTTCTAATTTAATTTAATTTATAAAATAAAATTTTCACAGTTACAGAGATGAGCCGACATGGTCCTCATAAGTGGGCACACATGATAAGAGAAATATCCCCTGATTTTCATTTATACAACTCTGGGAAGGTCTTTATTTAAAGACATACTACAATCATTCTGAAAGTGGGACTTTAACCTAAGTACAATATTAAATGTGACTGTGGTATAGCTTCTGCTTTTTACAATCCTAGTAGGGTTTGTGTTTCCTAAGAATGGTGTGGATCCAACCCTCATCTCTATATGTCAGAGTAGCGTTAGTTGTACAGGGTCTAAAGATTTAAGATTAAATTATGTGTATCTGGTCAAAAAGATTTAGTACTAAAATTATATGTATCTGATCAAAGTAGTGGCCTAATTCCCAGCAGCTTCATCAACATAGTGCTGAGGGGCCCTGCTCTTTGGGAGGACTTGAATTAGAATTTAGACCTTTTCTTAAAACAAATGGAAATAGAATTTTGTTGAAGTGAAGACATAATGTAATGTGTAAAAGGAGGGTTTAGGAAGATGCAGAAAGCAAGCTATTTGATGGCTGCAGCTCTCTACAACCAGCTTAAGAAGAAAGCCCAAGAGTTAGCTGCTTGCTACAAAAGATGTAGCAAAGTCCCTGCCCCCCAACACCGCTGAGCACAGGCAATGCTTGAATAAACCCTCCTCCTAACCTTGGAAGATGTATGACTTTGGGATTTCAGAGGTTTCCAAAAATACACGAAATGCAGAAAACACTTCCTTACTTTGCCAAAACACGTCGGCCCTTTGTTTACATTACATTTTCCCCTTCTATACGTTGGAAATAATAAGACCCCTCATAGCATAGATAAGATTGAACATAGGGTAAGGCAAGTGGGAGGCAGCTCAGTCCATTCTGTCTTGAAATCTTCTTTCACACCTCTCTCCGAAATGTAAATATGGCCTCAGTCCAGCTTTCCCAGTCCGAATGACTTTGGCTGAGGGCGGTTGGTATGGAAGTCATTTCCCTTCTAGGTGCAGTAGCTGCTTTCCACAGACTCAACAAAGACACGAAATATCATTAACATCTGATTCTGAAAAGGTTGACAACCACTTCTTTGTTTTACCCAGCAGTCTGGGGAAAGCTGCTGCACATTACTTTATCATGAGCAAAATTATACCTATTAGGCTCTGATATGAGTATTGGAATATTTCTCTCATTTGTGCACAGCACTGAAGCTTGAATATGCCTATTGTTTTCACAGTATCCATTACATATTTTAAATGGCATGGAATGATCATATATGTAAACATTACTTCAGCTGAGGCTGAGTGATGCTTGGCAAGGCAAGAGAGGCTGTCTGATCTCCTTGGGCCTTGGCTTCAAGGAAAAGGGTGCCAAGGGACTTTGGGGGGATGGCTGATGGTTATGGAAAGGAGAGAGATGGATTGACCAATGGGTGCTGTTACATTAAAGAGGTCTGGATCCCTTCCTTTGACACACACAAAAAGCTGCAGGCCTCCAACTAGCTCCTCTGTTTTGTGGCATACAGACGGAGGATGAAAAGCTTGCCTGAGGGTCTGAAATAGCAAGAAGGAAGAGTAGAAGAAAGGGGAGAAGGCTTACTGGTTGCCACTTCAGGATTCATGAATAAGGAGGGGGAAATGCCTCCAAATTTAAAAGCACTTCTAAAATAGCCATTAATAATCACATTCTTTAAGATAAAAGCAAGAATCCTAAACTGTTTTTTTAAGCACTGATGTTTTTCTTTCAGGCTTCAGAATAGGAAATGGAATTAGCCTGAAAACATGAAATCAACTGATTAAGAACTCCTGAAACTTCCCAGGGTCATGAGACACACTGGATGGCACTTTCCTCACCATAGTAAACCTTGCAAGCAGAAAAATTTCTGCACACAGGATGCCGATGCTTGTAGCAACCTGTAATCTTAATCATTTACAGAGCTGAGTATGAGACTTCACCCCCCAGATCTAAGTCTTGGAGCCCTGGACTCAAGTTGGAATGTTTACTGATATTTTTCTAAGAAACCCTCTCCAAATTATCCTGGCATTTTAGTCACCATTGGTCTACATTTAGAGTACATTTCCCCCCTTCTTTAGATTAGACTTAGATTTTCCTGATAACCAGGAACATAAACACAGAGAATAAGGAATAAGTCGTTATTTGAAGAATTTGGACCATACAGATAGACAAAAAATTTCCTCTAGGCCAAATGTACACCAAAATGTTTATTGTGCTAAATAATTCTATTTCCTTGTTAGATGGCTCACACTCACTTTTAGTCTGAAAACCTGGCCACAGGCAACCTTACAATAACAAACTAATGGCTGTTTACTGCTTCAGAAAAGAGTAAAATTGCTTCTTACTCTACTGAAGTTATTCTATAGTAAATCAAGTCAACAGACATATTTTTTTGCACCTTATGTTCGTCACACGACACTAAGAGAAAATAAGACATAAGAGAATGGTCTAATCTCCAACTAATCTTGAGTTTCTAACCAGCAAAGACAAAGTCAAACTGCAGCAAAAGGTCTAAATGATGAGCAAAAGACAGATCGAAACAAGACAAGATTCGTGGCAAATGAGTGACACAGACAATAGCAGAGGCAAAAGAGATCCCATCATGGGGTCAGGGAAGGCTTTGTCAAGGAAATGAGATTTGCCCACCAGAGGAATTGCTGGCTACTTATCAGAATTAAAAGATTAGCAAAACGTAGCAATGTTTTCCAAAACAATACTTTAAATAGTTTTCTTTCAGTCTGTCTGGCTTCTTTTCATGTTAAGATTTTTTTTAAATACCCATTCGGCTTGTCAGTAGGTTGTCTCTTTTTAAAAACATGAGACATCTTAATGATGGATCAATCCAGTGACGTTGAAAAAGATAGTCTATAGCACTAGCCATTTGGGGAAACTCAGCTGTGCTGTCTCCTGCCTATTATGCTGAAATGAGATGGAGACAAGCTGTCCTCACTACAACCAAACACACTGCCCTATGCACATGGGCACCACCACCCTCCAGGTTCCAGGCCCTCCAAGCTTCGTTTATCTTGACAGAACTCCATGCCCACTCACCCCTATCCAGGCACACACACATGCATGCACACATACAAACATACACACTGCATAAGCTTGCTTAAGAAATACTCTAGCTATTGCCCTTAAGTAAAAATAGATATGTTTTCCTTCTATTTTGGAGTAGAGGAGGGTTTCTATTTCTCTTCTTTAATGCAGACATTACTGAGCGTATACAAGAGTCCAATGGGTAAGCACCATACTTTCCAATGAGGTTATGATTTTATTAGTCCCAAATAAAGGGCTATTGCGCAGTAATGCTACAATTAGCTCACATCACCCAAAGGACAATGGTGGCAGTGTTTCCCAAGAACTGATGAGGATTCCAGGTGTTTTGAACAGGGGTGATTATTCTCCCAACTCTAGCAACTGGTCAAGTTGCTGTTTTAAGTCCCAAGTGCAAAGAATTTGTTGATAATGTCCAAGGCAGGGCAACATCAAAATTATTTGGATAATGTTTTGCAAAGAAAAGAGCTGCAATTTATTAGCTCTTAACAGGTGTGAAACAAAACAGTTCAAAATCACCAATTTGTTATTCAACCCAGTGTGCCTTAAACTGAAAGAACTATATACAAATCTACTGCAATTCAGAGGAAATAACCCGAGGAGTTTGTAAATCTTTGCTAGCTCTTAAGCAATCTAGTCACATTTAGTAGCTCATAACACTGACTGATCTCTTTTCCATGAAATGAAATCTGAGCTAAATTCCATTAACACCTTTCCCCTAAGTCGACATTTCTCCTGTCCCTTGGCTCTCCTCTCTTCGTACCTCTTTCTCAAACTTCAGGCGGGAGCAGCACGACCTGAGGAGCAAAGATGGTACAAGCTTCAACTTGGAACGGGAGTCATGCCCAACCTTGTCCCAATAAACAAGCTGCTTTCACAAGTCCACTTAATTCACTTCTTTGTCCCTCTGGATTAAAGGGTCACTTAGATCCCTTGTAACGCTAACATTATGTGTCTCCATACTTCTCTTACAAGTATTCTTTCTCCTCTCCTCAACCTTTCCCTCATTCTTCTTGGACTCTCCAGACATCAGAATGGAGCGATCTTACATCTCATCTCTTGTCCCTGGGAAGCCAAACTGGACTTTCTTCTGTGTCCCACCTTTACTGTGTGGCTTAAGCCTGAAATAAAACGCATGGATTCAGAAGGTCAAGCAGTACCAAAATTCTAAACTCACCCAGCACTAGCATACGCAATTAGTATATAAAAGAGCAATAATTAAAGATAAAGTGTAGCTTGTAATGTTTTAAACTGACTAAAGAGGAAAAGCATGTGAACTTTTGAAGACAAGCTGTAACAAGGGTTTCATATATTACGTTCAAATCAAGTAGAGTTTCGTGTATTTAGCAGTCAGCAGTTATACACCAGAAAAGAAGTTAGAACCCAAGCCCTGAAATGCAGAAGGAGCATACATGCTTAGTTTATTTTCTTAGATTAAATATCCAGCCCTAAAGTGATGCAATCATAATTGACATTTTAATAACAATACAGACACAGTATCTTCTGCACATTGGATAATATACAGTTATTTGATACCAGGGGTAATAAAACTGTATTTTAAATACCATAGATGCCAACAAAAAAGAAAACTCCCACTAAAAATAAACCTCAATCAGAAAAATAAAAACATTAATTTTTTTCCCCAAAAAACTCTCATGTTTTAAACCCAGGGAAGGAATGAGGAGATACTCGCTTATCTATTTACAATGCAACTTTCTATTTGCCTTATGTTGATTTACGTACAAGCTTTGTAGAATTTTCTGTAAATAATCAAAGGCGGCACATATACAGATAAAAAGCTACACATGGTTACGCATCACACAAGTGATGAAAAAGGAAAAGACGATGGTCTCATAGAGAAAGAAGAGGAGACCCAACCAGCATCAACATCCTTTACTTCAAATCCTAATATATATTAAGCACCTTCACTGAATGTTTGTAGAATTCAGATTCAAAGGCAAAGGCATGCAACCATTTACACCTGCAAGATCATCACAATTTATGAAATATTCTTCACTTGATGAACAAAGCACTGACAAACAGCCGTCTTTTCCCCACTTAAAAAATGATTGGAGGGGGTCAAGTAGCTTAGCAATCTCTCAGGCTTCTGTGACTAGTCAACGATGCAACTACCCTGACCTTCCAACTTCTGGTCCAATGTTCTTTCCACCACACTTTGCTGCTCCCATAAAAATGAAAACTGCAGGGGCGCCTGGGTGGCTTAGTCGGTTAAGCGTCTGACTTTCGCTTAGGTCATGATCTCGCAGTTCGTGGGTTTGAGCCCCGCGTCGGGCTCTGTGCTGACTGCCAGCTCGGAGCCTGGAGCCTGTTTCAGTCTGTGACTCCCTCTCTCTCTGACCCTCCCCTGCTCACGCTGTCTCTCTCTCCTAGAAATAAATAAAGCATTAAAAAAATTTTTTTAAAGAATGAAAACTGCATTCCAGGATTCCCAGTCTCTGCCATTACAGCAGCTCATAAGAAGGTCTTAAAGAGCTGGGCACTTCTCCCCTCTATGCCATTTCCAGAGCCTGTCAAGGGTCTGCTTTGTAGGAGTAATTCCTCGGTGGAAATTTGGAAGATGGAAGGTATTTTAGGAAGTTTGGAAGATGGAAGGCAAGTTCAAGTTCCCCTTGATAAGCCCATTTCCCAAAATGAGGGTTAAGTAATACATAGTTTTTAGCTCTTTTCGTCTAATAAGATACCACAACCACTCTCAGAAAAAAAAATCTGAGTCCACATGAGATGAGAAATTTTGGCTTTCTTTGCCTACTCTCTGTATTTTCCTTCCCCATTATTTGTGCAACCACTAATGATGCAAAAGAGTAGATATTCAAAGAACTCTACAGTATCCTCAGGTAGAGTCAATTTATGCAAACCAACCCCTAACCTTTTAATTCGTGCCTCACATCTGCACCCCCATTCCACCACCAAAAAAAAAAAAAGTTCCCCTTCTCTCACCAGCAAATCTACCAAATCAGAAATCTTGGTCACACCTGAGGTCTCCCTCAGCCTCCTTCCCCAACCTCTGCCCCATATATTCAGCTTCCAGGGTTTTGTTTTATATCATTCTTTAACAGTTCTCCTTCATAAATGTTAATTTAACCCTTCCTCTCCATCTCTGCACTGGTAATGAACCCCCATGGATTTCCCATGTTCACACAGTGGGCCTTCTGAGCAAAGAACATGTTTAAATAGCAGAGCTTAGAAAGCTCGAGACAGTATAGCCCTCTGGAGAGATTTAGAGATGCATCTTTCCAGAGACATTTATTTACATCCCAGGGTTACCAATCTAGAGATGTCTGCTGCTCTCATGTGGAGGAGACTGGCTCACATGCCAGGTAATAAATAATCTCTCTCTCTCTGGAGGGAAGATGGGAAGCTATGCTAGTGGTCCTACAAAAGATATGGGTGTACTAAAATGTGGGGTCCTCTCCTGGGGAACACCCCATTTACACACATAGGTAACACCCTGACCTTATGGGGTCACCCTTTGAGGACCAGGTCACAGGGACTGACACAGCTTGCTGTTCTAGCTGCTGTTTTTGCTGTGGGTAATAAAATATCTTCTCTAACTTCGAGGTTTATATCATCTGTCAGTATTTGTATGTTCAACTGTGACAGACTAACTTGTTAGCTCACAAGTACAACGGGGTTTAGACCTTTCCCAGTTTTTTACCTAACACCCTGGCAATGCTTTAGCTTATCTCAGAACTACCTCCTCACCTGGGTTTCTTTCAATTCTCCTCAGTGGTCTTTCAATTTCATTCTCCCTCCCTTGTTGAATATATCTGCCTTTCAGTCATCAGAGTGATCATCTAAAACTTATTAACTGTAACGCTGACCCTTCCCAGCTCAAGGCCTTTTGGGGGATCACTTGCTTTTGGGAAAGAGATTAAACTTCTTAGCGTGACCCTGTACGGTCTGAACCCATCCTGCCGTGTCTCCAAACCCTGAGTGTTCTCTGACATGCACCAGTGCTAGCCCACGCTCCCTTACTCCTCTCTGCCTGGAATCCCCTCTACCACCTACTTCCCCAACCCATCCCCGTTCCTACATGATGAACACCTACTCATTATTTCAACACCCAACTCAGATACTACCTACTCTGGGAAGCCTTCCGAAACTCCCCAGGATGTTAACTTCTCTCTGTTCTCAGTTCATCTAGAACACTGCTATTTGGTTCATGTGACACACTGATTAATACTCTCTGTTCACAGTTTTATCCGATCCATTGGATTGTTAAAACATTGAATTTTCCCTGTAATACAGAATATACACTCAGTTAACATTTGTTGGACAAATGAACGAGCAGAAGAAGAAACGCTGAAATGCTTTCAAAGGTCTCATCTATTTTTCTTCTACATGAGCCCTCCGCCCAATCTTGTGATGATTTCCAGTGAAGCCATACATGTTATCTTCGCACGCTCTGTCGACACATGGAGAAGAATGACAAGCGAGGCTACTGTGTTCTTCATTACAAAGTGCATTTCTTATTACATACTTTTGCCACCACTTCAACCACAGGCATCCCTCTAGCCCCAAACCGAAAGTGGCCTTGGAGATTTGGAAAACAGCAAACTGAATAACAACTTAGATAACTGAGTCATGTTTGAAACAGTTAAGGCTTTCATTTACTAACATTTTATATATGAAGACTTAAATGACTCCCTCTTCCACTCAGTCAAGGAAATAAAGTTATTTTGTCCAGAAATTCAGTCAGTTCATCTAGCCCTCAAATCTAAAAGGCCAGTGAGTTTGATGAGCCTGATTCTCAAGCTGGAAGATCAGCCTGTTTGGCTTTGTTGCTGGCTGCCAAAGGAAGAATAATTTCACTGGAAAAAGGATGAGGGAGGCCACCAATCATGAAGGCAAAAACAGAGCAAAAACTGAAAAACTTAAAATAGGAGAAGGAGAATATCAGGTAACATTTTCATTGGGACTGAAACTTTAATTGGGAGGGTAAGTGTTCATTACAGACTTTGTCCCTGGAATACTTTGGCTAAGAGATTCCAATGAGTGTTAAAATCATTACTGAATGGCCTCAATCTAAACAAACACCCACCTTTTCCATTTCACACTGAGATGAAATTACTTTGCTGTGTACTACTGAAAAAAACTGGGGTTGTCAGTTTCTCCTCTCCCAGAGGGATTGTGAAAGCTTTTTCTTTCTCTGCATTCCTCTGCTTTTCAAATTTAGATGTTGGTCTTCTGAAAAAGTTTTCTATCAAGCGCTCAGACTAGTGCCTGACTTAAGTGACACCAGCGTTTCTGTCCAGTGCAAAGCTGATTTTCCATCTGAGCACACACAGGGCCATACCATCTGAGCATAGGAGGCTCTGACAAGCACCTAACCTGGGGGAAACGCAGGCCCAGGGCTTTTTATAAACGAGATTCATCAGATTCATCATAGATCAGAAGCCAGTTTAGCTGGAGGGAACAAAGCAGCAAGAACTGACAAAAAAGATGACACCCCAAATTCAAGAAAAGAGTGGTTTCACTGGGAAAAATGTCCGACCTCTATTTTCAATTACCCGAGTTGCCTGGCTCATTCCTAATTGACAGATCAGGAAATGCAAAGCCTTTCTCTAGTCAGTCAGTGAGGTTCATTAGCATGCAGGGACCTGAGGCTTTGTGCCTAGAGCAACTTTTTATTATAAAGAAGATAAAAATGATGTATTGTATATTATATTCCATCAGCAGAGATCATGAAGATCATAATACATGAAATACAGCCTTGCCTTGCCCCACCTATCAATAGATAGATTATGCCAATGCAGTTCCAGGGCTTCAGCTTGTCTTCCTTTGATTTTTTTTTTTTTTTCAAGAAACGCACATAATGACACCTGTAAAGCCAATCACTCAAAAGAGTGATTGGAAACAAATTAAAATGAGTAGTGTTTAAATAATTAACACCTGCCAAATGAGGAAAAGGGACCTTATTGCTGATATCAAATCACATCCTTTAACGTCTGAAACAGATGACAGTAAGTAATTCCAAACAGTCAAGACAGGAAGCTAATTTTTAGTTCTTGGAAAGTTGAATGAGTTTCAATAAGGTTGACCAAAAAAGAAAAAAAAAAAAAGGAGAAGTCTCATTTTGGTTTAGTTAATTCTACTGCACAAAGCTGGTCTTGCATTAAAACTTTCTTTGGTCTAATACACTGTAAATGAACAGCTTTAAGTCATGGTTTAAAATATATTCATTATTCAGTAAGCTAATGATGTATGTTCCACCTGGTTGCCGTGGAATCTTGTAAGTAAAAATTGAGGGTAGTGTCTTGTTACTGAGAAAAAATATTAGTCTTGCCAAGTTTCCAGTCAATGAATATAACTCACAATAGTGCTGCCAGATAGGCAAATAAGGGATGCCCCTTGCCTGCCCACCCACCGGCAGGAGAAAACCCAAAAAAGGAGTATTATCCTAGTCTGGACCAAAATTGAACATTTTACAAGCACTGAGCAAATAATCCTTAACTCTATTAATGCATGAAGAAGAAAAAAGCAAAATACAGCTGGGTTTAAAGACTAACTAATGAAAACTCCAGCAGCTCAGTGCATTCCTATCTCACTTGGGGTTTTATGTACAGTCATTGAACTAGACTTGAGTGACAGTCTTCATGGCCAAAGGCTCCCTTCCAACTCAGCACGATAGGCTGCAAGAGTTGGGAACTACAGTGAGGTCATCAGCTCAGAATTCCACCACTTTGTTCAATCCTGCTTACAAATTAAGCAACATTTTGATTGTCTGTGGTCACGTTTCCTTTCTTATTTTGTTTTGTGGAAGGTGGCAGTGAGGAAAATAAGAGATGGTGATGACACTAGCTCCCCTTCACATTAATGTTACTATTTATTTTAATTGGACTTAGTGTTGCAACCACCTTCCTATAAATTAACAAGGTTTTCTCAGATGCTTCATATTAAAACACATTTGGAAAGTACTTTGAATCTTAAATGGTCCACTTTGGGTATCTCAGCTATTTAACTGGGTTTTTTCCCAAAGAAACTATACAGGGACATTATCTCCAACAAGAACTACCAGCTTGCAAAATACTTTAGCCTTATTAAAATCAGGACAATGACAACCATTATGATACGAGAAGCAATGAATTTGTTTTGCTGAATGTCTTTGCAACACATAATTTCATTATTAGAACATCTTTTGCGAAAAGCTATCATCTGATCTAATAGCATGTTCCCCAGAAAATGAGTTAGCACTGGCTATCATATGATCAGAAGTCTTACTGGCAATCCAATTACTCAGAGGCAGGGATGGGGGTGGACCATGATGTTTACTTTTTATTTCTTCTTTTGTAAAACCAAAACTCTTCAAATAATTACATTTTAACCATTTAGATATTGTATTCCTGGTAGGTAGACCATAGAGCCTTAGGAAATGCTTCCAGTTGAAGGTTCCTCATTGACCAGAGTCTGAAGACTTTATTTATCATCTCAAAAAACCCAAGCACACCTTTATTCCCCCTATGAGGACAGGTTCACAAACACTATACCAACTGCTAGTACCACCTACTGGCAAAAAAAAAACAGAACCAACCTAGTACCACTTACTCAAGCATAGGCAAGAAATGATACCCAAAGACAGAACTTCTTGATGTTTGGTCAAACCCAAGGCCATCTAATCCCACAAAAACAAAAAAAAAGAAAAAACAAAAAACACAGGTTTCTAATAATAATTCTCTCTTTATAAAAGGATTTTAAAACTCTGATACAGGGGGGTCTATAATTATTCCTATAATAAGGGGGGTCCATTATTATTCCTATAATATAGATCAAAAGTGATGTGAACTACTCAAGTTAAAATATTAACTTGATCAGAAAGGACTTTCAAGCTAGCCTGCATATTCATTTATCTTTAAGAAATGTATTATTATTTATTATACACTATAAACCAGTGCCCATGGTCAAACCTGAAATTTTGCTTTGGGACCTGTGGACATAGCAAAAAGCACAAGGTACTTGAAGTTATGAAATGCTTTTTCTTTTCCATTTTCACCACAAAATTCACAAATTACATAATGTCTGCAATGACTTAGTCTTCCCATGTGTAAAGTGGGCATCATTACGTCTTCATAACCCACATAAAAGTTACAAGGTTACAATCACAAACTTGGAAATGGACAAACAAATTTTAAGAAAGAAGGATGAGGGAAGGAGAGAAGGAAAAGAGGGGGAAGGGGAGGGAAGGAGATGAAAGGGAAAGAAAGCAAACAGAAGGGAAAGGAGGAAGGAGAAGGGAAGGGCAGGGAGGGTGGAGTGAGGGAAAAGAGAAGAGAGGAGACCTCCTCATCCATTCAAAGCACTAGACTGCATTTGAATACTAGGCTTCAGCAAATTAGAAATGTTGGTAATTTGGATTAACTGAAACAAATTAAAGCTAGCATGAGGGTCATTCTCATATTGATATAATTTCAGTTTCTAACATAATGCTGTAATTTACAAGTTTCATGTTTGTGACTCCAAGGATATCAAGCTCTAGAGTGGACAGTATGAAATGAGAAGCCATCCCACTTACTTTATCGTATTGCTGACTAATTATTCCATGAGAGTTAGTCTTGCCAGTCTGCTCTTTTAGAGGGCAGAGAATTGGCATTGTTACAGACTTCTGTTTAGCCTCAAGAAAGTCTAAGACAAGTTCAGTCACGGAGTGGAGACCCACTATTTTTGCTTAATTAATAGCTTCAGATGAGTTGCTTATTTTTTTATGTTGTTTTTAATTTTTTATCTTTGAGAGAGTAGAAGCAGGGGAGGGGCAGAGCAAGGGAGACAGAGGTCCTGAAGTGGGCTCCATGGTGAGAGCAGCCAGCCCGATTTGGGGCTTGAACTCACAAACCATGAGCCAAAGTCAGTCACTCAACCGAATGAGCCACCCAGGTGCCCCAAATAAGTTATTTCTTCCACACTGCTTTTCTTATGTTCAAACCTCATAATTCCATCTTTTATTCCTCATTCCATTCCAGGCTTACTCAAGTGTAGCACATTAGTTAAAGCTTTGGAATTAACATAGATTGGATTCCAGTCTCCATGCTGCCTTGTGACTTACAGAAATTTCTTCATCCTTACACTGAACAAGTATTTATTATGTACCTACTGTTAACAAGGAGTGCTCCGGGAAAATTCAGTGAAAAGAGAGAGAAAATGCTTTCCTGGTAGAACTCACATACTAGTATGTCCCAAACACCAAAAACAAAAATGAGTTCTAAAAGAATTAAATCTGGGTAATTCACTTAGCTCAGTGCTTAAAACATAGCAAATGGTCAACCAATGGCAGTTTAAAAATTATGTCACCAAGGATGACAGCTACAACAAGGAAGCTCTGTCTATTCCTTCATCCCTCTTTGAACAACATCAAGAGTTATATAACCATGACCTTCACTGGAAGTGATGAAGTCAGCCATATGACCAAAAGAACTGCAGCTGGCCAGTTCAAACAAAAGTCCCAGTCTGGGGTGTAATACACCATCAAACCATCAAACATCAAGCACCGGTTGTACCATGAAGCATATATTCACATGGGATTTTTCAGGTAACTATCCTCTGGAGAGATATAGTGAGAGGGAATACAGCATAAGGGAATCAGCCAAGTATATTTAAGCTTCATGACCTGAGACAAATTTTGTACTTTCCTTGAAAAGGTAGATTATAAACATATCAGTTGCATACCATTTCCTGTTTACTTTGCCTAAAATCTTCTCCCCAGATATCTGCTTGCCTTTCTCCTGCACTACTGAAATGTGTGCTCATCTCGGAGAACTTCTCTGATCAACTATCTCAAATAGCAGTCCCTCATGCCCATGTCATTCTCTCTCCCCTTATCACCTCTCATTTATCTTCATGGCATGTCATTCCACATGGCATTATAGGTTTGTTTGTTTGCAGCTTGCCTCTCCACTCTAGAATATTAGCAAGATTTTGTCTTTCTGATTATTACTGAAACCCCTAGCACCTAGAACAGATCTTGATCCAAAGTGCTGCTCTGCTAATAATTGTTTAAAAGGTGACAGGGCGCCTGGGTGGCTTAGTCGGTTAAGCGTCCGACTTTCGCTTAGGTCATGATCTCACGATTCGTGGGTTTGAGCCCCACATCGGGCTCTGTGCTGACTGCCAGCTCAGAGCCTGGAGCCTGTTTCAGTCTGTGACTCCCTCTCTCTCTGACCCTTCCCTGCTCACACTGTCTCTCTCTCTCTCTCTCTCTCCTAGAAATAAATAAAACATTTTAAAAAATAAATAAATAAATAAAATAAAAAAATAAAAGGTGAATAAATGTATTTAAAATTGCCTACAATTTCACTGGGATCTTGGACCTAGTGAATTCCACCCACTAGATGTTATGGTGGTTATAAGAGTGCCTTGACCTCAAATTATAGATCTCTGTCTGAATTCCAGCTTTTGGAATGTTTGTCTAACATTCCAAATGATAGGCAATAAACACTAGTATATCAAATATTGCTTTTGGATATTTTTTTAGTTGAGGTTCTTATACTGGAGAGACCTGAAGTCCCCAAAATTTTAAGGGAAGAACACTAAAAATGACAAGGAAGCCTGTTTTACCATCTTTCCTTTGTTCTCCAAACCAGTGTTTCTCAAACTTTAGCCTGCTATAAAACCATCTGGAAGGCTTATGAAAATGCAGATGGTTGGGACCTACCCCCAGAGTCTCCAGGTTCAGTAGTTGTCTAGAGCCAGGGCCAGGTCTATGAATTTGCATTTCTAACAAGTTCCCCAGTGATGGCACTGCTGCTGGTCAAGGACTCATTTTTGAGACTCACCGCTGATTTCACAATGCAAAAACAAAGCAAAAATTCTCTGCTATAGCCGTTTACAGTTTCATCCTAATTTTGCCTCAGTTGACCCTGTAAGAAAAGCAATGATTGCATTTACTCCCTAATTTAACAAACTTGAAAGTTATGTTCTGGGAGTGTGGGCAAGTTTTGTGTTTTAATTCCATAATGAAATCTAGGCTTTAGCATCATTAACCAATCTGCTTCATAATGAAAATTAATTATTATGGTCATTAGACTAAATGACTTCTGTCATCTGCAAAGACATAATTGGTACAGAAAATTGTTTCACAAGTATGAAATAATCAATCAGCAAAGTCTGGCTGTACCCATGATTTTTTTTTCCCTACCAGTTTCCAATGGACCAGCCTAGAAGTCACTTAAGAAAAAGGAAGGGGTTGGGAGGATAGCATTGGTTACTGTGATAAGAAATGGGAGATGTGTGGCCTATACATTCTAAACTATACAACATCATCTTTAAAGTGCACTTTTCATAACTCCAGGGGAAAGACAAAACTATAGGGAGACTAAGGTGGGGCTAGGGAAAATACTTTCTCCCTAAGGCACATTCTACAAAAATGATACCCTTTAAACAGATTTACAGTAATATGATAACATGATAATGGAAAAGATGGTGGTAAAAAAGTAATGGAGGAAGCAATGGGAAATATGCATAAATGAAGTATCAGAAGTGAAATCATGAGATGCTTTGAGGAGAAAGTCACAGGGAAACACCTATTTTATGGACTCACCAATGAATGTCCCACCTTCTCTACACATGCTGCTAAGTTTGCTTCATCTGATGATTACATCTCTGAGGAGAGGGTGGTCATCAATCCTTAAGATTTGCCAGAGGAACCTTGCTTGGCAATCCAAGTCCTTCAAAGGTTCAAAACTGCTTTCTCATTTTTATTGGTTTTGAAAACTCCACATACTTGGAACTAGGCTCTCTCTCTAAGGGTATTTCCTTGTCTGTTGGAATACACAAATCTACAGTCATCTAACAAATATTTATTTAACATCTACTACTTCAGGGTGCAAGGTTTAAAAAGCGCCTATTGGTAACTGGGATAGGGGAAAGGAACAGATTATGAAAGAAATAGAAACCTTGTTCTCTATCCTTAAGAGTTCAAAATCTGGTTGGAGAGACAAAAATAAATAAACGGAATTATACCAGAACAATACAAATTAACATATCTCCCAGTAAGAATATAAAAGCAATTTAATTAGAGAGGAAAATTTTCCTTATGGATTAGCATGAGGCGATATCAAATGCAGACTCAGATGCATCTGTGGGTATAGATAAATATTCCTATGAATGAGAGGCTGATTTTGACCCCAATATATGCACAAAACAAATGGATGTTGACATGTGCAAAGACGACTGGGATCATTTAAGCTGATAAATAAATTACTAAATTAAGCTGCCTCAATCAAGCATTGTTTGTAGGAATATGATACTACCAAAGTTTATCATGTTTGCTTTGAAGAAAAGTTCTTCATGCAAAAATGCGGCTAATTGTACATTGTTCTAAATAATATCAGATGTAGAAGGTAGCAATTTAGGGAAGATTGCTCCTAAGATAACAATATTGAACAAACATATAATAATAAGGGCCTATCATGAATTCAAAAATAGGGTCAGCTACTCTACGTATGCATCCATCCTCCCCACCCCCGGGCTAAGGGAGGATGTAATGAACCAGGGCAAACTGAGCCATGCACTTTCCATTTTGAGCCTACTTCTTGCCCTGACTGCAGTGTAAGCATTTGACTGTTTTTATTGCTTCATCGGTACCAACCAGAAAAGGACTTGAACACAGAGAGCCCTGTGAACATGCAAAGTCTAACAGTCTTCATTAAAATGAAGGAACTGACGCATCCATCTATCTCAGTGGGAGTTAGTTGCTTACATATATCTGAGGGATTTGGCTGAGTACAACGTTTTTTTCCAATCCCCATTGTTTATAACAAGTCTTTTATCATCCTGAAGTCTGAATTAACATTTCTGTCTCTACCAGCTTAGTTGTTTTTCCATTTGGCAAACTCTAGGTTTTTCCTGTTGTCTTCCCTTTGGGGCATGAATTAGCATAGTTGTGCAATGTTTATTGTTTGTTATTCCTTTATTTTTTGATGTCATCCTTGAAGATGTCAAATCCTCTTCCCTGAGTTGTACTGGAAAAGCCAAAGATTTCCACGAAGGGGGAGTTTGGGAAGATGGAATATTTGATAGAAGCCTGGGGCTTGATTGGTGAAGCTGTTTTGTTTTAAGCATATTCAGCAAGCTGTTCTCTTAAGGGCTATTTCAGGAGACTCCCCTGCAAACCCTGTCCCACTACACACACACACACACACACACACACACACACACACACACACACACACACACACACACACCATTGTTCTGACTGCAGAGTCAGTACAGCAATTGCAGAATTGCAGATAAGGAGTTCCACATTACAGAGGCAGAAAGCAATACAGCTAAAAGTTCCATCTTTGGAGTGAAATTATCTCCTAGTTTTAAATCCCAGCACTGTCCCTTGCCAGCTGTGACCTTGAACCTCTTATTCATCCACTCAGAGCTTGAGTTTTGGACACTATGAAATAAGGGAAAACATACCACCCAGGAATATTGTGAGGAATAAATAGTATATATAAAATGCTTAGCAGAATACCTGCTAAGCATATCACTATAATATACAAATGTCAATAATTACAGCTTTTTAATTATTATGATAAAAGCTTAGGAATCAGTATCAATTTTTGATGATCAAGGGGTACATTATTCTGTCTGTAGACTGTTCAGTAGCCAGATTCCTTACCCCCACAACCCTCATTTCTTTATTCATACAAACCATCTCATTTCTTATTCTGACAACCTCCCCTAGACTGTCAAAGGGACAGGAAGTAAAATCATTTCTAGTACTATCTCATAGCTCTGATACAGGTGCACTGGGAAAGCAGTTGAATTAAAAAATGGGACATTAGCTATTAAAGATTCAATTATCTATATTCTTCCTTCCCCCACTTGAGGAAAGTCAGCAGTAAGGGGAAAAAAGGCATTGCACTAAAGTGCTTTAGGAATGTCTTGGGGAAAATAAATATGCAATCTAAATGCAAGGTATCATTATATTATTATCACACTGCATTCATTTAATAAGAGATTAAAGTGTTCCGGTTCACAGCAACTAAACTTGCTTCAAACTTTCCCACGGTTTCTTTGATATTCTTTATATGAAGGAGGCTCCCATTTAGGACAATTGCTGCAATATGCTGGTTTTAAACTAAGCCCCTTTTGGAGACTGGAAGTATCCTTAATCCAATCATAAAATTAACTGCTCACTTGTTTTCTCAGATTCATTTCTTCCCAAGCTAAAGCAACCTCACCTCATCATATTAGGCCAATAACAGCTAGGATGTAACTGGAGCCCCTTATTCCACTATACTCTAGGGTACATTCCCTGACCCCTTCCTTCTGGAATCCCCAGAGGAGAAAGAGCTTGGGCAATCCCAGGGATGTTAAGAGTTCTGAAAAATCTGCCTGGCAGCATCTGTGTTATAGGTTGGCTTCTCTAAAAGCAGACATTAAAGTAGTTTGGAGTGCAGGATTTTTATCAGAGATCACACTTGGGGATGGAAGGCAAAGAAACAGGATGGGGCAAGGGAGGAAATCATATTATGTGGTAGATCCCACGAAGCCTCAGTCAACCTACCAGAGAGCTTCTCAAGCAGGTATTTTGCCATCAGAACATCTCCCACAGCACAAAATGCCTGGATTTTCACCTATCTGTCATAGTTCGTCATTCCATGTGACTGAGGACTGAGGCAACAAGTCCTTCTTTAATGGAGATCTGGGTCCCGCATCTCCATGCTCCTTCCCTCAAGACTGCTCTCCTTCCCCCAATGTGTAAGATGCAAAAGGAGAGGAATGTGCAGATGGATGGCCATGTTTTCATCAGGGTCCAAGACTGAGTCCTTTCTAGTTAAATATTCTACCACTAGGAAGAAAAAATGACTATATGAGAGTAGAGATAAAGAAACAATGACCATTCCTGGCATCATAATTATCCCACTTCCTTCTAAATGTATTCCTTTTCCATTAATCCTTATATCACTGAACAGATACCACCTTCTACCCAGTAGTCCGAGGTGGAAATTTAGGGGGCATCCTTGACCCATTCCTCTCTATCTCCCCACAATCAATCAGATGGAATTCCTACAGACTCTTCTTCTACCCTCATCCTGTCATCTCTTCATCTGCTAACACAATCTACGATCAGGTCTTATTGCTTCTTATCACATCTATACATCCTACAAAATTCAGCAAGGGCTTCCCCTTTCTGGTAAGACATCTCTAATTTCAACCTCTGCATATCTCTAGAAGCTCTTGCCATTTCTTATACAATTGTTGGTTTATTAGCCCGTCTCTTTCTGGACTTTTGTTCATGAAGACTGGAGACAACATCTTAACTGAATTTGTATCCCAGCATCTAACATGACAACTAATACTCAAAAAGATCCTAAATATTTGTGTGTTGATGCATCTATTGCCCATCTGTTTTATGAGAAGCACTGTGCTAACTTCGGCTGTGGGGCCACAAAGAAACAGTCTCTGCCCTCCAGGAGATTAAATACAATCATATCAAAGGAAAGAAGGAAAAGAAAGCAAGCATCAAGACATTAGAAAGGATATCAGAATAGAACAACACCAACAACAAAACTACATTTGAAAATGAGGCAACTGTGGGAGAAACATGAAATTTTCTCCAGAGGAAGAATTTTCTTTCAGAGTAAGAAGATATAGCGGGGAAGAAATGCTGTAAAGACTTACTTCCTAAACTACTGATCAAGTGATGGAAAACTAATGTAGAAGCCAGAGGAAGGAATGGCCTAATGTAGCCATATTTAAAGTAACCAGAGACCAGAGTAAGTGAGGGAGCAAATAGGTTAATCAATTACTATATATTAAATAAAAATTTAAATGACCAGAAAGCATGAATCAACCCTTTGCAAATTTTGACATCATTATTTTAGCTTCTACTAAGTATGGCAGGCTTGGAAAATAAATAAGTACTATTTAAAATTTAGCAAAAACCTACTCACAGTAGGTCTCCTTGCTGATATTAGACACATACAAAATGGACAAGGAAACGCAGTATCGTATTTTACACCAGCCTGTGACATCATCAATCTTGCTCATCTACATAACCCCACATCAACTCAGAGATAGGCAGACTAGTGAAACCAAATGATGAAAGCCTCTTAGGAGAGATAAATCCTAAGGTGATACATAAAAGTGGAAAATACAAGGAGAGGAAATCTGTTCCATTCCTAGGAGATACATGGGATATGAATTATCATATCAATAGTATTAAAGCTATATAAGGGATGCAAAAATAGCTTGAAATGTTTAAACAAAAAAGAACTTATTAGAACATTCTATTCCTTCTTCATATTCCTTATTTCTTCTCCATTTCCTCTAGTATATTTTCCCCCCTCAATGCCTAATTGTTAGACATTACTAAATTCTCAGTCCTTAGCTCTCTTTTCTCTCTTAAAAACCTTAAGCTGCTTTTAAAATAATCCCAAATAATCCTAAAATTCTTAGGTTTGCTGTAGTGTAGCTTTTCCAAAAACCTAAGAATTTCAGATTCTTAGGTTTTCAGATTGAGTCTATTCATATGAAAGTCACACCTAGCGATTATCTTTTAAACTCATTTCTCCCTTTTTGTTTCCCCAACCATGATCAAATTCAGACTGATCTCCCCTCTTCCATGGATTACTACAATAGCTACCCAAGTCTGGGCCGTGATACACACTGCAGCTCCATCACTGGGCTTAAGCACTCTCTTCTTAGGATGTCTCCTGCTCAAATACTCTTATTCTTCACCCTAGACTCCAAACTCAGACCCTAGACTCCAAACTCCTCACAGGTATTCAAGAGCTTCCTTTATCTGGCTCTATCTACTACCACATGTTGTTAGTTGCCCTTGAAACAAAGCCTTCATCACAATCAGCTCACCAGCTCTCCATCCATCCATGGACTTCAAAGTACACAAAGCATACTATGAACACTATGAATATTACTACTGAAGTTTAAAGATGTTAGATGCTTCAATCAAGGATATGTGGGGTGGGGGGGGATGAGATTCAAACTCAAGTTTTTCTCACTCCAAAGCTGCCCTGATTGGTTCTTGAATTTTTGTGCACTGAGAAGGTGGTACTCTTAACCACTCTGCCCTGCCTTTCTAATCAACTAAAAAAATGTATAAATTGTGATCAGAAACAAAGAAGTCTAGCTCCATTAATAACCATGTTAGCAATAACTTATACATGGTACAATTTTCAGACAAGTACATATTTAAAGATTGATGCTGCACTTAAATATATATGCTAAAAAGATGAAAGTATATTTAACTGATCACAGCCCCGTGATATAAAACAAAAAAAATGTATGAATCAAAGGTTTCTATGAAATCAGAAAATATTTCTATGAGTTAATGAAGACCTTGAAAAAGTAGTTCCTGCGAGAAAAAACTAAATAGATATATAATTCCACATTTCTCTTCCTCACTAAGAGTTTGGTCTTTCATGCAAATATATGTGCTTATGAGTTTCTGTCAGTTTCATTCTCTCCTTATACTAAAATCAAAGCACAGGAACAGAAGTTTCTCCTTCCTTGGTAGTGCTGAAGTCCCCAGAGCAGGGATCTATCCAAAGCCTCTATTACTCTGTTTGTCAGAGGTTGCAAAGTGGTGGCCTGAAGACTCAATCTGGCCTGCATGTGTGCAGTCCTTTCCTTTAACTGTATTAATCTACAGCATTCAAAATTCAAGACACTTCACATGAAAATCCAGATTTCTAGACTTGAAAAATACAGACATCTGGGAACACCGGGCACACATCCCTCCTAAATCACTAGCCACTCCCTCTGGATGGCTCTGGAACTCTACTCTGGACCATTCGGCTGGTCCTTTACTCAGGCCTCCTGTCTTGTCTTGCGGGCATGTCATTCCACATCCTCAGGTTTTAAAAGCAAGGAGAGTCTGGGGGCTCCTGGATGACTCAGTCCTCAAGCATTAAACTCTTGGTTTTGCCTCAGGTCATGATCTCATGGTTGGTGAGTTCGAGCTCCACTTCACGCTCTGCACTGACAGCATGAAGCCTGCTTGGGATTCTCTCTCTCCTTCAATCTCTCTGCCTCTCTCTTGCTCTCACTGTCTCTCAAAATAAATAAATAAGCTTAAAAATAAAAAATTGACCGGTGTCTGGAAAACCATTTGTGGAGAGGGAGAGCACAATGAAGAATGTAGGAAGAACAGAAACAGAAAATCAGAACATAATGCCAGGGTTTCTTGTTTTGTGTTTTGTTGTATTTGAAATTATTCACTAAAATGTTTTTTTGTAAAGATGAAAAGTGCATCACAGTTCCTCCCATACTTCCTGTTCCCTCTTCTGTTTCATCTACTGAAATGAAATAAAATATACTTTAAAAAAAAAAAAGAAAAGAAAACTAAAGCGATAAGACAACCTTTGCTAAACCATGAGAGACTCTTGAATGCTGACAAAAACTGAGGACTGATGGATGTGGGGGGAGGGGGGGATGGGCATGGAGGAGGACACTTGTGGGGATGAGCACTGAGTGTTATGTGGAAACTAATTTGACAATAAACTATTAAAAAAAAAAAAAAGACAACCTTTGCTAATTTTTTTTCTCTTAACTCCCACCTTCTGCTGCCCTCCCCCAATCCTCAGTTTGGGAGACAATTATAGTTATAAGGTGATTAAATCTTATAGGATAATTAGAAAAGTGTGATATTTTAATAGTAACTTACCAAGCTAACCGGAAGAAAATGACAGAATAATTTGAGAAAAAAACTAGATTATAGTTTTAAAGTAATAATAACAAAATGGTAACTGAACAGAACACTGGGGATTGAAGCAAGGAATAGTCTTAAGACTAAAGCAAGCAACAGAGTCAAGATCTTTACTTTTAATGATATCTTTGGAAAAGATATTTTATTCTATATGTATATTTTTAAATTAGCAGTCTCAGCAATTTCCAGGGGTTATTATGTCATTCCTTTCTATGCTGCTGAATAAAAGTAACCTGGGATTAAGTAGCAATTCATGATTTAAGGAACAGATAGAATTCATTGAGCATTTTATAAGAGCATTTCTAGTGGCTTCTCACCTCTGAGGAGCTAGTTTCGATTTACACACTATAATTAATCAGATACCAGAGCCAGAGAGAATTCATCAAAGAAAATGGAAACTTATTTTTGGGTAATTAGCTACTCCGGTGATTGATCAGTTAGTTACTTCTTTATTTTTTTTCTGTTCACTGCCAATTCCAACTATATATTTTACCTTATTATCTAAGAATCTCCGAGTGGAAAAGGGCTAATAATTTCTCAAGCCCTACTTCAGTGTCTTTGAAGAAGATAATAGGAGAAAAGCTCTTTGCAACACTGGTTTTCCAAACTTTGTATGTGGACTCCTTTTGAAATACTGGAATTCTATCCTAAATTTCCCATGGAAGTGGCTCTGTCTGAAAGTATAAGGACAGAACAGCAGAAAAAGTAATGAAGCACAGACTTACAAGATAATCAGGATACTAAAGAGAAAAGTGGACCTTCTGGCTTGAGGTTAGGACAATCTATTCAAAATCTTCTGGAGAAGAACAAAGAAGAAACTTACTAATTTGAAAATTATTGCCATTCTTTTTTTTTTTTCCAGAACTACCACCAATTCATTAAGGCGCCTTTTGAAAATCTCTTAAATTTTTCATTTGGCAAACAGATTTTCTTTATTGCTTCATACTGATGGGGGGTAAGGGGGAGTGATGTCTTCTTGTGTATAAAGTAAACCATATGAATGTGTAAATTTAGACAAATGGGAAAATAAATGGATGGTTATTATGCAAATAGCAAAAGCCAAATGGATATGTGAAATGTCCTAGACCACAGTGGCGCCTTCTCAAAGAAATGTTCTCTTTACTCTTGCCTTTGAGCTCCTCAGCCCTTAAGAACCAAAATCAACTCGAGATCTAGCATTCAATCTTTAGCTTATGTTTATTTCCCTCTTCTTCTCAGTCTTCAGTAGACTGAACAGTCCTCCCATATATGGTCATCTATAGGGAAGATGAAAGAATTAAGAAACAGGATTTTGTCATAAAATGAATCAACTGAGGTTGTGTAGTTCTTTCCTCAAGGTCACCAAACAAACATAAAACTAGCAGTAGAAAAGTACTTACACCTTTTGATAGTGTTTATGCTGGACCCTTCCCGGCATGCAAAATACTTTTCAGCTATGAAATCATTTTCTTTGAAAAGGAAAGCTTCTTAAAAGGTAAACTGGAGTAATACTTTTCAACGGACATATTTTGCAGTGAGTAGATTCTCCAGGGATGGTAACCACTAAGTTTAAATTCTAAAACTCTGAAATTCAGTTTTCTAAAATGCTCCTGCCCTTTTTAAACTGTAAACTAACCTGCCTTCTCCTTTCATAGCCACCTTGTCAGATGAGAGCTGCTAGGCTACTGACATGTACATTCCAATAAGACCACCTCCAACTGTGGGTGCAGAAACCTACATTTCTTCCTCTTTCTCCTTAAACCATACAAGTCTTGCTACTTAGTCTTGAGACCACTTAGTCTTGAGACCGTTGAAACTGTGCTACTGAAGGCCATTACTGACCTTTTAATAACCAAATTGAGAAGACTTTCCCAGTTATCATTATTGTAAAACCAAATCATTGGTATCACCTATCTCTCAGCCCCTCTGGTAAGACTTGAAGTTTCAATATATCAATATATATTACAGTATATTACAATATAAGTTATTATTTGGAATTCTCCCTGCCCCGACCATTAGATCAACATTTTCCAATCTCAACTACCTGTCACGTAAATAATAAATGGTTCTTTTACCAATGGGTACTTTTGAAAATCTTCTACACCAAGATAGGTGAAGTCTGAACCTCAGGCTCAGGAGGCTCCCATAGTCTTCTTTGTTTTCCCTCTTCTGTTCCCTATGCCCAGACTTTATAAGCTTCACATCTCTTCTCCCAAGCACATCAATGAAAGGGAAATCGGAGGCTAAGACCTATGCTGACATTTGGATCTGTGGTCTCTGACCCAAACTATTCAACCAACTTCTTGTGTGGGTCAATTTTAGGGCTTTGTGGAGCTAAAAGACACCACAAATATCCCCTGAACCCTCACATACTCATCAGAGCATGTGACAAAATTATACCTCCAAATGCTTGGCAATCAGCCAAGGAAATGGGCATTGTCAGCTATCATCTGCCACTGCTGCTTTTGGCCATGGACAGTCAGGAGTTAGGACTAAAGTATCACCCAAGGAAGAGGAGGAGAGACAAAGACTAAAATTCTTAAAAATGCCTGTGCCACTCTTCAAGTTATCTTTTGTTTGACCCTTCATATTTACTCCTATTTTCTCCAGCCTGTTCTGTGCTATAAGGCTGACCAACATGGACCACACGAATGGGGCTCCAATGCTCCCTATCTTCTAGTTGGCTTTGATTAAGGGGACCCTTGCCAGAAAAGAGAGGGGAAAAAAAGTAAAGTTGGCCTATTATTCTTCCAGCCCCCCTGCCACAAAGTTGCTTGATGGATGCCTCGCTCAACACCACTGAAACTTAGGTGGACTGCACCAATTGTCTCCCTCTAGATTCTAGTGACCCTTCCCTTCCTTCTGCTTCAGGCCTAGTGTTGACACAGCTTCTGCTGCTAGCCTGGGGTTCCTGCATTTCTCTTATGGCTTTCCTATACTGCACCCACATCTTTCTAATTAGTCCTCATATAAATAAAACTCTGTAAGTTATCCTAATTTTACCATGCCTTCTATTTTCATTTGGAAACCTGACATTGCCAAAACAATAATCTACAGAGTTTTTGAAAAATACATATTTTAGGCCTCAACTGAATCAGAACTTTCAGAGATGTAGCTTGAGGAACCATTTTCAGCAAGTTTTTTAGTTGATTTTTTTACAGGGTTTGTGAGGCCCTGGTTTAAAGCAAATAATGCCCCACAGTCCAAATCCAACCTGCCCCTGTTTTGATACTGCCTGTGAGCAAATAATCATTTTTACATTTTTAAATAGTTTTCAGAAATCTAAATAATTTTATGATGTGAAATTCTGTCCATAAATAAAGTTTCACTGGAACATAGCCATGTTCACTTGTTCACATTTGGCTGTGGCTACTTCGGTACTAAAAAGGCAGAGTTAGGTAGTCACATCAGAGATCGTGTGGCCCCCAAAGCCTAAAATACTTATTGTCTGGCTCTTTGCAGAGAATGTTTATAGATTCCTGGAAGGATATATTCTCATTCTTGATCTCCTCCCGAAAAACTCCCTATTATCTGTTTGAACTAAAGACCAAGATAATTTCCCAAGTCAGATAGGCCACTGATTATGCAAAGTAATGCTGTCCTATGCATTTGGAATGACAATTCCAGCCTTTATGAGGTTGTGGATATATTTATTCCCAGTTACATGAGGTATACATGGTATTTTAAGTATCTGAACCAGAGCTAATGAACACTACAATTTTTTACTTCTAAGCATCCAGACTTAGAATCTCAGCTCTGTTACTTATTTGTTGTGGAACTTTGGGAAGCTATTGTTTTTACATTTACATAATTTAAGACCTGTTCCCTAAATAGTTTTGAGAATAAAACTGAACATTTTAAGAAAAAGTGTACCAAAAGATACTTGTTAGATAATCCATAACTATTCATTCCTTTCCTTTACCTTCATTCTACCTTGTAGGGAAGAAGTTTAGGAATTCCCTGACCCTGCACCAACGGGTTAAAAAGGTTTAGAACAAAAGCATCTGAGAATAGGTAAACAGGGCAAAGGCACCCCCAGCATAGAAGGAAAGCAGAAAGTTGCTTCCATAGGAGGACCACGTAAACCAGGCTACAGACTGCCACAGCAGCAGGATGAAATTGCTTGGAGCTAATTAGCAAAAGAAGGGTGCCTTGTTGACCCTGAGATAGTATGCTCTATCTGTCTTATCCCCTGGGCAAGTTAAGATAAACATACAGACCTGGTGCGTACTGTAAGCAGCCATCTGCTCAGCACCGGGATTTTGTTTTATATTCACCCAAACACCTAACACCACATATCTTTGAAATCCCCCTTTCTATAACGCACATGAGTTAGTGATCACTGTTTCATTGTTTCTTTCTGCACATCCATCACATTTATAAGTCTTCTGATCCTGATAAATATAGAGCAAAGACCCTTACTTGGGGCTCTTGTCTCCTGTCAGACATTAGCCTCTCTTGTATTTAATTATGTGTCCGCTCTCTTGCTGGACAAGAGAGAAGAACTCCAGACTTAAAATCTGTGACTCACTAACACTTTTGTACCTTTACACACTAAATAGTCAAGGGACAAGAACATACCCTTCACTGAGGACTTTCTCCAATGAACGGAAAGCTTCCAGCTTATTTGGAAGGCAGAACAGGCCTTAGAAATCCACTAAAGAGACAATGAGTATCACAGAGGTTTTTATCTTGTCTAACACAATAGCCCACACCCTGTGGGTACTCCATAAACACTAACTGAATTGGATTTTATTATGCTGTTAGACCACATCCAATTCCTTTGCTGCCTCCATCATCAGAAAAACTGGCTTAAAGTATATGGAAATAAACAATTTACCCATTGGTCCATGTTTTGAAAGTAAAATTTGCATGTAGCAATTGAGACATTATACTTTGATAGATTCTACCCTTGGGGTCTGCTTTAAAAGTGTAGCTTTAGTTTCTCTTTTATCAGTATACAAAAGTTTTCCAAGAAACACGAAGACTTTAAAGACTTGCCACACAGCATACATCATGTTACAGAATCACCACCAACTGAAATTAGCTTAAAGACAAATGAAGCCTTGACACAACCTAAGAATGGAAGATTGGAAACAACAGGTAAATCTATCACTTAATTCTACTTTTCCACATATGCTAAAAAATAAGAAACTGTATGTGTAATTCCAGAGTTGTAAAATACTTTGGAGATGACTTCTTCAAAGGGTTTTCACATTGGCGCCCTGGGGGTCTTTGGCAATAACTTAGGAGACAGAGTGAGCCAAATTGGATGGATCCCTTCAACCCCAGCTGCTACTTCCACACAAAAATTTTGTCTTGTCTGTTTTGTATATTAGAGTATTGCATAAGATGTAGTTTAAATAGTCTCACCAGTAAAAAAAAAAAAAAAAAAAGTGTTTGAAAGCTAGTGACTTATCTTTCTTACACTGTAAATCAGAGATTAATAATTTTATGTAAAGAGTCAGATAGTAAATATTATAGGCTTTGCTTGCATATGGTCTCTGTCACAGCTACTCAACTTGACCATTATAGGTGAAAGCAACTATAAACAGTATGTAAACATATGAGAGTAGCTATGTTCCAATAAAACTTTATTTACAAAAACAAGTGGTAGGCTAGATCTGGCCTATAGGCCATAGTTTGTTTACTCCAGTGCAGAAGATAAAAATAACTTCTGAGTAAATTAAAATGACAAACCCAAATCACTAACCAGGTAGTTAGTGAGAGCTAGGAGACCATGATTCTTTCCCCTACACTGCTAGTAGATCAGGAAAAACAAAAATGTATAAGGTATCTTTTGAAAAGCAGTGGAGAATATCAAGAAAGGTCCTATTCAATAAATATTTCACAAATGCCTAGCCTGTGGCTAGTACTGCATCCTGCCATAATCCAAATCAATACTTTTCTTATAATTTCCCTATCACTATACCCCAAAAATAATGCCTCAAAGTGAAAAAGAAAATGTGTAATGTTCTTATAATCTGAGTCATTTAGTTTTGCCAATGTTGTTCGGTAAAAGGATCTATCACTTAATTAACTATCGGTTTGATCTGTCTACCTGTGGCAAAATGGCATCTAATATGTTGTAACTAAAAGTGTACTTAATGTCTGCAATTCAGTGAATAGATCATGATGTGGTCATTCAAGCATTAAGCACTCTCTAAATGGGGATGAATTGCTCTCCATCTTAGTACATGTCTGGCTGTGATGTCAATGTAACAGACCCTGACTGCTAGCCAGGTATTGCTCCTAATAAAAGGGAGGTTCCTCATCCAGTTATCGAAGTCCCATTCATGAAGGCTCAGTGCAGGAGATTTAGCTGCTGCTCTTGAGATCCTTATCTCCACACTCTTGTCTCTTTAGTGGTTATCTAAACACAGGGAAAGAGAAAACTCAGACAGCAATAGCAATTAATGCAATTCTGTCATCGATGCCTTCTGATACTCCTTCTTTATTTCTAAACTCAGTAGTATTTTGACCTTTCCCACATCATGAGATTCAGTTTCTTGTTACATCCTTCTCTTACACAGGTTAGTAAAAACCTAACTAGAAGGAGCAGTAAATTCAATCAGAGCATATGGGAAATATCATATACCCCGGTAATTCACAGAACATATGAGACAATGAGGAACAGGAGAAACTAAAATTGCTATTATGTACATCTATTCTTACGACAGTTGTAATGAAAATGGAAAATGGTTTTAGCATAACATTCCAGTTAAGTCTCAAGATGGTTGTGTTGTGGTTTTCCCTAGCTGATCTGCCTACGGACAATAGAGACCTGAGATTTCTTTAGGAAATAATTACGATGATTCACAACTCTAAATGTCCATGAAACATACATCAGAATTTTCAAACAATTTAAAGGGACAGTTCTTTTTTAAAAAAAACTTTTTTAAATGTTTATTTAGTTTTGAAGGAGAGAAAGAGAGAGAGAGACAGAGACAGAGAGAGGGGGAGACACAGAACCTGAAGCATGCACCAGACTCTGAACTGTCAGCACAGAGCCTGATGTGGGGCTCCAACCCAAGAAACGTGAGATCATGACCTGACCTGAAGTCAGCCGCTTAACCAACTGAGCCACTTAGGAGCCCCTAATGGGACAGTTCTTATAAGAGGATTCACCTCACCTTATGCCATGGAAACTAGGATTACCTCATATCTCTCTAGCCAACAACCACAGAAAAATATTTCCAAAAGAAATTGAGCATGTGATGACTTGCATTCTGCTTACTCTTTAGAAAAATGAGATCTTAGGGGCGCCTGGGTGGCTCAGCTGGTTAAGTGTCCGACTTCGGCTCAGGTCATGATCTCACAGTCCGTGGGTTCGAGCCCCGCGTCGGGCTCTGTGCTGACAGCTCAGAGCCTGGAGCCTGCTTCAGATCCTGTGTCTCCCTCTCCCTGTGCCCCTCCCCCACTCACTCTCTGTCCCGTCTCTCAAAATAAAATAAAGACATAAAAAAAATTTTTTTAAAGAAAAGTGAGATCTTAAAGCAAGAAAGGATCTGAAAAGTTGCCCACTCAAATACCTTGATCTTATTCCTAAGGAAATGAGATTCAGGAAGATTACTAAGTATTTTCCAAGATCTCATTGCTTGGCACCAAATTCAGGTCTAGTACCCAGGTTCTAATCCCCATTCAGAAGTTCTACCTGCCACACCATTTGGCCTTTTCCATATCAATCATATTTAAATGGTTATAGTCTTAGACAGAATCTTTTTTTTAAAGCATCTTTTCCTTCTAAAACAAAGCAATCCATAAATACTCCTCAGCTCCTTTCACAGATAAAAGACTGGCAAACAAAAACCTGGTGAAAATTGTTCATGATTATTCAAGGAGTTTACAGTACAGTACAGACAAGGTAGTTTTGTTTTCATTTTCATTTTGTCCTTATTTTTAATTTTCCATCTACATCTTGGGCCAAGCTATCACCTCTCCTCAATGAAGTGGTTACTCGTTTCCATGAAATTGTTTATGCTTAGCTCATGACTATGAACGTAGGTAAATCACCAGTCCTTTCCCTCACAAGCCTTTCCAACCCACTCCAGCATACTGGCATTAACTCTCATACATTCAAAGCTCTGCTGCTTTTAATGTCCTTTTTAGTGCAGGGTTTCTTAAAAATTCTGCTTCCCATGGAACCTAATTAGATGTTCTTCATTATCACATTTCCACATTCTCTCCTCTTAGCTGTAGCCCTTTGTTAGCACCTAGTTAGTGCCTCATTACGTATCTCTGCCCACCCTCCCCCTCACTGCAGTTAGTTGGCTTCAGGAAAAAAAAAAGTACCATACACAAATGGAAAACACTGAATGGTCTAATCAGGCAACCAGAGAAATGTATGGCTAGAGGGAGAGAGAGCTAAAGCAGGGTCCCATTTCAACTGAACAAATAGAGAAGATTTCTTTACTCCCTAGAAATTAAAGATCCTAAATTATTAATCCCCATCCTCCTGCCTATTGTGTTTGGTTTTTGAGTTTTGTTTTAATGAGGCATAAAACCTGTGCGGCCTCTTCAACTGCCAAACCCAATATTTTGTTTTTAATGAAAAGGTGCTCTGGCTTCCAGAGAGAAATTGAGTCACACTCAGAAGTGAGTTAACCCATGAGAGAGGTTGTTGAGATAGTGGTCATAGCAAGAGCAATGGAATTAGTGTAAGCACCATTGAGTGAAATTACTTTAAAAAACATTCAGAGCTTATTATGTGAAAAGTACTCTCTTCATACCAAATGCTGGCGAGGATGTGGAGTAAGTAAATTCTCATATCCTGCTGGTGGGAGGGAAAGTGGTAAAGTCACTGCGGAATATGGTTTAGCAGTTTCCCATACAGTTAAACATACACTTACCATATGAATCAGGAATATCATTCCCAGCTATTTACACAAGTGAAATAGAAACTTGTAATCATCCACACACTTGTATGCAAATGTTTATAGGAACTTCATTCATAATTTCCAAAACCTAGAAACAACCCAAATGTCCTTCAGCTGGAAAATGGAGAAGCAAGCCATGCTATATCCACACACTGGAATACTACTCACCAATCAAAAGGAACAAACTAGTGATACATGTAGTAACATAGGTGAATCCCAGATACATTATGCTAAATGAAAGAATCCAGACTCAAAAGATTATATGCCAAACGATACTGTTTACATGACATTCTGAAAAAGGCAAAAGTAAAGGGACACAGAATGGATCAGTGATTACCAGTGGCCAGAGGCTGGATGTTGGAGGAGAGGCTGACTATAAAGGACCACAGAAGAATGCAGGGGGAGGGATCAGAAGCATTTTATTTCTTGTTGTGGTGGTGATTACATGCCATATATTTGTCCAAAACTCATAAAACTACAATCCAAAAAGGGTGAATTTTACTGTAAAGTATACCTTAAAAAACAAAAATCTCTGTCTTTGACACTAACAAAAAAACACTATCTCGGTCCTCATGTTAAAAAATTCATTTGAGGGGCGCCTGGGTGGCTTAGTCGGTTAAGCGTCCGACTTTCGCTTAGGTCATGATCTCGCGGTTCGTGGGTTCGAGCCCCGTGTCGGGCTCTGTGCTGACTGCCAGCTCAGAGCCTGGAGCCTGTTTCAGTCTGTGACTCCCTCTCTCTCTGACCCTGCCCTGCTCACGCTGTCTCTCTCTCTCTCTCTCCTAGAAATAAATAAAACATTAAAAAAAAATTAAAAAAAAAAATTCATTTGGATGGGCGCCTGGTAGGCTCTGTCAGTGGATCATGTAACTCTTGATCTCAGAGTTACGAGTTGGAGCCCCACATTGGGTGTGGAGATTACTTAAAAATAAAATCTTTAAAAAAATAAATTTAGAAAGACAGAAAATTTTCCAAAAAAAAGGATAAAGATGTTTTAAAAGCTATATGAATTTCCAAATAGATAGCAGACCTAATTTTAACATCATTTAGGACTCATGTTAAAAGCTGTCCTTTCAGTCCAAGAACATAGAGAAAATACATCTGCACATACTGAGTAGCCACCAGGGTTTGAGTCTGGAGCCACAGGTGGTCACCACTGCACAGACAGCTGCAGAAGAGTTGGGAAGCAAAGCAGGCCCAATAACAGTAGTTAATATTCAGCAAGCCCCTGGTATCTGCCAGCTAGGTACTTTACATTTCTTATCTCCTATAATCCTCTCTACAATGCTGTGAGGGAGGTATTATTCACCATCATGGTGTAGATAAGGAAAGAGAGGCCCAAAGAGGTCAGTCTCCAAGATCACATGGCAAATGATGGAACTCGGATCACTGTGGATTGTGAGTTGGGATGTTTGAAAAAAGGTGAACTGCAGTCCTTCTACCTTCAAAGGTGTGACTAAGGTTCAGAGGTATGTCTATATGTGGCATAAGAGGAAACATAAGTAAACTAGCTCAACTGGAATAGGAGGTTTTCCTTAAGAAAATAAAAGAGTGTGCAATCAGCAACCTAGGGAAAGAGCAACTTAACAGAGGACACTAAATGGCAGACTGATAAACTTGAAATTTGTTCTGTGGTTCCTTGACCTCACACTATTGGGAGATGTCTGAAAAAAGGGCAGCCAGTCTGGACAGCTAACTCAAAGACTGGAGTGAAATAATCTTTTCAGATGAGCCAGACAGTGGTATCAGGGATGCCACCTGGGCTTCCTGGTGGCAGAGAGAAACCACTATGCTGTAGTGTGGTACTAGGTGCTTTCCATGTATTATCTCACTTCAAGTCTACATCAGCCCCTGGGGTAGGACCTATGATGCCCATTTACTAATAGGACGATAGAGGCTGAAAGAGAGTCAACAATTTGCATTAAAGTTCACTGCTGGGTAGAGGCAGTTCTGAGACTGAAGCTTAAGTGGACATGACACATATTAAATTCACAAGGCTGAGAGCTCTTGGAGGTGAGCGAACCCATCAGGGACATTCAGACTAGTTCAGGACACTTAAGTAATGTTTCCTAAAATGGAAGGAAGGATCTTAATAGATAATGTGACAGAGGAATTGGCAGTACTTCCTAACTACTTGGATATGAAAGACAGGAAAAATCAAAGGTATCCAAAAGACCTGGGATATTTGAGGTCTTAATGACAGAAATATGCACTGGAATGTCGTACAAATAACCCTTAACAGAAGCTGAAACTCATGAACAAGTCATTTAAGTACTGAATTTCTACTGATTTTACAAATGTGGAATAGCCTCCTGTATGTATCCAGAATTTCCATTTCCTTCTCTTCCCCATCCCTAGTGCCTCTTGACTCCCTAAACAAGAATGCTAAGAAAAAAGCAAATCCCCTTTAGACAAATAAGCTTTCTCATCTTCAGACTAGCGTGCAGAGAAAAGGAATGTGCAAGGCCAAGTCAGCTACCCAAGTCCCCAGAAAGGTTGACTTTTATGATTTTTTTCTAGAGTCTCTAGTTTCCCCGATTCCTGGAACCTAGAGTCTGCTGTTAATAAACATAATAAAGAAACACCCTTGGAAGTCATTCAAATACTGAAAAAATGAATAAATTCAGAATAATATGTGCTTTTCTTTTTTTTCTTTTTTTTTTTTTTAACATTGGTCACCCATTTGATCAACAGAATTTACTGAACATTTACTACAGACCAGGCACTCTGCTTGTATTAAGAATACAAAACTAGTTTACCAATCTAGCCATCACATGCACACAGTTTGCTTATCAAAAAGATTCCTGAGGCACCTGGGTGGCTCAGTCGGTTAAGCGGCCAACTTCAGCTCAGGTCATGATCTCACAGCTTGTGAGTTCGAGCCCTGCGTCAGGCTCTGTGCTGACAGCTCAGAGCCTGGAGCCTGCTTTGGATCCTGTGTCTCCCCCCTCTCTCTCTGCCCCTTTCCTGCTCATGCTCTGTCTCTCTGTCTCTCAAAAATAAATAACTGTTAAAAAATAATTTTTTAAAAAAAGATTCCTAATAAAACCTTTGAAAAACCAAATCTAAGCCTTCCAGAATCCTAACACATCCTTTATATTAGAGGTCAGTTTGCTAATGATGATGTCTAAGCTTTTAATTTTATTTCTGGCACTCCAGGATTTTGCTAAGAATATTCGCTATTTTTTTTATGTGCTCTTTACTCTCAAGGAGGTAGAAAACAAATGAGGTGCCATGACATATACATGGTGGTCAGGAAAGCATGCCACTCACATCCCCTGCTGTGGGGAATGTAATTGACTGACCTGTCCCAGCTGCTATGCTCTGAATCCACCACCACGTTCATGCAGAAACCATGCTTCCCACAGGCTACTCCCAGCCAGGGACTGGACCCTGTAGGTTTGCTAACACAGACCCCATCCTGTGAGGTAGAGGACCCCTCTATGGGAGAGTTTGGCTCAAGGGCTTCCCATCATCCTGAATGCAAGCTTTCTTATAACTGGGCTGCAGTCTGAGACTCTTCCTACCCACCTTTCTCTCTGCCTTCCCTCCCTCTTTCCCAGGGGTCAGATCTGCATGGTGCCCTGAAGCCCTCCTACCTCCTCCAGCTCCCTGCTTGCTCTTTTCCCCTTGCACCCTTTTCTCCAGTCAGTCTCCCGTCTGGCTAACCCTGTCTTGGTGTCTGCTTCTCAGAGGACTCAAACAAACACCAACACGCACAAGCAATAATTCCAACTTGCCTTCCACAGTACTCTTCTCATTAATACTCCTTTAAGGTATACCCTTAAAATTCTAAGTACCTATTCATAGCATCTTAATATTTTATTGCTTTCTAAGTATTTTTGAGGTAGTTTCAAGAGTAAATGCTTTATCTTTGGTGCTATGCAATAAAATAAAATGAAAAATAAAAACATGTTTTAGTTCATTCAGAGAAAATCTTCTTATTCCTTGGGTTCTGGTCCAAAACAGAGTTGAGGGGCACTGTGGTTACTGGGCAGCTATGGGCCGTGGCCTCACACTCTCCAATCCTGCTTCTTCCTTTTACTAATCATGACAGACAAACCACTTAACCCCTCTGAGACTGTTTCCTCTCTAATGTGGAGATAATAATATCCTCCTTGCTGACTTCAAAAGACGGTTTTAAGGATCAAATTATTTAATCATGTGAAAGTGCCTTGCAAACTAGAGCACTATACAAAACCAAGATATTATAATTATTGTCTTCTAATAGTAAATGCCAACCAACTTTATTCATATTTCCTGAGGGACAAACACTGTTAACAGCAGAGTGGGAAAGTTAGAACACTGTGAGAGCACTGCATATTGAGTTATGTGAGCCAATCTCACAGCATGAAAGCAGGCTACAAAATTACAAACCAAAAGCTCTCCTGAAATTACCTCAACTCCTATGGATGAAAGTGAATATAAGATGTTGATTTAAGTGGGAAAAAAAATGAAAAAATTTCAAGTTTAAGGTGATTTCCAAACCACTGTGATTTGGATGAACCTAGGAACCAAATATAACCCTTCCAACCTACTTGACTTTGGATAGTAATAATAAATCTCACCACACCAGTGACTTGAGGTTTTCCTTGGTTTGGTTATAAATCACTTTTTATAGTAATAAAAGAAGAAAATTATTCTCAAGAGTCCATGGGTGTATGTGAACCTATGTCTGTTTTCACCCCCAATATTGTGGTTGAAATCAGGTGTTTCTTGCGATGATGAAGTTGGCAAAAAAAAAAGGAAAAAGGAAAAGCAAAGACAAAAAATTAAAAAAGGAAAAAGTACAAACCTACAGGGATATAGGTTAATATTTTGTATAACTATAAACCATTATAAACTTTCTAGAACTAAAACCTATGAGAAATTTCTTTATAATGCTTGTAATCCTGAAAGCAGTAGCTTCCATTTAAATTACAAATCTTCAATCAAAACAACTTCAGAAAAATTCCCCTTTTCCTGGCTAACTGCAAAATAAACAGATATCCCACAGGAGAAGAAGACTGACTGTTGACTGCCTTGAAATGAAGGCAATAGTTGGATGGTGCGTGAGACTCTGTTAAACTAACCATTTCCTTCTCTCAGTGTTTGTGATGGGCTTCCTGTTTCACTACCTATCCCAAGCAAGTCTCTCTACATAAGAAACGTATAAGGTGTACATTCATCCATTAAATAGAGACACCATGCAGCATCATTGGATATGAGAAACAAATTGATTTCTTCTTGTTTTCTTTTCTTTTCTAAATCATCTACCAACAAAGGGAACACTTGTAACACAACAAACTAAGGGTGGCATTCCTCATTCTGGATGGAAGGAAAATGGAACTTCTTGCTCCACCTACCACATTTATGACATTTTTGAGAAAATCAGAAAAAAAGTTAGCCTAGTCCCTTGATGGATTGATTGATTGATTGATAATAGCTGAAGTTTACCTGAAGGAGTGATAGTTATTCCTCAACTGTTTGAAATCTAGACGGGTCAGTCATGGAAACTCTACTCAAATATACCCTCCCAACCACCAGCCAACTCCCTTCAAAAATACTCTACCTAAACACCAGGACACTCACCTCAACGCCTAAGGCATATATGATCAGTCTATAAAGTCAACACAAAAGAACTGAAAAGGTCTAGGAGTTTCAACTCGCAGAATGTTCTGGAACAAGAAAAGAGGACCAAAGGTTATTAAAGGTCACTTTTTTTTTTTTTAATCTAAAATCCATTCTTCAAGGGAGAGCCAGCTTTCATCAGCTTTTTCAGGCTTCCATGTACTAGATCACCCCCATGTGCCCATCCAAACAAAGCTTTTAAATAAATCTAAATAAATACAAACAAATGCATTCTTAGCAGGGTTGCACTTTCAAATTAAACACTATGAACTTGCTTATGTGCATGCAAATAAAATGTCATGCTCATCAGGGGAGCATACTTTGGCATCAAGTAGAATATGGTAAATGGTACATAATCTGATTGAGGGAAAACATCTCTATGCCTGAGGAGAGTCAATTTGGCTGGAACTGCCTGTGATAGAATCAACGTGTCACAGACACCACAGGCAGAGAAAACTTTTCACGTGCATTGACACACAGCCTTCTCTACTACCAAAGTCAGGCCAGCCAGTGTTTGTATCCATTCATTCACCCATCAAATATATTCTGAGCACCTACTATGAACCAGGCACTATTAAAGATATAACAAAAACATAAGTGAATAAAACACTCTTCCTGACTTCCAGGAGTTAAAAATCCAGTCAGAACTTCACAATCTACAAGAAGCAACTATGGGGAGTCTGGGTGGCTCAGTTGGTTAAGCGGCCAACTTTGGCTCAGGTCATGATTTCACAGTCTGTGAGTTCAAGCCCCACATCAGGCTCTGTGCTGCCAGCTCAGGGCCTGGAGCCTGCTTTGGAGTCTGTCTTTCTCTCTCTATCTCTCTCAAAAATGAAAAATTTAACATTTTTGTTAACATTTTAACATTAAAATTTTTTTAAAAAGAAAGAAAAAAAGCAACTAAAAGCAAAAATGTTCACAACTCATGGGAATGTACATAGCACAAAGCCCACCAAATAGTAGGTGCTCAATAGATGATAAGTAAAGGCCTTCATAAAGGTCTTGAATAATTATTAAAAGAGGAACATGAATCTCCTGTAATATACAAAGCTTAGAATCATTCCTAGTACATAATAGTACATAATATATATTTACAGATTGAGTAAATAAAATAATAAGCACTATGAACACATTAGAAGAAAAGTAACCTAACCTAGGCATTGACTTCCCTATGAAGGTGACATTTAAGCTAGATGAACCAAGTGTGAAAAAAATTCTAGGCAGGGAGAATAGTAGTAGTTAGCCAGTTAAACAATGTATTGATTCATATGAGCTGAAGTATTAACTTCAGAAACTGGCTGCGCTTACTTCATGCTGCTGATTTATGACTGCCCGATGCTCTGAATCATGGCCATTTAGCTAGTTTCACTGAAGCCAAGAAGAAGAGCCAAGACTGTACCTTCAAGTGTGGTGATAATCAATAAGCCTGTGACACCTTCCTTACAGTGAAGATCCATTTGTAAATGGTGATATACAGGGTTTATCAAAGGGAATACGGCTGTGAATTTTCTAGAAAAAAGCCCACTAACTGACCAAAGAGTTCTGGTGGAAGACATGGACAATAAAAGGTAAGAAAGAACTGAAGAAAGATACCTATTTTGAGTGATTCTGTGAACACTACAGAAAACCAGAAAAAAAAATTGAGTCACTAATATTAAACCAAAAACATTTAACAGCATAAAATCATTTTACAGCACTTCAAATACTTTAATTCAAGAATACGCTCTGGTCAAGAAAGCTCTACAAAAAGAAAACTGGTTTCATAAAAATGAATTCTCAGATTTTCAAACGGCATACTTAACTTGGAATAGAAACAGGGCTGTAGAAACAGATATTTCTTGGGATTCTATGGGATGAAATGTTTTAAGAGAGGGCTATGCAATGTATGGTCAGGGAAGCCTTCTCTGCAAGCAAAGTTTTAGTCTATGACATGTGACTACTATATTTGCTGAGGATTTATCTCAGGGATTCATATTATATATAAATATACAATGGAACCCCATGGAAAAAGTTCATTTCAATTTTCCAAAATTTGCTTTACAGACAACCACTCAGGTAAGCATTTCTTACTCCACAAAATGAAATTTGCTATCTTTCTCTTCTCAAAGGAGTAGCAATTCTCAGTAGATGTTTCAGCTATGTGATATTTTGACAGGTTAAATTAGTTCCTAGGTCACATAACTGTTTATCCCTCAGTGACACACTTTCCACAAATGACCAAATCTCTGACAGATTTACTAATGAAACAGGGAGTGTATACTCTGCTTGCCTTAATTCAAAAGAAACAGTGCTCACTTAGACATATTTTTCTTGTAATTCCTGTTTACCAGCCAATTTGCAGTGAATATTGGTCTTTGTGGTATCAACTCATCTATGTTAATGGAATCTGTTTCCTTTTGTGCTGCCTTGCCATGACTATTCCACTTCACAAGCATCAACTCCATAAAGTCAAAAGAGAAAACATAACAAAAACAATCTTAAAACCACTATCATTAGTAACAAGTAGTTTCCCTAGTTTCCATATTATTAAAAAATAATAATATGGTGGCATAACCCAGTAGGTGCTGCAGGTTAAAATAAAATAAATAAAAATTACTGTTTAACTTCTGTTTCCAAGAAGATGGATATACTTTTGCCTACTTCTCCCACTAAGGAGAGTTCAAAGCCCTAGGCATTATATATAAAACAAACATGAAAGACTCTGTAAAGCAGAAGGAATAAAGCAGACCAGCCAGGGACATCAGAACACAAGGAAGTGGTGAATTCCTTGGGTTTTTATTTTTCCTCATATACCCAAGACTTAGGCCTGGAGAGGTTTTCAATGTGGAAATAACAAAAGGTTCATAAAAAAAAAATCAAAAACTTGTTCCCTCTAGACAGGGGAATTTCCAGTAAGACAGAAAACTTTTAGACAATAACCTTTCTATTCTACCCAAACACCTCCAAAAAAAAAAAAAGTGGTCTCACCTCCACCCATGGCAAAAAAGGTCAAGCAGGAAGCCTAGATTTCTACCCTCACCTAGCGGTAACAAGCACCCCATTCCTCACAACCACCCTCTTGCCAAGATGTATGAAAGAAGACAGAATAGGGGGCTAGGAATTTCATCCCCATCAGATCCCTGTCAAAGTGTCGACAGAAACCAAGTGGAGAGTTGGACTTCCAACCTGCCATAAGGGAGTACTACAAATTCTACATGCCTAAATTTGATAACTTAGATAAAATGAACCAAGTCTTTGAAAAATACAAATGACTACACCTCATCCATATGAAATAATTTGAAATCACCCTATACCTACTAAGGAAATTAAATTCATAATTTAAAGATTCCAAAAAAGAAATCAATTCCATAGGCTTTCACTGAAATATATGCCAAACATTAAAGTGTACTTAAAACTCAATGAAATTCCTTCCAGAAAATAGAGAACACTTCTCAATTCATCTTGCAAAGCTAGTATTATACTGATATCAAAATCAGTCAAAGATAATAAAAATATTCCTAATGAAAACAGATGCAAAAATCCTGAACAAAATATTAGCAAATGGAAAATTTAGCAACATATAAAAAGAGTTGTATACCTTGACCAAGTACAGTTTATTCCAAGACACAAGGCTATTTCAATATTTGAAAAATAATAGATACCATAAACTATATATTGGCTAAAGGGGAAAAATTACATGATCGTATCAATTGATGCAGAGAAAGCATTTGCTAAAATTCAATATTGGATCATGAAAAAAACTCTCAGAAAAATAGGACTGGAGAGCAATTCTTCAATCTGATCAAGTGCCATCTACAGAACAGCTTACAGCTAACATCATACTTAATAGTAACATTATGAATGTCTCCCCCTAAGATAAAGAACAGCCAAAAATGTCTATTCTTACTGCTTTTATTCAATATACTACTGTAGGTTCTAACCAATAAAATAAGGCATGAAAAGAAAAGAAAATGCAGAGTAACCAGAAGAGAAAAATAAAGCTGCCCCTACTTGCAAATGCATAATTATCTACACAGAAAACCACCAGAAATCTACCGACAAAACAGAACTCATATAAACTAATAAGTAACTTCACCAAGGTAGCAAGATACAAGATAAACATAAAAACATTCATTTTATATGTATATACTAGCACAAAGACATGAAAACTGAAAATAAAAATATAATACTTATAATCACGTAAAAACTTAATTCTTATTTATAAATCTAACAAAGCATGTACAGAACTTATATACTAAAAGTGATAAAATGCTAATGAAGTGAACCAAGGAAGATCTAAATAAGTGAAGATACAACAATATTAATGCATTAGAAGACAACATAGTAAAGATATAATTCTCCCCAAAACACATATAGGTTTAATAAAATTCCTTCTAGTACCTTAGCAAGATATTTTGTAGATGTGGGCAAGATTATTCTAAAATTATGTGGAAGAGCAAAGAAAATAAAATTGTTACATTAAAAAAACAAAAATATGGTGTGATGTAACCATCTACCTAATATCAAAACCTTATATTATAAAGAAAGAATAATCAAGCCTGTGATATTATCAATGGGATACATAAGATCAGTGAAACAGAATATGGAACTCAAAACAGACTCATACAAATATGCCCAAGTGATTTTTGACAAAGGTGTAAAAGCAACTTACTAAGGAAAAATCTTTTCAGCAAATGGCATCAGAACAGTTAAATATCCATAGCCAAAAAAAAAAATGAAAGAAAAGAAACTCAAAGTAAATCTAACACTTCATAAATTAATTCAGAATGGATAACAAATATAAGTAAAAAATGTAAAATTATGAAACTTTAAGGAAAAAATATAGGAGAAAATCTTCAGGATCTGAGGCTAGGGGAAAATGTTCTTAAACTTGACAATAAAAGCATAAATCATGACAGGAAACATTCATATAAATTAGGCTTTATCAAAATTTAAAGTTTTGCTCTTTGTAAGACCCCATGAAGAAGATAAAAAGATAAGCCACAGACTGAGAAACGACCAATATGTAGACTAGAAAAAGAACTCCCAAAACTCAAAAGTAAATGAACAATCAAATTAGAAAATGGGCAAAAGATATGAAGAGACATGTTACTAAAGAAAATACACAAATGTCATAAAGCACATAAAATGACACTTGACATCATGGTACATTAAGGAAGTGATCATTAAGACAACAATGAAATATCACTACATACTCACTAGAATGGTAAAAGTAAAAAATAGTGAGAACACCAGAGGCTGGGAACTATGAGGAGAGACTAGATCATTCATATGTTGCTGGCAAGGGTATAAAATGATACATCCACTTTGGAAAACAATATGGCAGTTTCTTAAATACTAAATGTGCAACTACCATATGACAGCAATAACTTGAGCATCTATCCCAAAGAAAGGAAGATTTATATTCACTCAAAATTCTACACACTAATGTTTATATCAACTCTACTCACAATAGCCCCAAACTGGGAACAATCCAAATGCCCTTCAATGGACAAATAGTTAAACTCTAGTATATTCGTATCATGGGATACCACTCAGGAGTAAAAAAGCAATTAAGTATTTATATACATAGGAACGTGGATAAACCTCCAGAGGATTATACTCAATGAAAAAAGCCAACGCCAAAAGGTTATATTCTCTGTGATTCCATTTATATACCATTCTTGAAATGACACATTATAGAAATGAAGAACAGATTTATGGTCACCAGGAAGTAAAGAAGAAAGTAGGGTGGGAGGGATGTGGTTGTTGCTATAAAAGGGCAACATGAGGGATCCTTGTGGTGATGGAAATGTTTTAGTCTTGTCTGTTCTTGTCAATATCCTGGCTGTAATTTGGTACTACTGTGTTGTGAGGTATTACCTTTGAGGGAACTGTGTAAACAACACATGGGATTTTCTGTCTTATTTCTTATAAGATTTGAATTTATAATTATCTCAAAATTAAAAATTTTAATTAAAAAATGACCCACACATCTCTCAAGCAGAGGAAACAGAAGTACAAACAAATAAACATACTATAAATATCTGCAATCATTGACACAGAGATGAAATTCCTTGCACAGAACAGTACGGTCACCATGGGAGTTAACAAAGTTTTTCCAAAGGAGCTGAATTTTGGGCTGAATCTTAAAAGATGGGAGTAGTTTACCAGCTTTTCTTTAATCCTTGCAATCTTATGGGACAGATGCTACATCTCCTTTCAAGAGGTTCAGAAATGTTAAATCAATAGCTCAATGTAACACAGTTTCCAATTGCAAGTTTATTCTCGGTCCATTTTTACCAAAAGGTTTAATCTTCAAAATACAACACAACAGAGCCAAAATGCCAGAGAAGAAATAAATTACAAAATATTTTTTTAGGGGCACCTGGGTGGCTCAGTCAGTTGAGCATCTGACCAGCTCAGGTCATGATCTCACGGTTCGTGGGTTTGAGCCCCATATTGGACTCTGTGCTGACAGTTTGCCCAGAGCCTGGATCCTGCTTCGTAGTCTGTATCTCCTCTCTCTCTGCCCCTCCCCTGCTCGTGCTCTGTCTCACTCTCTCAAAAATTAATAAAATAAAAAAATTTTTAAAGCAAAATATATTTTTTTAAATAATCAAGGCACCTGGGTGTTTGTCGGTTAAGCCTGACTGTTGATTTCGGCTCAGGTCATGATCTCACAGTTCCTGGGATTGAGTCCCACCATGGGCTCTGTGCTGACAGCACAGAACCTGCTTGGAATTCTGTCTCCCTCTCTCTCTGCCTCTCTCTCTTTCTCTCAAAAATAAATAAATACACTTTTTTTTTTTTTTTTTTTTTTTTTTTCAAAAAAAGGGCACTCATCTACTCAAGAAGTTAGGTACTGATAATATTCCTAATAGAGCTTAGGCTTGTAGATATGTGCTAATGATAAAACAAATCATATGTCTCAGAAAGGAAAAAGGGAACCATTCAGCATCCACTATGTCTTAATTTTTTTTTTAATGTTTATTTATTTTGAGAGAGAGAGAGAGCACACACACAAGTCGGGGAGGAGCAGAGAGAGGGAGACAAAGAATCCAAAGCAGGCTCCATGCTCTGAGCTGTCAGCACACAGTCTAACACAAGACTCAAACCAACAAACACAAGATCATGACCTGAGCTGAAGCAAGACGCTCAGCTGACTACACTACCCATGTGCCCCAGCATCCAATATGTTTTACAGCCAATGGTTCTAGAACCACTTCTCGACTGCATGCTATTTCTTGCACAAGAAACTCCCATTTGTAATATCACTTAATGAGTGCAGCGATTTTGGGGGTGGTGAGAATAATGGATGAGAAGACAAACTCAGGATCATGTAAGAAAAGTGGAAGCACATGTGTAGTTTATAAAAATTTTTCCAAATAATTTAAAGAGTCCTCTCAAAGGGGAATTTTGACCTTTCCCACAGAATATAAAGCACTATGCAGACCATTTCACATTCTTCGTAACAATTTTATTAGGCTATTAAAGGATTTCTTAACATCGTCCTTTTTGACACTTTGGGCCAAATAATTCCTTGTAATGGGGGCCTGTCCTGCACATTATTTTCAGCAGCATCCTTGGCCTCTAACTACTAGGTGCGAGTAGCATCCCCATCTTGAGTTGGGACAGTCAAAATATCTTCAGGCATTACCAAAAGTCCCTTGGGGGTTGCCAAATTGCTCCCCTTTGAGAACCACTGGTCTAGTAGTATTACTGACATTTTGTAAATGAGAACTAATGTTTGGAGAAGTTCAACAGGCTGCTGAAATTATACAATGATTAATTGATGGAGCCAAAAATAGAAAATAGATCTCCTTGATTCTAAAGGAATATGATTTTTTTTTCCCATGCACCTAGCTTCTATAAAGAGCTCACGTCCTTATAGAGTTCATGGAAAGGCAGAGCCATAACCCAACATGACAAAATAAGGTGACTGGCGCTCTCATTAAGGAGAGACCAGAGCCTATAAGACCCAAAGGATGAAACAACTACTTCTGCCTGGAGTAGACAAAGAAGAGGAAGTATGGTCATTTTCTATGACCGTTTCCTATGGTCATTTTTGCAGAACAAATTCAGCAGCGAAAGCCACAAATTATTTACCATCCATATTCTTGGGTCAGGAGTCCAGGTACAGGTCAGCCAGGTGCTGAGGATCTCACCAGGCTGAAATCAAGGTGCTTTCCAGAGTTATAGTTTGATGTGTGAATCGCGATCCTCCTCTAAGCTCACTGGTTGTTGGCAAAATTCATTTCCTTGTGACTGTGTAACCAAGGTCCTTATTTTCTTGCTGGCTGTCAGCCAGGGACCACTCTTAACTCCTAGAGGCCACTCTCAGTTTCTTGTCATGGGGACCCCTCATCTCAAAAGGCAATGACCTATTTCTTCAAGGACGGTTGGAGATTCTACTGATGCTTTTTGTCTCTTATAAGGGCTCACCTGGTTAGGTCAGTCCCACATAGGATAGTTTCCCTTCTGATCTACTCCTATTCAACTGATTAGTTGACCTCAATTATGTCTACAAAACCCTTTACCATATTACCACATAATTATGACAAAGAAATCATATTTGCAAGTCACATCGACACTCAAGAGGAGGGGATAAAAGGACCTGGATTAATGGGAGGTTATCTTAGAATTCTGCATAAACATGTTTGCTTCCTGGCCAGCCCTGGTAGTGCCTGATCTGGCATCTGCCCTGGTTATCTTATGCCTAGTTGCCCCCACAAACAGCTCCCAGTCACCTTATGTGATGGCTCCATCCTGCTTATGTTATTTGCACATAATGTTGCCTCCCAGGCCCTGGACAAAACTATTGGATACTTGAATCTTCCCTGTAAAATGTGGCTCTAAGGGGCGTCTGGGTGGCTTAGTCAGTTAAGCGCCCAACTTTGGCTCAGGTCATGATCTCACAGTTCGTGGGTTCGAGCCCCTCGTCAGGCTCTGTGCTGACCGCTCAGAGCCTGGAGCCTGCTTCAGATTCTGTGTCTCCCTCTCTCTCTGACCTCCCCTGCTCACGCTCTCTCTCTCTCTCTCTCTCTCTCTTTCTCTCTCAGAAATAAATAAAACATTTTTAAAAATGTGGCTCCTCTCAGGCACCTGGGTGGCTCAGTCAAGCATCTGACTCTGATTTGGTGCAGGTCATGATCTCACAGTTTGTGAGATGGAGCCCCACATCAGGCTCTGTGCTGACAGCATGGAACCTACTTGGGATTCTCTCTCTCCCTCTCTCTCTACTCCTCCCTTGCTCTCTCTCTCTCTCTCTCAAAAGATAAATAAACCAAAAACAAACAAAAACTTGGCTCTTCTCTAAATTCTTCCTCTACCCTCCCTTAGGCATGTAATAATTCCTGTGTATTCTGGGCCCTGACATTTAAACAGTTATAATGTTAGGCAATTTTGCATGAGTCATCTTAATTCACATGTGATCTTATGTAATGATAACCTCATAAAGTATGTCTTATCCCCACTTTTTTAAATAAGAAAATTTAGGATCACAGTGACTAAGCAGCTTTCTCAAGGTCCCACAGCTCCGTTCTAGGATATGACAGAAACAAATTCATGTAGCTCCAAGTTCACACTCCTTCTGGTGTGAACTTTCATTTTATGGAGGGCAACGGAAGAGCAATGACTGAGAATTTATACTTCTTTTGCCCTGCAACTATTCAGCACTTCTCATTTCAATTATCATAACTATATAAATAACTCCTGCTTTGGCTTTTTTTCTAATTGATACTTTCATTAAAATCTCATCTTCTCAATCTTCCAAAATTTTTTAGAGCAGAAACCATGCTCCTTAGTGGTCTCACTAAGGAGCCCACACAGCCTTGCATGAATGACAGCCCTTGAAAGTAACTTGTATACACGACAAATAAATTTTCTTATCACTCAACTAAATATCACCATTCAGAAAAAAAGTCTATAAACTGGGGAGAAGAAAGAAATGAGTGCTCAAAAACATCCTTTCCACTGTGCCTGCTTTCCCCATACTTCCTTCCCTGGCTTAGTCTCTACAAGAAGCTGTACATCAGTTCTGCTCCGCTTCCACAACCTGCAGACGAGAGATGGAACTTCATGCTCCAATATCTCTTAATAATATTTCATTAAATCACAATAATCTAGGTTTCCAGTGGCATTTCTATAAAAGAACCTTTCCTATGCCCAACACAGACTCAGATATATAGATAAACCTATATCAAGGTCTAGTGTTGAACTGCAGGGAAAGGGAGCAGCAGATTTAGAATCATATATTGATTTAACAGATATCCTTTGAACAGTGATTATGTGCCACTCTGCTGGGTCCTGGAATTATTCTCTGCTCTGAGGAGTTTACAGTCAGCAGGCGATATGAACAAGGAAATGGGAACTGGAATTTACATGAGAAGTCCTGTGCAGAAACTGGCACAGGAAAGAAGGTAGCTTAAAGATTTCATCATAGCAGGGCATCTGAGTGGCCCAGTCAGCTGAGCGGCCGACTCTTGATTTCAGCTCAGGTAATGATCGCAGGGTCATGAGTTTGAGCCCCACATGGGCCTCTGTGCTAAGTGTGGAGCCTGCTTAAGATTCTCTATCTCTCTCTCTCTCTCTCTCTGTCCCCATTCTGCCTCTCTCCCCGATTCAGACTCTCTCACCCTCTCCAAAATAAAAATAATAATAGTAATAATGACTTCAGCATGACCACAGAATGGAGGATTGGAGTGGGGCAAGCCTATGTCAGGAAGGAAACCAGGAAACTGTAGTGATTATCAAGTAAGAGATGAGGAAAAAGCAGTGCTAGATACATGTGAGCAACTTTAGGATTAAGTAGTCATGGCCATCAATTACATACAGAAATGAATATAAGGGAAGGAAATGGATTAAGAATGATACTAGGGCTCTGGCATAGATATCTGAGTAGATGTTGTTGCCATTAAATGAGTTGAGGAAACCAAGAGAAAAGGCAGATTTAGGAGCTCTGAAGTTTAATGTTGAACATGTTGCATTTCAAGAGCTGATTCTGAGTTACTGTTGGCATGTAACCCAAGATGATGGTGATAACAGCTCATGAGTATTCTTCCTTGTTAGGTGTTCTGGGACAGACTTTATAACCAGGGTGCTATCTCCCCAACTACCGAGGCCCACCTGCCTAGATGTTTAATATGACTTAACTTTAAACGTACTCGGGTTCAAAAGACCTTACCTCTCAATCAAAATGTGAAATCAAAGCACTGCATAAGTTAACTATATCTGTCTGCACAGATGTTGCACCCACCACATCAAAGCCATTTTGCACTTGCCATAAGAGATGGCTTCATGACCTTGGAAATAAATTTGAAGTGTATGGGCTCCCTGAAGCCACAGAGTTGACTGAATATGACTTGAATTATCGTAATGCATTATATTCACCATGGGAAAAACCCAGTGCAAATTGTTGAACAGTTTTTAACAAAAGAAATGAGACCTATAATCAAAATTATTGGATGACAATGTAAACCATTTTCAAATACTCAAATAACAAACAATAGATATATGGATAGATAGATAAACAGATATAGATAAGACATATAGATAGATAGGTGATAGATGATAGGTAGATAGTTGATAGATAGATTATAGATAGATAGATAGATAGATAGATAGACAGATAGATGATAGATAGATACATAGATAGATAGATACATAGATAGATGATAGATAACAGGTCTACAAAAATGTTCACTCAGACCGTAACATTTTTTACTAGCTTTCCTCACATTTGTCAATATCAGTTCCACTTCTTTATCATATCCACACTTTCCTACTAAAGTAACAGTTGTCAAAAATGCTTAGAACATTATAATGCACTGAATCAAACTAAGTTTACTTATAACATTAACACAAGACCACACCTACTTGTTGGTAGCCAAAATAACGTGTTTTTATTTTTTTAAAAAAAGAGTCTTACTTCTTCTAAATATACTATTAAGTTAACCATGTACAGTGTTCAATTTTGCTTCTCTTTCTGCAATAGTTTTTGGGAGCTAAGAAATGCATTGAAACAGTAAGTGAATAATCCCATCCAGTCATGAAAATGACCAAAAAGGTTTGATTGTCTACACAGAAATTAGATCCATTCTTCTAATCATCTTGTAAGAACTATTTGGATATTTACATGATTTCTTGGTATGGAATAACCCTGTGAATATTTCTTCCCTCTTATCAAATTATAGTTGCAAACTTGCATAACTTTTTAATAACAGACAATATTTATGCTGCTGTACCATATGATAGGTATCATGCCAAGCATTTATATGCAGTACCTTGTTTAATCCCTATAATTCTATAATAAATATTAATTACATTTCCTAGATAAGGAAACTGAGGCACATAGAGGCTGAGTCTAAGGTCACACAGCTAGTAAGAGAAAAAAGCCAAAAAGTTAGCCCAGGTTTTCCTAATGCCAAAGGCTTGCTCTCAACCACATTATTTCCACCTTGGTCTGTTGCTGTCTGGATGAGATACGCAGTTCTCAAAATACATAAATTTGCTTCGTGTGTGTGTGTGTGTATGCTTATGTGTGTGAGTGTGTATACCTAATTTATGGTAACACTGAATATAACATTTAATAAATGATATTTATATATTTTATATTTTAGTATCTGTTTAGTAAATGATAGTCTAATAAAGATGAAATATATCTATATTTTCCATCAGATTGAGAATATTTTACAATTTAATTGGCTAAAAACTTTTTTAAAATGTACCTTTAGAAAGATTAGTTAACTCACTATACACATAAACAACCCACTATCAGAGTCAATTCAAACATGTACAAAAGCCAAAAATGTAAACAAAATACTAAAGCCACTATACTTGCTTTCACAGTAATATCAGCTGTTCTTTAGACAGTGTTTATATATATGAATATTGATATTTGCTAAAGCTTTCCCCATATTATCATTTCTAATAAGACCCTAATAAGAAAGGTATTATTATCCCATTCTATAAAGCAAAATTAGGCTGAGTACAATTATGTAGGTTGCATGTCGTCACTCAGCCAATAAGAAATGGCCCCAGCACTTGAAGGTAGAGATTTCTTATTCCATGGGCTTGTGCCCATGAAACCTGATGCCACAGTATGCCCCCCAAAAAAACATTTTATAAAGCGCAGGTACTTCCCCAAGATGCTGTTGAAAACCTTAGGTAGCTGAAAGTCCATTTTATGCCTTCCATGTGTTAGCAACACTATAAAAGTTAAATTCATTGACATCTGTAATATAAGAACTAATGGGATCAGTATTCTTTGAAAATTATGCTTTTTTTCCAAATGTCACCTTATGTTCCACACATATTTTCAAAAATGAATGTTCCGGTTTTAAAGAAGGACTAAACAAAATTGACAATGTAATTTTATACAGGTACAAAAAAACACATTCTCTTACCTTATGGGTTGCTCTACCAGTCAGGCGGTGATAATAATTTACTATTCTGGAATACTGTTACTCTTCCAATTTTGACATAACTGCCATGTTATTTCACTCACATATTCCTCTGTCTATCCCAGTAGCCAGGGGCCATTTTTCATGCCATTCATTTGCATCAGAAATTATAGGTTTTGATACCACTGCCACAGCCTGTGTTTTAACTTTGAAATATATTGTAGCTAAACCTCTAATGTGGCTAATCTAGTTCATGATTCAATATGACTGCAGTTATGGTTCCCTGAAAGGGCTGCCGCTGATAAAAATACCACTCTGTGCTTATGCTGAGGAGCTCCGCGGGCTCAGCTCCCTCAGCTCAGATTGAAAGATTTCCCTTAGTAAATAGTTCTCTGAGACTTCTCCTATCCCAATTACCAATTTATTCTATGACCTTGGCACTATTGAGCCTCCTCTCCAGTCTCTCTCTCTCTCAACCTCTCTCTCTCTCTAACTAACCATAAATTAGAAAGGCACAAACATGGTTTTCTTAATTTCTTTCTCCTTTCTACCATTCAGAACAGACGTGAAGAGATCTTTCCCTAGGCTCAAAGCAAGGCAGGCATTGACAGCCGTCTCACCACCAGCTCCAGCTCAGGACCAGGGCTTTCCTCTGGTGCTCACAGAGCACATCTCAGTCATCCAAGAAGACAGGGTATAAGCAGAAACTGCCCACGGTGGGAGAAGTCATATGCTGGGAACTTGGAAGGACCTTGAAATCATTGGTCTACTGCTCATTTTTAAGAGGTACCGAGAGCTCATCTGAGCTACTCAAGGTCACCCAGTGTGTCCCCAACTAGTTAATTTAGGAGTTCCTTCATTCACCAAACATCTACTGAGTACCCAGTGTGTCCTAGACTCTGCATAGGATGCTGGGAGTCTAGAGATGAGTGAGACACGGCCTGCCCTGAAGAGAATACAATCTGGCAGGGAAGTTAGGTGAACAAAGAAGTTCAATCAAGAGGAAGTATAGCCATAAAACCTAGTTGGTGCAGAAAAGTTCCAATTTATCCCTGTTCCAGTTTAATTGTCAGTAGCACTCCTTTCACTCTCAAAAGTGTCTCTGGATGATAAATTAAACAAGTACTTCAGGTGTTGGTGATAAGAAAAAAGGACTAGAAGTGAAGTCACAAAGGAGAAGATACTACTTTGGTTCATTCTCTAATAAACCCTGCTTAATGTTGTCCCATGGAGGCAAATGATCCAGTCAGTTTGTGCAAAGTAACACTATCATGCCACTTTACAAATGCAGAAATGGACAATCTGGGAACTATATGACTTGCCATGCAAGCAGTGAATGGCAGAGTCAGAACTAAAACCCAGGTCTGACTTGCCTCAAAATGTCACCTTTTCCACTACAGTCACCACTTACCCTGTTTCATTCCACTTCTCAAGGGAAAAAAACTGTTAAAAACTCTTGAAGAACAATCATAATAGCGCTCAATAGGTACTGGTAATGAATTAAGGCCTTTGTGGAGAAACAGATGCATGGGACACAGATCTGCTACCAAGAGTTGTAGGCTCTTGGGAAAATAAAGCATTCACGCACACACACACGCATGTGCACACACACGAATGTACTAATAACCACATGGAACAGAAAATGTGAGTGCAACAGAGCAGACTATAAGCGGCACAGGACTCCAAGGCAGAGGAGACCAACATGGTGGTCAGGGAAGATCACCAAGAAAAGGCAGGATTTAGATCACAAATGAAAAGGAGGAGGGTTCCACGCAGCCAAATTCTGGGGTAGACTACTCCTTACAAGGTCCTGCCGTGGTCAAATCCAGGAAAGAATAATTAGATATGGAGAGCAAATGGAATGAAGATGATGTACTTCAAGTGTCACAGAACAATGGTTAGGAGGAGAGGGGGTAGCAAAACACTTGCCCCATGGGTCTTAAGTTCCTCATCTGGAAAATGGAAAATGGGAACAAATTTGCCTACGTTACAAGGTGGTCAGAAGAACTGAAGGAGTTGAGGTATGAGAATCACTATAACATAGTAGATGCACATGGATTCATTTGACAAATTGTAGCTATTATTATTACCTTATGATGTTGGCAGCCATCTCACTTACTTCCAGTGCCTCGTTGATGCTGTAGTTAAATGAAAATAACCTCAAAGGCTACACTTTAGTCAAGAAAATACCCAGCAACTCTTGCAAACTCTGCAGTTTTCCAGCAACAAAAAGTCATACCATTTCCCACCAGATGTCAACACTTCAGGACTCAAGGTAATTGGGCTGCAGCCTCTGTTATTCACTCCAGTGTGCAAATCAATCATCATTTTTTCAGTGTTCCATGATATAAAAAGGGTCAAGAATCACTGCATGAAGGACCAAAGCAAGGCGACAAAGCTTTATGCAAGACTGGTAGGTGCTTATTTGTACATGTAGGTCTCTATATTAAGTACCTGCATTTTAAAGGGAAGAAATAAGGATTTATTAAGGACTTCTTGGCAGACACACTTCATTTTATCTTTTTTTCCACTCCTCAGTGTTCACAGAAATACTGTAAACAGCACCCCATAGATTTGTTTCTATCTGAAATCCTCAAGATGCATTTCCATTTTGATTTGAGAAAATTACAGCCGATAACTACTCTCCCTTTACATTTTCTGTTTTCTACCTATTCTGTAGAGCAGAGGTTATTAACTTTGGCTACACATTAAAATTATCTGGATGGCTCTTTAAAAATTCTGGCATCTGGGTGCCACTCCGAAATTTTTATTGTAATCTTTGGGAGTTTCGTGCAGGCATCAGTGTTTTCCAAAAGTCTTCCCTACCTCCCGGATGGTTCCAGCGTACCACCAGGGTTGGAATCTCTGAAAAAGGATTCTACAATCTTCTAGAGTGTGTACAATCAATTCCTCCAATTTAAAACCACATTCAATGGTTATTTGAGACTGGTCAGTACCTGTTTCAGAACTGAAGGAACATTTGAACAGAAATGCCACTTCACAGTATAAGGAGATAGCAGCTACCATTTAAATCCTCTGGGAATTTTTTCATCTCTCTCTCTTCCTCCCCCACCCCCAACACACACACAAATGCAGAAGTATGTGGTATGGCCACAGCTCACATGTCTCTAAGTAATACTGTCTTGATTTATAGTTTGCACAAATTGCAATAAATGGAATTTTCTGTTATGTGGGAGGGTAATAGATTGTTCTGGAGTGAATACAAGTCCATAATTCATTCAAGGGCTATGCTGATGCTATAAACTAAAGCTCACAATTCCAGCAGTTAATCCATGGTAGTTTAATGCTGAGAATGAGTTTTGGGGTGGTATTCAATTTGGTGACCATCTATTATTTTAGTTGAAGCATAATCAACTTGACAGAAGAAGCAAAAGAAGCGTTTTCAGGGACCTTTCCCCTTTCTCCTACCTTCTTAATCTCTTGCTGCATCTCCATGTTGCTCTCCAGGATAGGCATAGCCTGCCTCAGTGCAGACTGGGAATAAGGAGTGGTTGTTTCAGAGACAACTGGCACTGTGTGGTTTCCATTGCAGAGCCATGAGTGAGGGAGAACAGGCTAGAAATTCATACTTGCCACACTCCACACTCCATCAGATCATCAGTCTAGCAGAAGTGCAGTAGAACTGAGTGACCAAAAGTTAAAGTTGCCAGGGAAAGGAAAGACTATTAGGCTGTGGTTTCCCTCACTCCCACAATATCCTTTTTCTCTATGCTTATCTTTTTTGGCCTTCTATGTCACAGGTAGATATCCTCTCTTTTCCAGAAACTGTGGGTGTCTTCTCACTGGCAGGGATGAACGACGACCAAAGCAAATGAAGCCCTTGGACAAGGATCCTGGAGGCTGCTTTCATTCACTTGGAATCCATAAACTAAAATTAAGCCTTTTAAAAACCAACAATTCCCCTCAGAAAGAAAGAAATAAAACATATTTTAAAATTTTTAAAAAGGGGGAGGGGGGCGCCTGCGTGGCTCAGTCAGTTAAGCGTCCAACTTCAGCTCAGGTCATGATCACACAGCTAGTGGGTTCGAGCCCCGCGTTGGGCTCTGTGCTGACAGTTAGCTCAGAGCCTAGAGCCTGCTTCCAATTCTGTATCTTCTTCTCTCTCTGATCCTCCCCTGCTGATGCTGTCTCTCTCTCTCTCTCTCTCTCTCTCTCAGAAATAAATAAAACATTAAAAAAATTAAAAAAAATAAAAATAAAAACAGACAATTCCCACCACATAGTTTTAGAGAAAATGTAGGTACTCACTGGCCCCAGCAAATGTCAATAACTTCACTGGACTAAAAGTTTCTAAACCAGCTCTTCTAACTTTTCTGTTTAAGGTATAGCCAAACAGGTGATATTGGTTCAACTAACATTCAAATAGTCCAGACTTTTACAAATTAGCTCTGCAGAAAGAACAAAAGGGCAGTTGGGTGACTCAGTCAGTTAAGTGTTCAACTCTTGATTTTGGCTCAGGTCATGATCTCACAGTTCATGGGGTTGAGCCCTATATCACTGTCAGCTCAGAGCCTGCTTGGGATTCTTCCTCTCCCTCTCTCTTTGTCCCTCCCCAGTTCATGCTCTCTCACAAAATAAAATAAATTTTTAAAAAAATAATAAATAGATGTGTCTGGGTGGCTCAGTAGGTTAAGTGTACAACTTCAGCTCAGGTCATGATCTCATGGTTCAGGAGTTCGAGTCCCTTGTAGGGCTCTGAGCTGACAGCCTAGAGCCTGGAACATGTTTCGGATTCTGTGTCTCCCTCTCTCTCTCTGCTCCTCTCCCGCTTATGTGCTCCCTCTCTCTCTCTCTCTCTTGCTCTTTCTTGCTCTCAAAAAGAAATTTTATTTAAAAATTTATTTTATTTATAATAAAACATATTTTATTTTAAAATATAAATAAATAAATAAAGAATGGGCATAATATAATCAGGACTAAGCCTACATTCAAAAATCCATAATGCCCTAGACATATTCTTCTCAGATTCCATACACAAATGAAAAAATTAAGTTAAACCATGCAATTGAAGAGACATTACATAATGATAAAAGTGTTAATTCACCAAAAAGATGTAACAATTCTAAATGTGTATGCATCTAACAACAAAACTTCAAAATACATGAAGCAAAAACCGACAGACCTTAAAGGAGAATAGACCAGTCCCAGGTATACCTGGAGACTTAAACACTGTTCTCTCTGTAGTAAGGAGAACTAGAGGGAAGAAAATGAGAAAGGATAGCAACTTAATGACACCACTAATCAAGTAGGTCTAGTTGTATACAGAACTCTACCAAAGAGCAGCAGATAATCTATCCAAAAATATCTTGAAAAAGCAGACATTTTTTTTCCAAGTTCACATGGAATATTTACCAAGATAGAAAACACCCTGGGTCAAAAACAAACTTTAACAAACTTAAATGAATTACACATACAAAGTATGTCCTCAGATTATAATTGAATTAAACTGGAAATTAATTACAGAACTACAAGAAAGTCACTACATACTTGGAAATAAAAATTAAATTTCTAAGCAATCCATGAGTCAAAAAAGGAGACTAAAGGAAAATTAGAAAAATATTTGTCAATATTTTGAACTGAGCAAAAATGAAAATACAACATAAAAAATTTGTGTGATGTTGCTAAAGCAGTGTGTATAGAGAAATGTATAGCATCAAAATCTTATGTTACAAAAGAATAAAGATCACAAGTAAAAAAATCCAAGCTTCCACCTTAAAACCACAGAAAGCAAAGAAGAATAAGGGAATTACTGAAAATAACAGCATATCAATGGAACTGAAAACAGAAAGCCAATAGAGAAAATAAATGAAACCAAGAGCTGGCCATTTAAAAGATCAATAAGATTGGTAAATCTCTACCAAGACTGACAAAGAAAAAGAGAGAGGTCACAGATCACCAATATCAGTAAGAAAACTAAAGAACTACACTTATGTTGGTGTCTCCCACCAAGCGTGAAATCCATAAGCCACTGAGCTTCCTAACTACATGTTAGCCGTCAGATTTGGCTACAGGGAAGAGTAGCTGTGTGGTAATCAGACTTTGTTTTTTGGTGGAACTATCTGAGATGTCTAAATATGGAGTTGCTAGGCTTTACCTTGTAGACCTAGATATGGAGAGGCTGCATAGATGCTGGCACTGTCAAGAAATTAGACCAAATGTCCTCTTTTAAAAAAATATTTGCAAAGCTCTAAAAGAGATAATCACAAATTTCTAATAGTAAGTCATGACAGGGTCTGAATCTGCTTATGATGTATTTCTTTGGGGGAAATTGAAGAATGAGAGTTAGAAAAATGGGGGAAAAACAGAGAAAACTCATTTTGAAGCACTGAGTACAGTTTCTGGAAAGCAGCGCTGAATGGAATTCTATAGTCAAAAATAATCAAGATACACAGATAACCCAATGGGGAAGGAAAAACTGAGCAGAAGACTTGAACAAACACTTCACAAAAAATTCAAATGGCTAATAAACACATGAAAGAGCGTTCAACCTCATTAGTCATCAGGGAAAAGCAAATTAAAACCACAAAGAGATACCATTACACACTCCCAGAATTTCTAAAATGAGAAAAGCAAACTTCAAATGTCAGCAAAGATGTAAAGTAACCAAAACTCTCATCACTTCTAGTGCAGAGTATATACATAGGTATAACCACTTGGGAGACATATTTGATATTATCAACTAAAGCTGACACATGCATATCCTGTGATTCGGCAATCTCCTCCCCAGGGATATATATTCTAAAGCAATATGTTTGTATGTTCACCGAAATACAGGTACTAGAATGTTCGTAGTGGCTATACCCATAATAGCCCTGTATTAGTTTACTATTGCTGCTGTAACAAATTATGGCAAATTTCAGGGGTTAAACATCAACGTGCTATCTTACCATCCTGCAGGTCAGAGTCCATATGTGTCCTAGGGCTAAAATCAAGGTGTCAGCATAGCTACATTCCCTCTAGAGGAGCTAAGTATGAATCTATTCCTTTGCCTTTTCCAGCTCCTAGAGGCCATCTGCCTTCCTTACATTGTATCTTCAAAATGCATCCCTCCAACCTTTGTTACCATCATGACATCTCCTTTCTGACTTTGACTCTGCTGCCTGTCTCTTATAAGGACTCTTTCAACTACATTGGACCTACCTGGATAATACCTCTTGCTATTTAAGGTAACATATTCACAAGGATTAGGATGTGAACATCTTTGGGGAACCATTATTCTGTCTACCAAAGACACCTATTCAATTTCCTAGCAACTAAATAATGGATAGTTGTGGTTTATTCATATACTGGAACACTACACATCACTGAGAATGAAATTTCTCAGTGGCTTGCAATATCATAAATGAATCACACAAACATAACATTGAGTGAAAGAAGGCAGAAAGAGATGACATGAGTCTAGGTGTAACAAATACAGAATATGGCAAAATTAGTGCATGACAGAAGTCAGGATAGAGGTGGGAGTTTGTGACCAGGCAGGAATATGAGAAACACTAGGGGATGATGATGATCCTTTCTGTTTTGGTCTGGTAACTAGGTCATGGATGTGCTCAGTCTGTGAAACCTCCACTGAATTATACCCCTAAGGTGCATGTGCATTTCTCTGTTGTATATTTTACTTCAGTGAGAAGTGTAACTTTTTTACTGACAAAGAGGAAGGATAGGGTCCTGTGAGCATAAGTAGCTCCCGAATTTTATAATTGGTGCGGTAGGAAAAGTTAAAGCTTTAGCATCAGATAGGTAAGACCTAGACTGACAATTCTTTTACTAATTCTCTGCTATTCCATAAACTACTTAATCTTTTTGGGTTCTTCCTCTAGAAAATGGAGATAGTAACACTTCCTGCCTCATTAGATATGTTACACACATAAGTAACCTATGTGAAAACAAATGGAACATAACAAGAGCTGAATAAATACTTCTTCCCCTCAAGTTTGCTATTAGGTCTATCTTTCAAAAGAGCAAATACACAACAGAAAAAAAACCCAACCATCTCAAAAACTATATTTTTCTTCTCATTTTCACTGCCATGTTTAAAGTTATTTGCTCAGAACTGTATGAGAAGTTACTCCATGCACTGTAAAATTGGTAAAGTAATAGTTTTGTTTCTTTATAAAAACGGCCTATTTCCATATAAAACTTCTGAAAATTTATAAAATTGAGCTACTTGAGATCATGAAAGCATCAGATATCATTTCCACTAGTTATAACATCCATAGGAAAAATTCAAGGAGCAAGGTAGAAAATACAGCCACTCCAGACTTCTACCTACAAAGCAAGCACAGCCTCTATCGAGCATTACGTCTATCTGTGTGACTAGAAGGAATACCTAGAGAGAAAACCAAACTTACACTTCAATAGGCACCTCTAGTCCTCACTGCCCTGCAGTAGGGCATAAAGCACAAAGATGAAAGAAAGAAAAGAAAGAAAAGAAAGAAAGAAAGAAAGAAAGAAAGAAAGAAAGAAAGAAAGAAAGAAAAGAAAGAAAAGAAAAGAAAGAAAAGAAAGGGAAGGAAAGGGAAGGGAAGGGAAGGAAGGAAGAAAGAAAGGAAGAAAGAAAGACCACAGGTAAAAAGTGGGTTTCCCTTGAAATATAAGAGCATGGGATGTTTGAGATCAGGACTGAGATATGGAGCCTCAGAGACAGCATAAAGAGTTCTGGGCACTTAGAATTACTGAGCTTGGTCAAGGTCACTCAGACCCACACACAGTTTGGTTTACAGTCCTCTTCCCAGGGGATTTTAAGTCATGGTTTACATTTCTCATTTCCAGCCAGAACATTTTATTTGTAGTGCTTAGTTCTTTATCTGTATTTTTTCACCCCCATTTTTATTGCCATGGGCATTATTTCAACATCATTTAATTTCTGATCCAGACTTGACCTAGTTTTCCCACCCGATTTTGCACCCTCCACGACTCAGCTCCCCAGATTTCTCCATTCTATCTCTCCCTGAATGCCTCTCCACTCCTACTCCTCCAGCCTGGGCCGTGTCCTCCCAAGCACTGCTCGGTCAGCACCTTCACTGGGATGCTTGCCTGGCTCCTTGAGTCTATACCATTTCATCACACCTTCAGGGAAACCTGAACCACTGCATTTATTACACACACACACACACACACACACACACACACACACAGTTTATCCATCTGTCTCAGGCTCTAGATTGTGTGCTCCTTCAGAACAACAGCTGTATTATTCACTCCTGCTTCCAAGAATCTCACTTAGAAAGTATTCCAGAAATGTTTGTTGAATGAATAAATGTCTATCTGGTGGTCACCAGCCAGAGGAAGCAGCTGAGGCTCTCTTGGGTTTCTCTGTCTCTTTAGATCAGCAGTCTCTTGTTACAAGTGTCGTCAAATTTCATGTTAACATAACAGTGCTTTATTTACCCAAAGAACTACTATCACAAACTGTTATTAGCCTTTTGTTTTTACTTCTCTCTCCCCTCAATCAGAGCACAATCCTTATTCTATAACAATCTCCATGATTTATTTAGACCTCTTTTATCTATCAAATCAGCGATTTTAAACCAAGTATTAAAAAAATTGCCCATAAGACCTTCAGGTAACTGGTGAAGCAATACTGCTTTATCCTTATCTTAAAGTCAAACAAAAATCACTTCCCCACAGACCAGAGTGATTATTTGATTCTGTGTATACAGAGATTTTTAATTGGAAAGGCTGAAGAGCTGTGAATGGTAGCCAGCCATTATGTGTAAATAGATTTTTCAGTTTGTGGTGGTTGTTCTTCTTTTTCCCTTCATCTTATTAGAAGAAAAATCTAAATTTCAAAAATGGAAGTTATTCTATTCAACATTATACAAGCTTAACTGAATTTCATAGGAAAGACAAGACTTTATGCCAGACATGAGGTCAAATTTGAAAATAAGAGCAAATGAAATGTCTCCCCCGGCAGAGGTGATGTAAACTGCAGCGTGGTGTAAATCAGTGCGTGAAAAGACAGTACTAAAGCAGTAATCACTTTTTTTCCAGGGAACAGCAGAGTAGTGATAAGGCCAGTCTTGCTCTCGTTGGAACTGAACCCAGGCGGTCTGGTTCCAACGCTTCTACCGCCTCTCGGGAAAACAAGAGCAGTCCAAATGATCGTTACTAAGAGCCTGTAAGAACAGAACACAGACCACTCTTTCCAGAAATTTAGCAGTCACAGGAAAAGAGAGAGATAGGGAAGTTGCATGAAACAAAAGCAGGGCCAAGGAAAAGTATTTTTAGGGAAGGAGAGTCTCGAGCCTGGTTTTAGCTTGACAGGAAAGATTAAGATATGAGGGAGCCGGTGGCAGGTGGCAGAAAGTCCCCCGCCCCCCCCTTCCCCGCCAGAAGGCTATCATGTGTGGAATCCAGGAGAGGGAGAGACAGACTCCACTGTTCAAGGCGATGCGACTCTGAAACAAGGAAGAGGAATGAGCAGAAAATGGATGAAGATAAAAATAAATTTTGAGTCAGAGAGAAGGGAAGTTGAGAGTTCACCGTATATGGCTTCAAGGATCTCTGTGAATAGGAGGTAATTTCATCTGCTGAGAGGGAGGGAAGTAAAGGGCTGAGGTTTGAAGAGTGTAAATAAGGACTCAGAACACCTGATCTGAGGAACGATTTGTGAAGGTAAGAGAGATACGAATAAGGCTTGCTGAAATTCATTCAAGGCCACAATGCGGGAGCAATCATACTTGTGCTGTGGTGAACAAGGCCCTGAGAAAAAGGAGTTTGAGGCTTGACCCTTTTTCTTTTCCATAATTGCTGCTTGATATGATGGAGTTTATTAAAGCTCTCTTGCTTCATTTCCCCTATAAAACAAGTTAATAATCCTTGCCCCCTTCCTACCTCATAGGACTTTAACAAGCATTAATTAATATCTTCAAAGTGTCCCAAATGCCTTGGGAAAGCACTATACAAGGACTTTTTTCATCACTTTTATTATTCTTGCAATTGCATTTCCCCACACTCTGTTTAGAAGTGAATCAAAATACAATCTCGATAACTTCCTTCACTTGTTTCCAGAATTTGTTTGCTAAGCCCCCTGAAATCAGCCATTGAAGCATCAGATGCAAAAAACGGACAAAATCTAAAATGTTGTCCAGATGCTATCAAACCAAAAAAATAATTATTTGAAGTTAAACCACATCAAAATTTACAGCCTTTATAGAACTCATTGATCTATCCAATATAATGAATGCAAGCGAAGTATTTCAAACTGGCCCTTTCCTCAAAACGCCAGTGACCTGGTAAGAAAAACCACAGCCCTAATGAAAAATACAAGACAATAATGAATATCTTAATGCTTAATGTAGCAATGGCTCAATTTTAAGGCATCCATTATTCTACATACTTTTTTTTAACTTCCTTTTTTGATATAATCTCAATTCCTTCCTTCCTTCTATTTTGTTATTCAACAAATATATACTGATCATTTATATGTGCAGGTACTGTGTTAGGCCTGAGAGTATGCTAGCTAGCATCCACCTTGCCACACACACACATTTCCCCCTTTGGACAGTGTTTCTCTCATTATCAAAGATACTGTAGTTCTTTACTTTTCATTTCTTTTTGATTAGAGCACAGATAAAATAGAGCTGAAATTCTATACCATCTCCACATTGGCTGGGTTGACATTATTTACTGGTATTAAGATATAAAGGGTAATGGGTATCAATAATTTGCTGAACTTCATCCAAATGACTGTGTTAAGTACTAATTAGCCCATGGATATCATGGGCTATGAAATCACTTGTATGAAACATCAGACCTCAATTTAGGGGTAAAGGTTACTTTTCCAAGTTCATTTCTGATAACAGCAGCTACTTGTTATAGGATGTGGTTGCTATGGTGATGTGGCAGGAGTGAAAATTTTTACTTTATATAAAGTTTTGTCCAAGTTTGCCCCTTTGAACTTGAGACACTACATGGTCTAGCAGATTCCCATGATATAGGGTTGGGTTTTGAAGTCAGTAGAGTTTCTTCAGAATCTATAAAACAGACTTCTCTTCATTCTTTGACATTATTTGACAACCTCCATCAAGGTTATAGTTGGCTGAATGTAGGGACTGGGGTGGGGAGGGACAAATAGGGAGTCCTGGTACAAGCAACAAAAGGAATTTTTCAAAGCTGAAGTTATGGAATTGTCAATATAGTATGTCTAGTCCACAGATTTAACATGGATATGAATTAGGTTTTGTAGGGTAGGGCCTGCCTTGAACCCCCAAAACAATGTGGAAAGAACTCAAAATTCTTGTGGCCATTCCATAATTGGAAACATCTAGAAGCCTGCATGTGTGGCTATGTGGCATGCTCACAATTCCTTTGACAATTACCCAAATTTGTATCATCTAAAACTATCAAAACCCAGTACTCTTTGTGTCTTACATTTGAATCACTGTATTGCTATGTTTGGGATGATTCTACAAACACTTTAACCCTGACTGAAATCAAGTTCACATTTTCTCCCAAAGGTCCCACAAAATAAAATTATCACCAGTGTCCAGGAATTTTGCCCCAAAATAATGATAGGAAAGTAAAAGTGAAGGCAAAGCGAGAGGTCAGAGAAGTGCAAATGTGAGAACCAATCCAAGAAACCCAGGAAACAAAGCCAATTATATAACCAACACAGTTTATATATGGAAAAGGCAAGGACTTCCCATGTCCAAATTGTGGCAGACTATTTTCCTATGACAGTAAACAGCATGTTTTCTGATCTCCCATTCCACATGCTTTCTTAGAACTTTGCCATTCTCCCATCAACAAGTGAAGGCTATGCCCCATCCCTCAACCCCAGGCAGGTCTTTGTGACCACCTTGACCAATAGAGTATGTCAGAAATGACACTGTATGATTTCTGAGACTAGGTCACCCAAATGTCACACATATCCACCTTGTGCTCTCAGGATGCTCATTCTTAGAACTCAGACACCACATTCTAAGGAAACCTAAGCAGATCCACATGGGGGAGAACTAAGTTGCTCGCCCATATCCTTAGTTGCTTCCCATATACTTTATATATTAAATTCCCCATTCCATTCTAATGACCTATTGGCCTTTTTGCTTTAATTATCATTGCTTTATAAAATGTTATAAAACCTGTGAAGGCAAGGTGCCACACAAGCTTGTCAAATTATATTAGCTAGCTTTAGCATTTCAGTGCTAAAATCACTTCAGTGCTTTTGATCAACCATCAACAATAGTATAATTATATACATGCACATATACAGGTAAATACATACAGTGTTAATTTCCCAGAGCTTCTGTAATAAAGTTTTATCTTTTTGGAGAACACAAGTCAATCCAGAACAGGTATATGTACACACATGTGCACATGCAGATGCTTTCTAGAAATTTTGCTAAGTGATGAGAATCTCAATTAACTTTTTTTCTGTAGTTTGGACTTGAAAACTACATTAGAATCCATCTTTCTACATACCTGTCCAAATACCATATTGCTTTACTTATGACAGTTTTAAAATGTTTTATTTACTTTCAGAATAAATATCCTGATTACTCTTGTTTTTCAAAATCATCTTAGCTATACTTACCTGTTTATTATTTCAGGTAATTTCAGAGACATTTTTCTTAAGTTCCACCAAAAGTTGGGATTATATTAAAATTGCATTAAGTGAATAACCTAGGGAAGTTATAAACTCTCTTTTAACCTGAAAAATAACTATCCAGACAGGTAGAGCTGAGCAGACAGGCCTGAGATTTTCATTATCTTTAGACACTGGAAACCTACCTCCCACTTCCTGCCCCAGACTCTTGCTGGATTAACTGGTGGCAATGACTGCTCATGTCTGCAGTTCATTCAGGTTCCAGGGAGCCTCCAGGGCAAGGACCTTATCCTTGGCCTTTGTGAGTCCCATCCACAGTGTACCTAGGTTCCCTTTTCTCCACAACCTCACCAACATTATGTTATGTTATTTTTTTAATAATAGCCATCCTAACAGATATGAGATGATAGCTCGCTGTGATTTTTACTGATGCTTCCTTGTTGACTCGTGATGTTGGGCACCTTTTCAAATACCTGTTAGCCATTTGTATGTCTTCTTTGGAGAAATGTTTACTCAGGTCCTCTGAATATTTGTTTCTTTGCAGTTGAGCTGTAGGAGTCCCTTATATATTTGGGATATTAACTCCTTATCAGATATATGGTCTGCAAATATTACATCCCATTCTGTATGTTACCTTTTCATTGTGTTGTCTCCTTTGCTTTGGTCTGATATAATCCCACTTGTTTATTTTTACTTTTGTTGCCTGTACTTTTGGGGTCATATCTGAAAAATTATTTCCAAGATCAATGTCAAGGAGCTTTTTCCCTAAAGTTTTAGTTTCAGGTCTCACCTTCAAGTCTTTAATCCACTTTCAGTTGATTTTTGTTTGTAGTGTGAGACAAGAGTCCAATTTTATTATTTTGCATATGGATAACTCAGTTTTCACAACATCATTAATTGAAGAGACTGTCCTTTCCTCCTTGTGTATTCTTGCTGCCCCTGTTGAAAATTAGTTGATAGTAGAGGGCACTTGTTGGGATGAGCACTGGGTATTATATGGAAACCAACTTGACAATAAACTATAAAAAAAATAGTTGATAGTATATATGTGGGTTTATTTCTGGACTCTATTCTTTCCATTGACATGTCTGTTTTTATGTTAATACCATACTGTTTTGATTACTATAGCTCTGTAATATAGTTTGAAAGCAGGAACTGTGATACCTCCAGCTTCGACCTTCTTGCTAAAGATTGCTTCAGCAATTTGGAATCTTTTGCAGCTCCATGCGAATTTTAGAATTTTTAGAATGTATTTTCATTTCCATGAAATGTCCATGGCATCCTTTCTTAATGATATGATGACATACGATTGCTGGTATAAATGCCAAGCACCTGTCACTTCTCCTTTCCTGCCACTGCTAAAAAAAAAAAAAAAAAAGGTTAAAAAGAAATCAGTATCCTAACAGCCTCCAAACCATTCCACCCCCTTTCAGTTTCCTTATCACAGAAATGGGCCTAATGAGTTGTTTGTTTCCTCTCCTGCCTACACACTGAACTGGACAACTGATCACCTCACACAAGATATTTTTCTTTTCCATCTCTTTGTCTTCTGCCTTCCTCTTCTCCTTTGTTCTTTTGATTTAGAGTTCTATGATGCTTAATGAACAATACACTTCCCAGCAGCCATAAAGCAAGAAAAATTCAGTTAGCATTATAATCACAATTTCAATTATTTACACATGTTAGAAAATATTACCATTGGGTTCTCAGAGTTATTTACTTTGGTGTTTTCTTCTTTTTCGAAGTGCTAAAATATTAGCTCTATTCATTACCAACTGATTGTTTTTAACATGATTCTTCCCCTCCCCTCACCCTGTCTGAAATCCAATTTACAGCCTGCTAAAGGCCTCATAAGTTTTTTATGGATTATTTCCTGGGGTCACATTAATCTGGCTCCTTGTTACTTTACACTAATTTCACTTTGCCACAGTAAAGTAACGAGGTTCGATCTCTTAGGAATTAATCCATAGAGACCTCTTAATGAGGCAAAGCCAGAACGGAGCGCATCTACTGTATTTAATTCCCCCAAGCACAGAGGAGAAGAAGGAAGAGGTCGTCCTGCCCTTCTGTGCAGTGTCACCTGGGGCCCCAGTCTGGAAAGAGAGCTGGGCAGGAGCAGAAGCAATTGGAGAAGACAAGGGAGAGCACCGGAAGCTGGGTACCAGCGCTGCCCCTGCCTCCAGTTTACTAGAACCAGGACCGCTGTGGGGCGGGTGCAGGAAGCGCAAAAAGAAACATCAAAGGAGCTAGGTGGCAGGGGAACAATTTTTCTTTGTGGTTACTAAGCATATGTTGTCACAGAGGACATCTCTCCTCCAGCCTGCTTGCTCCCTGAATGCACGGTTTGCTCCCTTTATGGGCACTTGTTTTCAGAGAACGCCTTAGTGTTGAGAAGACTTAAAGATTCTGCCCCCTTTTCTCTTGTGCAGGACATTCAGGGTTGTTAAGATTTCCTTTCCCAAGAAGCAAAAACAACAGATTCTTGCAAAGTTTTGCAAAGAGTTTAAGTGAAAAACTTAACATGTATTTGAGAGGAAAATAAGCCAATTCTCTCAAGTTGTAAACTCAGAAGAATAACCTGGAGTTCTAATTTTTATGGAGAATTGATACAGAAAATAGAGGAAGCATCTAAAGAGAATATGTGTTAAGAAGATACGGAGGAAATACATGTAAAGCCCCCAGCACAGTGGCCTGATATGAGAAGGAGTATATAAAGGGTGGCTGTTATTACTTACATTGCTATTGTAATCTCCAAGCAAAATTTGGTCAGTTAGCACTAACTGGCCACTGGAAACACATTTAGGAATGTGCTTCATAAAGCACATTCATTTGTATTTTTTATTGAATTTTTACACCCAGAAGGTAAAAAGAGCAGGTAGTATTGTCCTTGTTTCTCAGAGAAGGAAACAGGCTATTGAGGTTAAGTAATCCATGGAAATTAGTAGCCAAGAGATAGGGCTAGTAAGCTTCTCTGAGATCTTTCCTATCTCTTCTCTTCCTGAGTAAATGTAAGGCTTCTCTTTTCTATCTGAGAAAACCTGCACTTTTCTTGCTGTGTCAGAGACAGAAGGGGCAGTGAGTGGAAAGTCTGTCTATTCAGGGTTGAAGTATTAGCAAACTCCCTTGGCCAAAAAAATAAATGTCACACGCTCCAAGTTATATCAATGACAGAACTAACACAATCCATTGATGTTCGTCTATCTTACTCTTGTATCCAACTTTCCAACTGGAAGAGCAAAAAAGGTGGGTTATGTACCGAAATGCTTTACTCCCCCTCAAAAAAAAAAAAAAAAAAAAAGCCAACCTATAAAATATCAGTGAATACAAGGCATCGCTTGGGAATTGGACTCTATTAGATGGTGGAGAAAATTGCAAGTTGTCAAATCTTGACATTAACATGAAGCCAGCACTCAAGTTAGGAAGATTGCATTACTCCAACTGTTTTCTCACAAGATAATTTCATTTTGTAGAAACATTAAAAGGGGAAGATATAATTTGAGGGTTTATGAAAGAGATTGTTAAATTGTGGGCTATGGATATGATCAAAATCTATCAGGAATTCAAGTCACTGTGTAAGAAAAAAGTTAGATACTGACTAATATGATAGTAAATTTAAAAGTCATTATAATGATGATGGTGTTCATATGTAACATAACCAAGGGCAGCTTTGAGTAATGATAATCCAATGACTCGTTCTACACCAATAAATCCACTAACACTGCTCAGATAAAATTTAGACCAGATTGTAAAACTACAATTTGTAAAGTTCCCAGTTCTCCTTAGTTCACTCATCAGTTCTTCCCAAAAGATTGTAATAGCAGATTACTCATTAATCACTCTTTAATATGTTGGGTGCATTACATGATACACTTTCATCTCTCTTTCATTTAGACTTAGTTGCCGATTTACTTTTGGAACTAAAATTAATTTAAAAAATCAAGTTCAGTGATTTGGGGATTATTCCTGGCATCTGATCTTGTATGGTAAAGTGATGGGGAAAAAAATCAATAATTGATATATTTTCCTACCATTGAATATTTCAAACTAAAACAAACACCTCTCCAAGGAGATTTCAATGCACAAAAGTCCTTTATCTGAAAGGAGTTCCCCATTTTCTAGAGAGAAAGCATTGGAATTTTGGCATGACCAATTGTCCCACAAATTTATCAAAACTACCATAGGAGCTAGTTTTCAGTGTGGAGCCTCTAGGACAGAGGAAAAGCAATAAAAAATTGAAAATGGATAATGTCTACTCATGGAAAAAGAAATATAAGCAGTATATGTTTGGGAAAACTTCAGCCTTGTTAGTCATCAAAGAATAAAATCAAAACAAATTTTTATTCCCAACTATCAAATTATTATATATTTTTTTCAATGGATAATTATCCGGATTCCATTCACAGCAAAGGATTCAAGGCTTGTAAAAGAAATCAGAGTGAAGATCCAGGATCTAGAACAATTACATGGACCCTCAACTGAACTGATTGATAATAAAGGGTCAGAAAAGTAAGCCAAATTAGAATCTAGGGAGAAAATCTAAATTCAAATACCAAGAAAAAGATGGGGAAGACAGCAGTAGATCTTGGCAGGGCCAGAGGTAGAGATCAGAGGTAGATAACACAAAGCCGGGAATTTGTGCAAACACAGTTCTGATACAAAAAGACCTCAAAAGCCAGTAAACAAAGTTCTATTCCTGTGAAAGAAGGAGTAACAAAAACTGAATTTAACCTTTCACCTTAAACGATTAAAATTTCAATAAAATATGTGAAACAATAGTTTTGGACAACTGGCATTGTAGAATAGTAATGTCTGGGAGAAGGGATATAAACACAGTGAGCCCTGCAAGTGCTTAACATCTGGGCATACTTCCTGACCACAGCATAGAGACTGAGGACCAAACAGAGCTTAGTAGTGTCCCTGAAATGAGCAGATAGAGTTCTGGATTCAGAGATCCCAAGGAGGATAAAATTTTGGAGCAGAGTACTACAGACGAGAATTCTTTACTGGAAAAGCTCTGGATATATTCAGAAGGTTACACTGGAATCTCTAGCTAACTACTGATTAGTAGATCCATGTGAGAAAACTACAAAGGCCAAAGAAAGAACCACTGGAAAGGAGCAGGCAAACCAATTCTCAGGGAAAATACAGAGTGAAGAGGAGTTGCTACCCTCACCAAATAGGGTAGAAAGAACTCCTATAACACAAGGTATTGAGTAGAGTCCTTAGAAAAATATTGCCTCAAGAATAGGACCAAATTAACCCTAGACTGAAGGCTGTTATAGATTTCCCTTAACAAAACTGTCTATAAGTGACTATGTCCTAGAAAAAAAAAGTCCAAAATTATTTAAATAAATAAATAACCTAACAACTACACAATATAAAATTGACAATATCTACAACAAATCAAAAATTATCAGGCATGCAAAGAGACAGGAAAATATGGCTCATAATGAGGATAAATGTCAATCAAAAGCAACAGACCCAGAAATGACACAAATGATAGAATTAGTAAAAGTCAAGGAAACTAACCAGCCATAACAAATATACTTCATATGTTTAAAAAAGTAGATAAAAGTCTATGTAAAATGAGGTGATATGGAAAGTATGATAAGATACAAATCAAACTTATAGGAATGAAAACACAGTGTCTGAAATGAAAAATAACCCTGGGTAGGATTACCAATAGATTAGACACAGCAGAAGTAGGAGATGCAAGACAGAGCAACAGAGCTCTACGACATGAAACAAAGAAAAGATACCATGGCAAAAAAGGAAAAAAACAGAGAATTGGTGAGCTGTGAGACAATACCAAGTGAACTAATATGTGCATAATTGAAGTCTTGGAAGAAGGAGGAAACAACAAAAATATCTGAAGAAATAATAGCTCAATTTGATGAAACTCAACCCACAGCTTGAAGAACCTGAGTGAACTCAAACAAAAGAAATGCAAAGAAAACTGTGTCAACACAAATGATAACAAAATCTCTGAAAACCAATACCAAAGAGAAAATCATAAATGCATAAAGTTACATAAAGAGGAAGGAAACTAAAAATAACAATAGACTTCTCATCAGAAACAATGCAATCCAGAAGACAGTGCAGATATATTTTTAAAATATTGGGGGAGGGGAGAACTGTCAACCTAGAATTCTATAATCAGTAAAACTATCTTTCAAAATGAAAGAGAAAGAGGGAAACAGACAAGAAACAAACATGTCATCTGTCATAAGAACAGGAGACAAAGGGACGGATGAATAGAAATACAAGGAAAAGGTGCCCAATCATATAAGTGGTTCAGGAAAAGACCTCTCTGAAGAGGTGACATTCGAAAAGTCCTAAGGGAGGCAGTCATGAGAATATCTGAGTGAAAAGGAATTCAGGCAGAGAGAACAGCAATTGCAAAGGCCCTGGGCAGAAGTGGGCTTGGTGTGTTCAAAAAAAAAGAATGCCAGTGTGGTTATATCAGGGGGAAGGGGAGGATAAATAACAAAAGGTGAAGGTGGTAGAACAAGGGTGCACAAAGAGAAACCATTTAGGAAGCAGTTGACACTGTGTAGTAGAGAAATGGTGGGCTAAAAAGCAGGTTGGTAGATGTGGCAGGTAGAATAACAGCCACCCCAAAATATCACAGCCCAATTGCAGGAACTTGTAGGATGTGATATGTCACCTTACCTGGCAAAAGTGGTGACTTTGCAGATGTGATTAAGTTAAAGACCTTGAGGTGGAAAGATTATCCCGGATTATCTACATGGATCCAGTCTAACCACATGGGTCCTTAAAAACAGAGACTCTTCCCCAGCTGTGGGCAGAGGAAGATGGCAGTGTGGAAGGTCGGTCAGAGAGATGCAGCATTGCACCTTTGAAGATGGAAGAAGGATTATGAGCTACAGAACATGGGCAGCCTCCAGAAGCTGGAAAGAGCAAGGGAAAGGTTTCTTCCTAAGAGCTTCCAAAAACACAGCCCTGCCAAACAGCCTGATTTTAGCCCACTGAGACCCATGGCAGACTTGTGACCTAGTAAATTTGTGTTGTTGTAAGCCGCCAAGTGTGTGGTAACCAGTTATGGGAGCAATAGAAAATTAGCAGGGATGAGGGTAGAAACATCACTCTGGCTGAGGTAGAAAAGAACTAACTAGGAACGAGAAAGGGGAAACTGAAGACAGAAAAGCAACAACAGTCAACGTCATGTTTTCTGTGTCCAGAGCTCAGCTCTTGCATTTAGCCCTTATTTAAAAAGAGTTATGCTAATGCGCCAGTCATAAAAAGAGAAATTTCACCATGCTTTTACATTTAGAAAAAAAGAACATGCTTATCAAAAGGTAGAATGGAAGGCTAAACAGTGTGTTGAAAGTCCAGCCAGAAAGGAGACCAACTATAGAGCTGATTGAAGAAAAGAGATTATAGGAATAACCATTGCAGTTAGGATCCCATCAAAATAACTTTAATAACACTACATAAAAGTCACTAGAAATGATTTCTGCTTAGGCAGAAATCTCAAATCACTCCCCATTGAAGTATCTCCAGTGGTTTTTGCCAAGCGCCCATCTGGGGGTAGCACGGGGCAAGGCATGTGAGGTAGGCATCCATCACTGGGGCGGGCTGTCATCTACAGATACTCTTTTTGCTCAACTGGGAGGATTGTCAAGACCACCCCTTGAGTCCCAGCCTCCTACACCCATGTTTCCAGAACCCTGAAGTCACTCTTAATAATCTTAGTGAGATCAGTCAATATTTTTTATGCCCACATGGATGAAAGTCATGGCATAACAGTCATTTCATTGAGCCTAACGTGTCTCTACAGATTTTCAGCATCTGGCCTGCATCTGGGCCCCCACAGGAGGGTGTCGCTGATCGCTAGAATTCTTCTCTTCTTGGAACCGCCTTCACTAGCCCATAAACTTCCAATGTCTCCAGCTCTTGTTCTACTTTTGTGGAAACAGATTTGTTTTTCTGTGGAAGCAAGATACTGAGAGGATTTAGGAAAAGGTTCCTCCACATTTACAAATAGGATATATAGGACGGAACCAATCCAGCAGAGGACATGGGTTTATGCCATAAATAATCAGTGTGCCTCCTCTTAGATAAAGCAGGATCACAGAAAACAAAAACTGATACCAAATTTTGAGTACTACTATGCACCAAGCACTGTGTGTAGCGCTCTACATATGGTAGAGGATTTAATTCTAACAATGCTACTTTGAAGTAGGTATTATCTCCACCTTAAAGATGAAGAAATTGACTTGAAAAGCTTAGAAAATATAGGGTACAGTCAGGATTCAAACCCAGGTCTTTCTGACTCCACTAGGCTGAAGCACTCTGGTAGTTAATAAAGAGAACTCCAGGATCCCCTGACATCTCTGAGTCTTATGTTCAACCACTGGAATGTAAGGTCGAACCACGTACAGCCTATAATGGAACTCAGATGCCTTATATAGCACCTGCCGCCTCCAACAGTCTCATTCAGAAAAGTATTCAACGGGGCACCTGGGTGGCTCAGTCGGTTGGGCATCCGACTTTGGCTCAGATCATGAGCTCATGGCTTGTGGGTTTGAGCCCCGTGTCGGGCTCTGTGCTGACAGCCAGCTAAGAGCCTGGAGCCTGTTTCGGATTCTGTGTCTCCTTCTCTCTCTGACCCTCCCCTGCTCACGCTGTCTCTCTCTCTCTCTCTCTCTCAGAAATAAATAAAACATTTTTAAAAATTAAGAAAAGTATTCAACGTATTTTTGCTACCTGGATCTATGGGTTACAATGAGACCAAACTATCTAGAAATAAAGGACCCAGGTTTGGCTAGAGAGTTTCATTTTCAACTACACTGGCACATTTGTATTTCTATAAACCTGGCTGTTTCCTGTCATATATCCACACCCGCTGTGAACCCAACCTTTCGGTCTGTGCAGCTAGTGATTCTTACCCTTGGAGTCACTTCCAGTGATGTAACATCCACCCAGATCACTATCAATAATTTAAGCACTAATCCTACTGGCAGTAGAACACAGAAGTCAAGAATGAGTGATTTGGTGGAGAAAAGACCTGGGTTCAAATCCCAGCTGTGCCAGTCACCAACAAGCCCTCCACCCGTGGGTAAGTCACAGCTTTCCACACCTCAGTTTTCCCATCTGTAAAACAAGGATAGCAAAATTTCAGAGTTGTAATAAGGATAATGAGGTAATGTGCATAAATCTCTTAGCACAGTGGCACATAGAAAGCAGTCAACAAATGTTAGCTATTAGTCCTATTACCACATAGCTCGGGACACAAGTGGCAATTAAAACCAAGGACAAACAATGCAGACCAAAGTGATGAGCCCTTCACTCACTATGAACCTCCAGAGAGATTGTAGCAGTGTGTGTGCCTCAGAACTGAGCTGAAGCTGGGCAACACAGAGTGGAAAGCACATCGGCAGCATATCTAAAACATCTCCACACATTCCCCAGGTGTTGTACCCCAACTAGCCATGGCCTGTCACACTAGGCTCCTCTCCTGCCTCTGCTCCCTTGCTCCATATCAGTGGTCCCTCCAGTGGGAGCAGAAGGAGATGGTCCATGAAAATTATTCATTGGAGTGAGAAAAGAAAATATTAGGATTTCCATTTATTGTTTTATGGTCAGTTAAATTTATATTTATTTTAAAACACAGTAATATACATGAATATTTGTATTGAATCTAAAAATACACAGATAAGATATTTGGGATACACGCTCAAGTTTTCCTTTAACTAACAGGGAGTGAAATCTGAAAAAAAATGGGCAGAACTCTGTCCAGTTCTTAAAGGGATACAAAGTTATAAGCACAAGTGCCTGATGGGTAGGCTATGCAGGTAGCCTGTGCCTACCTGCAGGCTGTGCAGGTAGGTGAAATTCAGGGGCTAAAGGATGCGGTGAAGAAAGTAGAAAACTCGTCCCTACTAAAGTGTTCCTTTTAGAAGTCAGCTTAGAGCCCTAACCCAGGTCCTCAAGGTAGCCTGGGCTGGGACTGGGAGTCAAAGGGCCTGGATTCAAATCTTAGCTCTGCTCTTTACTCATGTGACATGTCACGGGGTAAGTCATTTAACCTGAGATTCAGTTTCCTCATCTCTTTGTGGAATCATAATACGTATGTCAAAGGGTCACTGTGACCTCTAAGTGAGATGATGTATGTCCAAGGTCTTCAATGACTTCAATGACAATTGAATCTAAATCATTCATCTCTGTAGCAGCTGAGCTGAGAATAGCAATGCTCTATGGGTTAAAACTAGTCGACTGTCTGCTACGTGGAAGAGGAAGTAGAACTGTTCCATGTCATCCTTGATGGGAAAATCCAATAAAAGGAGAATTTATGTAACAGAATTAAATCTGCACCTGCCTTTTCAAATAATGGATTCTCCATCACAGACATTGTTTAAGCTGAGACTGTACGTCTAGAGATTTTGTAAAGTAGACTCATTTTGAGTGATAACTCTGTAGTATACAACTTTCACATTACCTTCAAACACCAAAAGTTTATACTTCTAACCCAAATAAAATGAGAAGCAGTTAAAGAGCAACATGAATGCCAATAATTTTAGGCCCTTTGGCAGGTCAAGAGGAAGAATACAGATACTTGCATACAGAGGTACCTTTTGATATCCTGCAAATTATACAACGCCCTAGTTCATCCACACGAGACTTGAACTGCCTCCTAAAGGTCCCTCAAACTCCTGCCATGTAGAGCATGTTGTTCAACAGTTCACGCAGCCTGGTGTAATAATGCACGACCACAGGATTCATCCCTACTTACAGAGCTTTTGTTCTGGGAAGATGCTGAAGAGGAATAGATCATATCAGTATCAAACCTATAAGCAATTCATTCGCAAATATTTTCTCTCCAGCCAAAATCTTGCCTTTGAGGGTCAGACTCAAAAGTCAACCTATAATTTGCCATCTAGCTCCAACACTTCCTAAAAGAAATGTACCATCTTCCCCTCTTCCCCATCTTTTAGCATTCCATCTCTGTGAATGGCACCACTATTCACTTGTTTTCCCTTTCAGAAGCCTCGGGTTATCTTTGTTCCCACTTCCTCCCTTCCTCCCCATATCCTGTCATTTTTACATCCTGAGTACCTCTTGAATATATCTCCTCCCTCTTCCTCTCTTCCACCACTCACAACGTTAGACCAAGCACCCATTGTCTGTTGCCTGGACTGTTAGAGTAACCCCCAGTGGTCTTCTTTACCCACTCTTGCCTCTCCCTTTGTTTACTATATGGACTTTCCATCACCCAAAACAAAACTTCAAAATGAAACAAGGTGCTGCAGTGTCTGGTTCTGACTCACTGATCAGCCCATCTTTTTCCTGCTCCTTCTTTCCCTTCACTCCAACCACAGTGACTCTCTTTCAGTTTCTCACACTCTCATGCTTCTGTCCATCACAGGGTCTTCTCCCATGCCCCTCCCCCCGCCAGAAAGACTCTTCCCTCCTTGATATGCCTTGTTAGGTTTTACTCATCCTTCACATCACCACTTAGGCATTGTTTCTTCAAGGAAACCTTCTGTTACTTCTATGACCAACTCAACTTTGCTTATCTTAGGCTCTTAAGGCATCATTTAGCACTTGTCACGTATGAAGTTGTATATTTGTGTATGACTATTTTTATTGTTGTGTCTTTCCCTAGTAAAGTATAAAATACACAAAGACAGAAATTGGCATTATTTTCACCACGAGGTTGCAGAATGTTGAACAGTGGCCTAGAATATAATAGGTCCTTGAGATAGATAGGTAGATAGATAGATAGATAGATAGATAGATAGATAGATAGATAGATGATAGATTGATAGATAGATAGATAGACTGACCAATAATGATGAATGAAACTAATAATAAATGCTATATATTCTTGGGCAGTGACTTCATCTTTCTAGTCCTGATTTTAACTCTGTTAAAATTTGGGATTAACAGGGGGAGCTAATGAGAAATGAACACAAAAAGGAATTAGAACTGCCTAGAACTGCCAACTACTCAAATTCCGTAGTTCCAAAATGAAAAAAAAATTAAAAATATTTAATTTTAGAGAGGGTGTGTGTGTGATTGAGGGAGAGGGGGAGAGAGAGAGAGAGAGACAGAGAGAGAGAGAAAATCCTAAGGAGACTCCACACTCAGCAGGGAGCCTGACATGGTGCTCGATCATACAACCCTAGGATCATGATCAAGCCAAACTCAAGAGTCAGATGCTCAAATGACTAAGCCACCCAGGCACCCCCAAAATGCAAAAAACTTTTTAATTCTAATGAAATAAAATACCCACAAAGAAAGCTGTGCTTAATGCTGAGTGCACAAATACATGCGTTTCCCCCCATAAATAGAACAAACAGATGCTATCTGTGAGGCCCACAGCACATCTGCACAGATAAAGCAACAGCGCTTGAAGCGTCCTGGGAAACAAGTGATTTACATGTTTGCTCTCTGACATGCCAACTCGCGCGTTGTTTCCAGACAGCACTGAAATGGCCACATTCAGAGAATCAAGGTTGTGGCTTGGGATGTATTCTTCAAGTTCACTTTCAGTCAATGCATCTGAGAAATACTCATATTAAAAATAATTTTAAAGAAAGAATTGCTGGCTGGAGGGCTTCTTCCCTCCCTGTCACTCTTCTTTTCTCAAGCTTTCACATTTAAGTGTTGTCAAGTTATCATGCACTAACTAATCAAAACAAAGGGAATATGAGAAACGTCTAAAAGTTTTATGCCAAGCATGAAAACCGCCTGAAGGATGTGGTGGCACCAGCCATTCAAAAGACTCAACTTCTTTCTGACAAAATAAGACTTTGATATGCTTACGGTATTTTCTTCTAAGGATCTCAAACTCTTTTTCTTTTTTTAAGTATGTAAAAAGGTTATCCAGTAAGAAGTTTTCTTAAGTAAGGTGGACAAACAGGCATATTAATAGGCATATAATATACTTTTTTAAAATAAGGCGGTAGCTGACATAAATTGAAAGTGATTTCTTTATTCCCATAAGAGACAGTGCTAAGAGGTGGGAATGGGAATTATTTGCTCTGGGAGCCCTGGCCACAGAACAGTTTAATCTAATTTGCATATGAGACTGGGAGTTCCTGGAATTGCATTCCCCTGTGGCCCTTACACTCCCACCCCTATTTCCACCACTGACTACGTGCTTTTTATGGTAACTAAACATGAAGCTTAGTAAAAGCGGCAAAGTTCAGCTAATCACATAGAAAACCCAGCAAATGTACTATAAAATGGTGACATCTTCAAGAACCTTCGGAAGTTACTAAAATAAACAGGGAATGCTGTATCTACTGACAGCTAAGCCAAAAAAGAAAGAAGTTAATGTTTCCTACTCAATATATTTTCTCCTTTCAAACTTCAGACAACTTCGCCCTGCCACACCCAACAACTTGTGACTGGTTCCAAACAGTGACACCAGCTGATGAAAGATGACATTCTTGCAACTCTTTCCCTCCAAGGACTCATGGTGAGATGGCCCTTCTCCAGTAGACTGTATACTTCATCATCTGTGTCCGTCTTTCTGTCCCTGGAGAGGCAAGTTCCAAAGGGAAATCATCTTTCCGAGGCAGCTCTGGATCAAACCTTGGGAATTAAAACCAGGATGTGCAGATCAGCCTGGACTGCTGGCTACCCCCTCGGAAGCTGAGTCACTGACCTGGCGGTTCATTTAATCGCTTGGAAAGTGGTTAGACTGAACAGGACATGTAGTGATTAGTAATTCAGACTGGTCTCAGAGCTTCATGTTTTTCGCTGAGAGACGCCAACTGCAGCCTCTCTCTCGGAGTCAACAGGAAGTAAGAATGGCAAGCCAAATTTGACACCACTTGACGTAACCGGGGATAGACTTCAGCCCTTCTTTCTCAACCCAATAACACAGAGATTTTGAAAGTGAGTCCTTCTAGCTAAACATATCAACCAAGTACCAGGGCAGAATGAAAAATCACAAATTGAAGAAAACTCATTTCGATAACTCAGACTTAACACTTTACTCTTACCTATCATTTATTTAAAACTATAAACTTAAAAAAATTCTTTAAGTCTCAGATACAGTACTGAAGATGGTATGAATAAAAAGAAACAATATTTATTAAATAAGCCATTCCTCACACCAGTCAGAAAAAGATTGTGACTGAGGCAAACACAAAATCTATTTTCCTGATTTTTTTTCCATGATGCTGCGTTGTGGAATATCCTAAACCACGCACAGTAAGACATGGCCACTTAGTCAAAGTGAAACAAAGAGACTTTTTATGGAACATTTCCTATTTCTGGTTACAATTCCTGGTGCAATGACTGGTTCATGTTCAGCTATTTCCAACTATACTTGTGGTACTAGTAAGGAGATGTAAATTTGATCATTTCACATGGTGTGTTCGGTAAAGGAAACTAATGTGGTTGTGTTTAAACTCACCCCTATTTTTTCTCTAGTTTCTGTCTTTCCTCTCCAATTCATCCCATACCTGGTTCCCAGATTACTTTTCCTAAAATATAATTTCTGTGCATGTATTCATTTGAAATTGGTTAGACCCTGAATGCATGTGATTGGTCACTTAGCTCGGCGCAGAAAAGAGAAGATAAACATGATGGTCTTGTACCTGCAGAGTTTATGGCCAGTGATATGTTTCTAGTCAAAAGTCTTCTGGTTGTCTCTAGGACTGTGAGATCCAGTTCCAACTTTAACCTGATATTCTTAAACTCCTAAATTTAGCCTTCACCAGAAGTACCTTCTCTTAAAGAGCCCACTATCAGGCTCACACTTTTGATTCTCCATCTCAGAGCCTCAAGGGCCCCTTCCTTTGCATACCCAAATTACCTTAAAACCTAACTCACTTAACTTTAACAAAACAATTTCTGATCTCCCAGTCTTTCTCCCTTCTTAAATTCCAATAGCCCAGATTATATTTACCAATTTTTCAGCTTGACACCATTCCACATACCCTGTCCCAACCAAAATTCAGCTATAAATGCATAAATACAATACATAGATACGAACATACATATATACATACCTATGTGTTAAAGAAAAGGGAGCCAGATTTGGGACATTCTTTCGATACTGAAATGTGGACCAAGTGCTCTACTGGTGTCATGAAACTGGGATTTTTATTTCACCAAAAAAGGTAGGGGTTGGGGGGTGTCCCAAGCCATTTTATTAGAAGGAATATAAATTTCTCATGTAACCTAGATAGGATGATCTTTAGAACAAAATTAATTCTTACCATAGGAAGCTTTGCTTATATCAGATTCTTGATGAGAAAACAGCTGCTCCCTGAAATAGAAGCCCTGGCTCTTTCCCCACATCCCTCTGCAAGGTCCCAGAGTTTCTCCTTCCTGCTCCCTCACCCTGACCCTCCACCACTCACACTTCGACATCACCCCAAGGAGACATCAAACATAGCACCTCTCCCTTTCTTAGAGTCAAAAAAGGTTAAATGGAAGAAAGAGTCTTCCAAGGGCTTCCTTTTTGGTAAAGACAATGGAGTATCCTCAGGAAGGAGGACATCAAAATGGGGAAGAATCAAACGGGAAGACTCGTGAGGCAAAGGAAAGTGAGGGTAGGAGTGTCCATGTGGAAAACCCTTGAAGAACCTAGGCAATATGGCCCCATCTCTTCACGAAGGACAAAGAATTAGCTAGCTGTCTAAGGACCCGCTTCCTGATTCTCCCCTCTCTTCCTCATGATCTAGGACTCTGAGGAAGTTAGTTACCCAAACTTTCTGGAAAAAAAAGAAAGAAGAAAAGAAAAAAACCAACAGGCACAAATGTGGAATAAACCACCAAGGGCTATCCCTGTAACTCACTGCTCATTATAAGTTACTGGAAATCCCTGACAGTGAGTAGGAGTCTAGGAAATCGTAAAGCTGAATGCCACCTTGCTCCCCAGCCCCACTCCGGGCTTCCACCATCTCCAGCAGATATCCTGAGGGCTGAGGCATACATACCCAGGTTCCAACAGTGAAGGAGCAAAGACTTCCTTTGACTGTGGAAAACTAGGACATTTAAAAAGAAGCCTTCCTTTGACTCTCTTTCTATGTCTCTCCACCTGACCACTAATGTTTCAATCACAATTTAAACTGTTTCATCTGATGAATAATCTTCAGTCTTATGAATTATAGGGTCAAAATAGTTTCTTAAAACATGTTCTGAATAAGTGTCACTTTGGAAGAAGTACTCATGGGCAGCTATTGTATCGCAGCTATATATTTTTTTAATTTTTTAATGTTTATTTATTTTTGAGAGAGGGAGAGGGAGAGAGAGAGAGAGAGAGAGAGAGAGAGAGAGAGAAAAGGAGCTGGGGCGGGGGAGGGAGGGGAAGACAGAGAGAGGAGACACAGAAACTGAAGCTGACTCCATCCCGGCTCTGAGCTGTCAGCACACAGCCCGACGTGGGGCTCGAACTCATGAAACACAAGATCATGACCTAAGCCAATGTCAGACACTGCACTAACTGAGCCACCCAGGCGCTCCCCCCTCCACCCAGCTATATTTCTACCTATGGATCACAGAGGCCAGCCTGACCCTGCAATAATTTTAATTTCTTCTTTCTAGGTTCCCCACAACTTTGAAGCCAGCTGTCATTCAACCTAGTACACAAACCAAACAGTATCAGCATGTGGTATATCAATAGTTACAGCTTTTGTCAGGTATGCCTGCTATGGTCATTTATTATATGTGCTAGGATCACTAGGTGCTTAATCACTTTTTTTTTCTGTAAAACAAATAATAATAATACATACCCATAGAGTATAGTACATACCCATACAACATAGAGTTCTAAGGACAAAATGAGTCAGAATGACCCATATGTATTTAGACCATGCATTAGAAAACTTTGCTGTTAAAAAAACAAAATATTTTAAGCTTAGCAGGTCGTACAGTCTCTGTATTCACCTGTGTCATTGTTGAGCAAAATCAGGCACAGACTAATAACTGTGGCTGTGTTCCAATAAAACTTTATTTACAAAAGAGGTGGTAAGCCAGGTATGGTGCACAGACGGTAGTTTGATGGCCCCAGACTTAAAGGATAAGTGTCCAATAAATGTATTATTCTCACATTTGTTATCCCAATTAATAATGACAGTTCTTCATTTTCTCATTTTGCTTATCTTTTCTAGTAATAACTGTAACTGAATTCTAAATACCTCAACTTACCTATTATCATTGTGGCCACTGAGGAAGACAGGAAAGTAGGAGGAATTTTATCTTGCTTATACGTGCATATCATCTAGTGGCAGAAAAGTGTCATTGCAAGATTTTTTTTTTCCAAATGTCTCTGACCTTGTTCTAGCACTTCCTTGGTAAGAAGGCAGCTTCCTCAGTCTGCCCACAGTGGGCATCTGCAACTAAACTACAGGACCAGTTCGATCTACCTGGTTTCAATGACCTTTCTAATGGTCCTTTGATGGGAGTTCTTATTACTCAGGGTTTTGTGTAGACAACACAAAGTGTTCACTGAGAGTGGGGGGAAATGAACCTATTTAAGAAATAAACTACTATTTATTAATCACTTAACTATGTTACATGTGTGTGTTTAATGATACTAACAAATACTTCAGAGAAACAATACAGTATAGGTATGTTTTCTTCTTAAAATTAGCCTTCACTTAAGTATCGAATGAACCCTTAGCACAAAGTAGAGGCAACTCTTTGAATCCAGGTCATAGTTTTCTCTTATATCCTAGGTCAGTAGTATCTCATGATTGGTCACCTTCTATGCTTCATACTTGTCTACACGCCATGCTGACCCATACCACTCTTGCTACTGCCACTTATCATTGTCAGCAGAACTCACCACTGAAATTTTTCCATCTGTCTGCAACTATGCAGAGTTTAGAACTTAAATAGATAATGTTTTCATAAAAGCCAGCATTCTAGAAATCTAGCTCTTCACTTTGAGTATTTTCTGCAGAGATTATTTCCAATTTTTTTAAATGCTTATTTATTTCTGAGGGAGAGACAGACAGAGCACAAGCAGGGGAGGGGCAGAGAGAGCGGGAGACAGAATCTGAAGCAGGTTCCAGGCTCTGAGCTGTCAGCGCAGAGCCCAAGGCAGGGCTCGAACCCACAAACTGTGAGATCATGACCTGAGCCAAAGTTAGACACTAAACCAACTGAGCCACTCAGGCACACCTAAATGCCATTTTGAATAGAAAAAAAAAAAAATCATCCAGCTCTTTATTTCCTTGATGTTTCTCCCTNAAAGAATTCTGACCTGTACTAATCTGATTTTTCTTTCTCCCATGGAATCAATAAGAAATCACTGGGTTTGTATCGTATTAGCAAGCTCATATCCCACCAGTGGGCACGGCTGAGGGATGAAGTAGGGATTTGTTGCCAGTATTCTCCTAGAGACAGCTTCCTGCTTCTGCAACCCACCCCACCCCCAGATGGCTCTGTCTGTTCCTCTTCTTCCTGAGAGTCTGAAGTGTGGTTTCTCAAACCGTCTCGCCACCAGCACCAGCACCACAACCATAGAAGGTGGCTACTTGGACTTGCTTCCCTGTCTTTCTTCTGATACTCTCACTTCCTGGACACCTGAGCTCTTTTCCCTCCATCCCTATTGCCTTGACTTAGAAGGATCTCCCTCCTCTGCTTTTGAGGAAATTCTCAACTCCATTCTACATTTCCAAACAAAAATCCCAGTTTTGTTTCCCCTAGATCTTGAAGCTGACCAGAAAAACTAGACTGAATTGGCCACTGCACTATTTGGACTCTCTTTGTGATTTTTGGCTACTTGCTCTTCCTGGTAGTTTACACGGACATGTCAGATTTTCCACAGTGGTCATGTAACATGCCCATTCCTCCTTACTCCTACCTTGGGATTCACCCAGCTAAGTTTTAGGATGCTTTTGGGATTTATGTATAAACAGAGGGCTGGGCATTAAAATAACCCAGACAAAGCTCTTACAAGGCCTTAATTCTGCCCCTGGCTACGATAGAAATTGGCTAAGAGATCACTGGACATCTATTTCCTCATAAAATAGTAGGAGATTGGACTCAATGAGCAATCAAGTGACTCTTAGCTGAAATAATCTATCATTCTAGATGAACTACATTATTTTCAAAGAGGCCACCAGGGTTCTAATTACAACCCACTCATCCTCATTTTAGGTAAAGTTGGGAAATAGGACTTTGCAATGCCTGGTTCTGTCAACCTTCTACCCTCTGTTACTAATATCTTGAAACTAGAAGTTCTTACTGTCATTATTCGGGTTGGGATAAATTCTTCACTTTTGGCAGTGTTTACTGTTTCTTCCATAAATACCCTTAGCATTGAAGGATCATCCAACATGGATTTGAAATTGTCCAGTTATAAATCTTGGACCTGATTCCGTTTGGAGTCATCCCTCTCACATCAAACTCCTCAGGACCCACACCTAGGGGGTATCTGGATTTAGTATGGACTTCACTATCCTCCATGGTACAAAGGATTTGGGGATCCTTCTGATGCTATATAGCTTTTCTTCAATTTCAGAATTTCTGCTTCCAAGTTCTACAAGAAAGAGATATTTTTGAATCTTTATTTGTGGCATATATCCTGCTTATGCCAGCAGATGCGTCAAAGATACCGCAACTAAAATAGGATTTTTATAGAAAAACAGAATTTAGGGCCTTAATTAATTGCTGACATCATATGTACTCCCTTAGAAAACTAGCTATTCAAAAATGACTCTGTTCCCTTCTAGCATAATTTACCCCCTACCCCTTCATTATTATTAAGGACATATGTACAGAAACAGGATCTGTGCCTTGTCAGACTTCTTCCATGCCAGCCGCTCATTCCCCAACTGATGTTCTAACCCTCCCTTTCTCACATCACAACTGGGTATTGTTCATGAGTATGCTCTTCCAGGAACAGATTGTGACTTTAGGTGGTGCAAGACCGAGGCGTCTGAAGCAGATGAACTCTTAGCTAGACAAGACTGGGACCTTACCATAAATGTCCTCAACAAGACACAAGGCAAAAAATAAACAAACACAAAGAGAAATAAAAATAATAGAATAAAAGGAGAGGGAACATGATTTTAAAGGAAATTCGGGGCCAAGTTTTTTTCAAAGATATGTCAGCTATTTTATAGGATGTACATAAATTTTCCAAATGTTCATTCTTAAGACAGAATAAGGAAGGCCCTTGTAGATTCAGCATAAATTTTGAGGTTTATTACTCTATGTTTCTTGTACATACAACCTGTCTTCCAACAAAACAACTATTTAACTGCTTTTTGTTCCTAAATATATATGTATACCATTACTTGTATTAATCTCACCACCTGAATGCCTATTCTCAGGCATAAAGAAAATCCATGCATTCTTCAAGGTCTTTCTCATATATCACTCTCCTCATCAAATCTTATGATATAAAGAAAGGATAATGAGCAAGCCATGGAGAGATCAGATTAGAGGTAGCAGATGGACTCTGCCTAGTAATTTTTTTTGGTGGTTTTAATTTTGGAAGCAGAGACACAGAGAACTTCAGAATTAACCTACAGAGACAAAGCCTATCAGAGAACTTTCTAGAACATTGTTGTTCCTTGATAGTGATTTAGTTGACTACTTCCTAAAAATCATTTTATATTGTATGTCCAAAATCATGCATTTGTCATAATTGTCAGGATGATGGTCTTTGAGTATGTACCGGGAAGAATGCCAGGTACAAAGGCAAACAAAAATACATGCAAATAAAAACTAAAGGAAACTACAAAGAGAAAACAGAGTTTCTCAACTGCAAGGGCTACATTTTATTGACACTTCCCATGTTCAGGAAGTTTGTTAAGCACTTTATACAATACCTAATACAATGAGCCTTCATTAAAAACAAAAACAAATTTTTAAAAAAAAAAAGCCCGATGAGGTAAGCATGGAATATCTTCACTTTAACAGTTGGGGAAGAGGGTTCTAGAACTTGCTCAAGTTTCCACAGTTACTGTATGAAATCCCAGGTCAATCCAATTCTAGATCCTAAATTCTTAGCTCTTCCTCCTCAATGGCTTCACCATGATGTTCCAGAAGCAGGCCAGCTGTTGTCTCATCCCACCCAGCATGTTCTCTCAGCCTCTGCAAGCCCAGAGTTAGCTGCAAATTCGTGAATTTGGGTCAACCATGGATCAAGAGTGCTTTAGAAACACTGGTCCTACAGATAAAGCTCTAAAGACAGTTGGGGCCCTTCAAGTTCCTTCCCTGTTCCCCTCACCCCCACCATGTTTCCTCATTTCCGCCAAACATTTACTTCTCACCTTCATAAACTACACATGCTCCTCCCATTGCCTGAAAAGCTTCCTGGAGAATGGCTATTCTTATATATTTTCTCTGTAAGCCTTTCTGTCTTGCCAGGCACAATTTCTTCTTCTGAATTCATCGGAAACATCTTTTTATACATGCACCTTTTAGCTTTAGCAGTTCACAGTACTTTAATTTCTTGTTCACATTTCATGTCTCCTACTAGCCTAGGAACTCGTCAAAACCTAAGTGCTCTGTCTTATTTATCCCAGCTCATTAATGCTTAATAACATGCACTGGATAAATGAACACATTAAAAGATGGATGTTTTACATATATACAAACATCTATCTGTTCAGAACTTTGAATGTCAGAAAAAGCTTGATGTGTCAATTCAATGCATAATTTTTAGAAATGTGTTATCTGCATATAACAGTTCTTTTAAAAGACATTTCTCAACAAAATGAGATAAATTCAAGTATCTCTGCTCTCCTATTTGAGAAACATGGTTCCCATCACTTTCGTGGGAGACACGCTCAGAAATGAAAAGTGGAGTAGCAGTTGAATAAACATGTACTGAACTGAACTGTATGTAATTGAACTGAATTAAACTGAAAGGCAGTCTTAGCTCCCACTGATGGAGATCAGAGAGCTATTGGGGTAGAAAAGTCAACCCAGAGAAAAGAAAAGGGCTGCCTGTGGGATCAAGAGCTGTGGGTAAGGACTTCTGGACCCTGGCTGCACATTACCATCACCTGGGGAGCTCTAAAAAAAACAAAACAAAACAAAACAAAACAAAAAAAACATGGATACATGGTTTCCACCCTCAGGGCATCTGATTTAATAGGATTGAAGTGGGGCCTTGGCATCAGTATTTTTTAAAGCTCCCTAGATGTTTTTAATGTGCAACTGGGTCCACTTGTATCTCATTTCAGACTCTGTGAGGCAAGATTCTACACCTTCCAACAATCAGCATGGCAGGAAAGCTTGCCTGCATCCAGAACCTCCAGAACTTGTGTGATGGGAGGAAGGGTGGAGGGAGGGTCACTTACAAGCATATCAGACACACCCTGTGGTACAAAAAGTCAGCATTCTGATGGTGATTTGGCTCCTAACAAGCAGTTCTTTTCTGCTTTTGTTGTATATGGTCGACACTGGGGTAAAAAGATCCCAAAGAAAACACTTGGGAAATGCTGTGATACTGCCCCAGCTATGCCTCCATAAGGAAAAGCTGCCTGAGGCTTCTTCCCCCTTCTCTGTAAGGCTTCTTCAGCACTTTGTTTTCCTGTTTGGAAACAAATGAAACTGAAAAGTTTCAAGATGCTTTGCTACAATTACACAATCTTTTTCCCTTCCCTCTCATCCACAGCCTGCAAAACAGCAGTCCCTAATCTTCCCGCCAGAGCCACTGGACGTTTCCCAGAAGGTCATTCTCTCCCTAAAGCTGCCGCTTCACAGCAAACTGAAAACCACTTGGCTTCCCTGCTTTAGTGTTGTGTGTTTCTGCTGTGTTTCCAAAAGGCTCTTGGAAATTTCGTGTTTGTATTTTCCCCTTTTCTGGCTTCATGTTCTCCTATGTAAATGAAGAAAGCTCTTCCAGTAGGCAAGAACAACACAGTTGGAGAGTTTGCGGATTTCATACACATTTGCTCTCATTTAAAGTAACTTTGCATATAGCAGCATTCTATACTGCTTAACGGAAATCCAGAACAATTTAAGAAAAAGCCTTTTTAAAAATCAAATCCAATAAAGACAAAGCAAATTAAAATGGAGCCATACAAATTCATCTGAGAAATAAATATTGTAGCCATATTGCTGAATGTTATTAAATTTATTTCAACCTTTTGTTTTTCAGTTATTAAATATGCAACAATTCCCCTGCTAAATCTTTTCTCATATAGACCCTTCAGATTTGACAACTGCTTCCTTTTTTTGATTATGTTTATACATTTACCTTTCAGTACTACCTGAAACCCATACCACCTCCCCACAATTAGAAAAGGAAAAACAAAATCAAATGGTGATTAGGAAAGCCATGGCCAAAGAGATTTCCTATTGACTGTCTTTTCCAGGGCCAAGATTAGGTGAAGAGAGTGAAGCACTAAAGAAATACCGTCTGAATGCAAAAGGAAAACAAAGAATACTGAAAATGACTTTATTTAAAATTTTGATATTTTGTTCATCATAAAACACTTGCATCAAATTTGATTTTTCAGCATATTGCTTTAAAATACTATTTATCTTGATTACTGAGTGTTTTGGTGACCCTGTCTTTTTTTGTGCCCAAGTCTCAGTTTTGATCCTCCTCGAAAGACTAGGAACCAGTCATAGAAACTGACATAGCAAAGGGTTTGAAAAGCAGATGTAGTCAAACTCTTTACACTGAGGAACTGAGAGCTCTGAGTCTGGGTATTCCTGGGTATTGGCAACGGAATTAGGCCAAACAAAAAGGTTAGTGTAATTAATTTCTCAGGGATCTTGGAGGCCCTTGAAAACTCCATTTGAGTCTGCAGATTGTGTCTAGAAGAAAAGCAAGGTCACATGAGTTACATGACTTAGAAGGTGTCATCTGAACAAAACCAGAACTCAGCCCAGAATGCTGCATTACCCTGCCTGCCTTATGAATCAAACTCTCTTAGTTTAACAAGGTATTTGCTGCTTCTCTCCCATGGGTGACAAATAGTGCTTAGTGCTAGGATACAATTACAAATAAGATAGCTTCAACCCTGTTCCTACTGACTTCCCAGACTGGTGAAAAAGTCAAAAACAGGTTAAAAAATTAAAAAGCAATGATAAGGGTGCTATAATAAAAGCAGTAAAAGAAAAGCCTTAGCACAGAGGCAAGGACTCCTGATCCTGAAAAGAGCCTTTTCCGAGTGATGCCACAGAAAAGGAGGAATTAGTGTATCGGGACCCCTCTCCTCATGCATAAACTAAGATTCTGAAACTCTTGACAGTGTGTGCGGCTAAGACCTCCTGCAAAGCACAACTTGAAAACATACCTCAGACCGTCTGCATTGTGCAAATACTGCCTGCCATCTCCACACCCCTGTCAGTAGGACATGTGCTTTGAGTTGTTTTAACAGTAGTAATTATGGCTCACACTCAGCTATCTACACCCTCTAGTCTGGTTCCATTGGTGACCAGCGACAAACATTTGCTAAGCAGCTGGACAAGGGCAAGGGTGCCAAGTCGTATAGTAAAACAATTTACCTCTATTTAAAGCTAAAGCCTATTGAAATGGAACCTTTATCCTTGATTTCATTATCAATGGTATGGCTGCTAATACCGTCCCATCAGCTACTTTACTTTGAAGAGTCTGAAGCTATTTTATTTAAGATTCACTGTTGGGGTCATAAACTGTGTAAGTAGTTGGGCAAAGATGGTTGAGGGAAGATCTTTTACTCAATCCCTACCTTTGTCCATGGATACTAAGTTCCCAGGACTGTGGATTTAGAAGAAAATTAAGCTCACTGATATGAACCAGTTTAACCTATAAGTAACATGTCTCTAGAATGTCTGACTCTATTTCCACAAATTATATCTTAAAGAGTGTAACCTGGGCCTCTTGTTTCTTGAACTCTATAGACACTGAGGTAGACAGACCTGTTAGGGGAACACTCATTCCCATTCCTGATGCTTGCTTCCAGCCAGAGGGTGATCAATGGCACAATTCTCCTGGCACCTCTCTACCCACCTCACTCCCTTCCCTCTTCCCTGACTGGCAAAGGAGCTGAGCTCTGTCATGTCCTCTTGAGGATGTCTGTCATCTGTCAGAAGGGAACGCACATCCTCTGCTCCTGTAGAGTGAGGTCAGGGCCCCAGACCATTTGGAAAGGTCAACCTGGCTACTGCAGGGGTTCTCTGTAAGGAAGCCATAGACACAGGCCCCCATTTTCACCTGCAGTTTCCTTTGCCATACAAGTGACATTTTGGTCTCTCAATTGGTTCAGACCTTGAGCACAGAAGGGTTTGCTATTTACTGTCCTCCTGCCCTGTGACCCAATAATTCTCTTTTAGTGTCTAAGTGTTTAGCCTGAGTCAACTAGATAACCAATCTAGCAACATCACAATGAAATGCTAGAGCTGGAAAGAATTTCCAGAAGCCTTTGAAACCAGTCTTTTGCCTTTCAGCACAATAGGGTGATATACAATAGAACTAACTGAGCACTTAACGTGCCATATCTCTTGTACACCTTTCTATAGCCAATAAATAAGTACCACCATTAGCCCATTTCAAAGATGAGGGAAGTTTTCAAAATCAGCCCAGTTTATAACTAGTGGTAGAATTAGATTTTAAAGTCAGATCTGTCTAAATTCACAGGCCCCTGGACTAACCTAGATGATACTACTTACCATCCCAACAAATGGATGGCCACATTCTGCTTAAAGATCAAACATAATAGTTGATTCAAGGAACATCAGAAAGTTAAGTTCACAAGAGCATATTTGAAGATACAGAGCGTCTTGCCTGGCCTATGCATGACACCGGAGCCCTGAGACTTGTCAGTACAAAGCACTGTTCCAGCCATTAGTGCAGAAAAAACACAAGCTCTGCTGGGCAGATTGACTAGGAAAATATGGCGCTTCTATCAGAAGTTTGTAGTTTTAAGATTCCCTTGTGTTTTAGTGGCACCAACACACAAAGGGAATTAAGCCATTTTGATCTCCAATAATGAGAAACATGGCTGACGTTCAGACCTGAAACTATTTAACGCAAGTTAATCCTTGAAACAAATCTGGAATGAAATGAGGGAGAAAAAAAATCTTATTATGGTAGACATCAACTAATGGGTTGCATTTCTTTCTTCTCAATTAGAAATGGCAGAGGGGTTTTAATTATTTTTCCTTAGCAAGCACATCAAAACATATCTACACAAAAACACAGCAAATATGTTATAAACTTATTTAAGCCAAAGAGCTCGTCAACACTGTTTGCAATTATGAAATCATTTGGGGATATGGTATTTTTTTGGAAAGAATTGTTTTGCTCTTAGATGCAAACCACATCACAGTCCATCAGGCATAAATCTATTATTGTATCTTCAAGAGCAAAAATGGAAATTGAGCAACAAAGGCGCCACTGATAAATGCAACTAGCCCCCCCAGAATCATTGGGAAGATCTCATTAGTTAAGAGAGATAACAAGGAATGTCAGGATTTCAAAATGCTCTTTTGGGGGAAAATATTGTTGAAATTAACTGTTCCCAGAGTTCCAAAGAGGAATTTGGGGGGATTTTAGTCCCCCATATCCATAAGTTATCATACATTAAAAGGAAAGGAGGCTTTTTCCTTGCTGAGCAGTGGAGGGCATAGTAGAGATGGAACCCAAAAATGAAACGCACTTGATGAGAGCACAGCTCCAGGGGTCAGACAGCCTGCATCTCAATTCTGGGCTCTGCCACTTAATACCTGTATAACTCTGACCTATTTGTGGTTTAGTTTCTCTATTTAAAACATCGGATAAGAATAGGACTGTAAGAATTAAGTGACATAATAAATATAAAGTGTATAAAATGTACTCTATAGACGTTTATTAATATTATTATCACCTTAATTATAATTTTGTCAGTTATCTATCAGCAGAAATACATGACAGAATATTAGATTTAATTATGTGGAAACTAATTTGACAATAAACTATTAAAAAAAAAAAAAAAAAAAAAAAAATTAAATTAAGATATAAAGAATATTAGATTTAAGTCATAATCTAGAAGTAGTGCAGAGTCAGGCCAAAGTCAGAATTGGAGATTTACAGATTCAAAATCCAGAGTCAATGAGCCAAAAATAAGGATAAAATGAGTTAGGAACCCAAAAGGCAATATGAGTAATGAAGAAAAATCCAAGGATAACAACTTTAGGGATGGTGCCAATAGTTGAACTACTTTGTTTCCAGCTCAACTTTGTCACAGTAGAGCTCCCCCACCAAATCAGATATTCTCCCTTTGTCATCTTCATCTAATCAATCATCACCCTTACCATATTCTGGGTCCAGAAGTCCCTATCTAAAATGAGTACAGAGAACATGGACCCAGTCATAACAGATTGGGATTCAGCACCAAACACCCAGTTTTTGAGAGGTATGGGGATGGAGTGGTTATTAGACAAGGTCCATCCATTCACCATCCAGTGAAGGTTATCAAAAACTGTGGGGACCAAAAAATAACTTAGTGACATAATTGAAAAACAAAAACTTCAGTGTGGTGGTGTATTAGAATCAACTGGGGTGACTGTCAAACTTTGAAGGCGTGCTGTCCACCATTACCTAAGGGATACAGGACAAAACAAAAGAACTGGAAAATGCAATCCCTATGTTGAGGTAGTTGTTGCAGAGTTAAGAAAATGATACAAACCCAGTAAGCACTCAGTGGGTATTTTCTGAAGTTAATTGACTAGGAGCTGTATGTAAGAACTTGAAAAGTTTGCAAGTGGAGTAAGAAATAAGACAAATGAATTAACATTCATTGAGTACTTACTTACCAAACCAGGTGTGGATACCAGACAAGATTCTCTTACTCTCTTACTGCCATGTCTGAAGCCCTCTTCTGAAGGCAACTACCACATATGCAGTCTCTAATGAGGTACACCTGTGGCATACTCCTAAAATACAACATTCTACCATGTAATTCCTGGCCGTTGGGCACAACAGGGCACCTGAGAAAAGGACAGACAAGCTACCTCCTGCCCAATGGCCTATAAGGTCACTGCTTCAAATGTTTTACCCTTAAAGTAGCAATTAACCAACCTGCTCAGATTGCCTTGGAAATGCATACTAGCAATATGAGCATCTCCTGTAAACTTTATTTTGAACCCTTATTATTAAAGATTCTCTTCTCCATTTTAATAGTAGGCAAAACTGGAACTAAGCAAGAATAAACAATATTCCATATTAGCTCTCTGTGATGTCAAAGTCTATAGCTGTACAATTGACCTAGAAACTCTAAAATGAATATCACAAAAAAAGAAAATCAATAAAAAGGAAAAAGTCCCTCACAACTGGAGCTATGTCAAAGCAAGCCATTACAGGATCAGTGGAATTTCTACCCAAAGGTTGAACAGCCTCTGCTTGAGGAGGCCAATCTGAGAAGGAAAAGCTAGACAAGATGGATTCTACAATCTCTTCCAACCTAAGATATTATAATTTATTGGCAAACAGCTGGGCACCACATTAAGTTAATTCCTTTTTTGTCTTGGCAAAAGTAAAATGTATTCTTGCAGAAACTTCTATTGGCAGTGTGGTTGCCTTGTAAAAGTAGAAAAGAAACTGGGAAAACTGTTTTTGTTTTTTTGTTTTTTTTTCTTCTCGGGATTTTCAGACATGGCTTATGGTAGAACAGGATTAAAGGGATATGCATAGTATAGCACAGTGGTTAAAAACACTAGTAGGGGTGGGCTTGAATCCTGGCTCTGCCCTTATGAGCTGCATGAGTTGGGACATGTTGTTTAACCCTTCAGAAATGCATTTTCCTCATTCAAAACAACTTACCTCACAAGGTTACTGAGAGAATAAAATAATGCATGTAAAGTGTTTGCCACCGACTGTATGTCCAACTGTCAATAAATGGTAACCATTAAACAATATAGAGTACAGTTGGTTGATGGAACATCCATGTGTTTTTGAGCTGCTGTGTTACCCTGGTACTTGAATTGGCAGCTTCTGAAAATTCCTAGAGGGAGGAGCAATGCATGAAATAATGTATAATATGTAAGGAAGAGAAAACTTGTTTTTTATAGGACACGGAGACTGGGCTCTGGATTCCCACAGACTTGGTTTTGATTCCCTGCTCAATATCAGAAAGATCTTGAATAAATGATTTGGACCCCCTATACTTCAATGACCTAACCTATGTATGAAACAGGAATACATAATTAGGATGCTTTTGGCCACAAGTAACTGAATGCCTGAGTACAACTGGCTCAAACAATTGGGGCTTATTTTTCTAATACATCATGCGGTCCAGAGATAGTTCCAGAGTTGATTCTGTAGCTCAACTATTCAGATACTAAGTTGGTTTCTCTGCAATTGACTTGGTTCCCCACTTATGATCTCAAGATGGCTACAATGGTTCCAAGAATTATATTCTCACATAAAAATGCCCAAAGCTAGAAGGAGCTGAGAAGCACTTCCTCTTGTGCAACAGCTTTGCCTTTTCATCAAGAGGAATATCTTACCAAGAAGCCCCCAGCAGATGTCTCCTCAAGTCCTATTGGCCAGAACTGGGTCACATGTCTACCTCTAAACCAAGTCGTATCAATACTATCATTGAATCATCATTCAGCACCCATGGTCACCACACATCTGAACAAATCAGAGTTCCGTTAGTAAGGAGCACTGTAGAGGTAGGTAGGCAAACAGTAGTAACTGCTTCTTTTATCTTCCAAGCATAGAGAAAAGCTCAAACAATACTATAATGTATCCAGAATACGGTAAGTGCTCAATACATATTTGTTCCTCCTTAGTAATTAAAATACCTAGAAGCCATAATACTCTCAGATTAAACTATCCCCAGACCAGTAGTATTGACTTACATAGATATATTGGAATAACTATTTAATACACAAAAATATCTTTTCTTTAAGAAGATTCAATATCATGGGGCACCTGTGTGGCTCAGCCGGTTAGGCGTCCGGCTTCGGCTCAGGTCATGATCTCACAGTTTGTGGGTTCGAGCCCTGCATCGGGCTCTGTGCTGACAGCTCAGAGCCTGGAGCCTGTTTCAGATTCTGTGTCTCCCTCTCTCTCTGACCCTCCCCTGTTCATGCTGTCATTCTCTCTCTCTCTCAAAAATAAATAAAACATTTTTTAAAAATTTTTTTTAAAAAGATTCAATATCATATACATGGAAATGTTAGGTCTCCACTTCATTTAAGTTGTATCTTAGTAAATGCTAATTTAAAAAATATACAGAATCATTATTTTGACACATCTCTACTGCTTCCAATACACTGCATTAATGTATCATTAGAGTCTTCATCATTTCCTGAGGGTTTATTGATACCTACAGAAATCATGTTTGGGGATAGGAAAGAGGTGTCATACATAATCATTCAGTTCAAAAGTTGATAGGACTAAAACAGAATGTGGACATTGATTTGTAGCAACAGGTATGAACATCAGATTGACCAGAGGGCTTTGAGACACCCTTATTGTACGTTTCCTTGTTGATGACTCTACATAGTGTTTAATACTCTGGTTTCTCTTCAGATCGCATAATCTTTCACCTTTTACATAGTGTTTAAATACTGCAAAGCTTTCCATCCATCCATGCCTTGTACAGTTCCCTCTACCCTTTATAAAGCTTGTTCCCATCTTGTGAAATCCAACTCCATTCTTTTCTTCCCTGCAAAGACTTTCTGGTCTTCCTCACTCCAGGGGCAATTATTTCCTCATATGGTCTCCCTAAGCTACACCTCTTTTGTCCCACTTAACACTGTCGTGATTTACTCATGTGTCTCTCTCACTAGACTAAGAGTTCTTAGGGGTGAAGAACTGGGTCATGTTCACAATGATAGCCCCAGAGCCTAGTGCATTGTTCAGCATATATTAAAATAGCACAGGCAATAAATTTTTACTGAATGAGTGGTTTCAATGTTTTATGCACCTACTATGTGTCAGGCACTTGTAAAAGAAGCTTTAGATAGATCTTTAGTCTCCTGAAAAATCTATTGAGTGAAGAGAATCAATCTCAGAGAGATTAACTGATTTACTTAAACTGAAGCAGTTTACTGAGGCACAACCTCCTTTTGAAACTATTTCTGTCCTGTCCTGCTCCAAAGCCTGGATATTCTCCAGTACGTTACGAAGGCTTCATGGAGGCTTCATGGCTGGAGCAATGTCAACATTAGCCAAAAGTACCATTTATATGTTTACTTTGACTTCTCTTGTTTTCTTTTTTACAATATACAACTAGAAGTCATACTCTTCATTTATTAGAAAGAAAAAATAACCAAAGCAAACAAATTATTATTTTCATTTCCTTCTACTAGAGAAACTCAGTCCTACAGTGCTATAATGAAAAGCTTAAGTAAATGTGTGATTATTCTATAAATAAACCATCTCAAGCTGGTATTAATGCAGAGTAAAGCTTGGTCGCCTACTGCTGGGGTTTTAGGGTGATAATCACATCTCTTTTCCTACAAGTGAAGAGTAGATATAGGAGTCAAGTGAAAGATAAAAATATCTATTTCCGTTAAAACTAAATTTGAAAACAGAACTTGGTACCACACCAGACGCCCTTTAGGGCTCAATGCAGACACCCTGAGCTGCTGTGCATGTTGACTGCTGTGCATCTCATAGGTGATCGCCCAAGAGTTGTCCTTAGCTGAAAGGGCCACCTCACCTGAGAAGTTACAAGCCCATCAAGCCCTCTCTCCACCCCACCCCAGCCCCATGTCTCAAAGAGAAGCAACTTTACTGTGGTTTCTATGTGCTGTGCCCTTCCCCTGTGGTGCAGGTGAACCTGACCTGAGGCCATATCTTGCCTTGCTCAGCTCCTTCCCTTCCCCTATTCTGCTTCTCTCCTCCCTTGTGGGTTTTCCTGAAGAACACTCTCTCAATAAACTACATTTACTCAAATCCCCACCTCAGGCTCTTCTGCTAGCACACCCAACCAAAGACTCTTCGCTTAGATCTGAGGCCACAAGTAGGCTTTCTACTTCCACCACCCATACAGACACCCTGAATTTAATTTTATCACCACCACCCCAGTCACAGGAACAGCTGTGATGCACTGAAGTGGCTTCTGCAGAGAAAAGGAGGCCAGAAAGACACCCAAAATGTTTTTCCTGTACTTTTCCCTCCCAGGAAGGCAGAGTAAGAGTTCTCTTCTAACCAACACTAACCTATACAGAGCCTTTGTATGACACTGGAGAAGGCACATTTCAGATGGAAGAGTCAACACCAGGTGTAGACATGGCTTGGTGAACTGAGAACAGCTCAATTTCACGTGCTCTCGGCCTCTTACCCTGGCTCCTTTGTATAGGACCAACCCATACAGTGGTGATGAAGGCCTTAACCTATAGAAAACGACTGAGAAAAAGCTCCCCTTCCCACCATCCATATTGAGGGGACAACAGCAACCAATGGACAAATAAATATCTAACCCTGGGATTCAAATCCTGGATGGCCTGTGCATTATCATGACCCTAGGCAAACTACTTCACCTTCTTTGGCTTCATTTTTCTCAGCTTTAATGTAGGGATAATAAAAGCACATTCCTCATGGTTGTGGTGAAGATTAAATAAGTTAATGCATGCAAGGTATCTAGAATAACTTCTGATACATAAGCTCCAAATATATGTGAAATACCACTACTCGTCATAACCGCACATGAGAAACTATAAAGAGTGCACCCCACTTGATTTGGGTACAGAGTCTGAGAAAATGTCACCCTCTGGAATTAAGCAGTGAAAGAATTTGTGGTAAAAGACACTGCCTATCAGAGAAATAATCCAATCTTCAGGAGATGTTTTGTAAGCTATTTGCAAATGAGAAAAGGGAGATTCTCAAACCTCTACCTAGGAAATCTAGTTACCAACCAAAGCAAAACACCTAAGGAATGTGCTCAGAAGAGCATAATTGGGACCTGATAATTAATAAAGAAAGTTATGATCATCTCGATGATGCTGTAGTGTACCTAGCAAGTAGCACAACTCAATAATATTGTCTTGTGATTGATGTAGAAAGGGTATTAGTTAATAATAGTTTAAGTTTATCGAGTATTATCTGGGGTGAAAAAAAATTACATTTGGTGGACACAAGTATCATCATCATTGGGAAATTATATTCTATGACAAAGGTGAAATAATTTACAAACCTGTAATACAACTTAAGCGATACATTACTACTATAAAACAGTAGTCATTAAAGTGGACCTCCAGACCACAGCATCAGAATCTCCTAGAAATCCGTTAGAAATGCAAATTCTCAGAGCACCTGGGTGGCTCAGTTGGTTAAATGTCTGACTTTGGCTAAGGTCATGATCTCACTCATAAGCTCATGAGTTTAAGCCCTACATTGGGCTCTGGGCTGACAGCTCAGAGCCTAGAGCCTGCTTCGGGTTCTGTGTCTCTGTCTCTCTGCCCTTCCCCAATTTGCACTCAAAAACAAACGTAAAAAAAAAAACTTTTTAAGAAAAAAATACAAATTATTGGGCTCCTCTCCTGACCTACTAAATCAGAAACTCTGGGGATAAGACCCAGCAATATATGTTTTATAAGCCCACTAGGTGATTCTAAGACACACTAAAGTTTAAGAACCATAGTGTAGACAGTCCATACTTTTGTGCTTGCATTCAGGGCGCATAAGCAACCTGGAGATGATGGATTGATTTGACAGGTTAGCGTTCAAGAGGAATCTACTTACTATATCTTGTTCCTTATATAATTGGCATTCTGGTGCACCATAATTTCTTGAAATTTTTATTACTGTGCAACAAATTCCAAGAGCCTGACAACCATAAATGTACTGACAAGCTTCCTTCTCAACCTACTAAATCTCCTGATGGCATCTCTCTCTATTCAGCCCCTTAGCCATGGAGATCCTTTCTGTTGAAATAAAAATTAAAAAATCATCTAAGGGACCACACATAAAGACTAAAAAGTGTGTATCGCACAATCATTTCCACCATCCACACACATACCCAAGCCCCCAGGAGAAACTTTATAAGGCTCCTACCAAGAAGAAACAAAACTACTGTATCCCTTATGCCTGTTTCCAAACTCAGAGGACACAATAAATTCAGTGGGAAAGGATTCAGCTTGACTAAAAACATGCCCATGATCCAACACTGAAACTACACTTAAATGGGACATAAATTAGTCTTCCCTAAATGAGAATGAGATCTATACAGTGCTTCTCTTCCAAGTGAAAGTCTAAAGCATGCATGTGTATGTGTACATGTGTGTGTAACAAGCTATAATTTCAGGGAAGCAATATTCTTTCCAAATAAGAACAGTCTCAGGATCATCACAATAATAAATAAATAACTTCTAATTATTCTAATAAATAAATCAGTATCTTCTTTGTATGCCATTTTTACTGATGAGAAGGAAATGGGGGAGAGTGGCAGAGGATGTTGAAAAAGCACTATTTTAACTAAATCTGTTGTATCACATGGGTTTACTTCCCTTTGAACTGTGTTTTAATCAAAGCAGGTTGATTTCTACTTCGTGGAAATGTTTCATTTCAAGCCACTGGAGTTTTATGAGTTTTTCTACCACATTTTACTGGAGCCTTGTAAATCTTATGAAATTCTGGAATGTCTAGGCCATAAAAACCTGTCATTTGAACGTGTTTTCTATAGAGATGTTTCTCCTCTATGCAGACTCACATGGAGGAAAAAAAAAAAACTTTAAGATACATCCCATAGTACCTGAGTTAAAAGATCACCTTTTCAGTTGACTGGAATTTCACCTGTCACAGAAAAACCTTTTATAAAACTATTTTATAAAACTATCTAAAAGACTGACGCTATTCATAACAATCATGATTTTAGAAGTCTATTACATTTACCCTGTATGCCTCTTGAATTCAATCCTGTTAAAGACACGTAGTACCAAATGTACACCTTATGAGAACTTTAAAGTCAATGACAGGCTGCTGTCATGAATGCACATTCATTTCCATTATCAAAGGAGGTAAGTGTGCCAGTAACTAAGAAACAGCTTCCAAGATTGCTATAAGGAGCCCCCTCCCAAATACAAAACATACTGCAACAAGGAAAAAGTGTTCTATAACTTAAATGAAATAGTATCCACTCCTGAATGCTGCTAAATGAATCACTCCTTGCTCATGAATTTTACTGATTTGGTCTCAAAGTAAACAGAAACAAATTAGCATTATTTTCTATTTATTTGTCTAAAACATTGAGGACTGCTAATCATGCATGAAAGTTTCTGTACTGTGATCCCTAAAGCTATTTGCGTCAAATCTCTCAGTCACCTACGTAAATAGTTTCAGTGCATGGGCAAACACTGATGGATGAATCCAAATATTTATTTCATGCTAATTTTATGAATTCTATGTGAAACCACTGTTTTCTCCTAAATATGAAGAGAAAGGTGCTAATGTTGCTTACACCTTCTTCAGATGGTTGGTGTCTGGGTTCAGGGAAGCCCTTTATATCAGGAACCACTTCTCTTCCTGCGACTGAGGCAATAATCAGGAAGTATTTATATCAGCTAAGACGGGACCAGAATGTCCCGGTTAAGATAACCAGAAAGTTGTTTTAATCTCTAAAGAAGCAACCTTACAGGGGCACCTGGATGGCTCAGTCAGGTAAGGTGTCCAACTCTTGGTTTCAGCTCAAGTCATGATCTCATGGGTCATGGGTTCGAGCCCCATGTCAGGATCTGCACTGGCAGTGCAGAGAGCCTGCTTGGAATTTTCTGTCTCCTTCGCTCTCTAACCTCCCCAGCTCACACTGTCTCTGTCTTTCTCAAAATAAACAAATAAACTTAAAAACAAAAAGAAAGAAAGAAACAACTTTACACATGAGACACTTGTGAGTCTCCTCCTAGGAATAGGTGTGACATGTCTGAAAATAAACACGTTAAGTGAGTTATCTCTGAACTGGGATACACACTGAGTGCCATATGATTTCCAGATCCCAGCTCATTCCACTAAGGTGTTGCCCATCGATTTGGAATCAGAAGACCTAAGTTTGTTTGTTTTCTCTCATTTAACTTGCTCTGTGACTTTAAATCATTTACTACTTCTCTGAGTTTAGTTTCTTCATTTGAACTAAAATATGGTTGGCAGTTTTTAAGCTATTAGGCAACTAACTGAACGGCTCACTGGATGGCCTCTCTGATCCCTTTAAGCCAATGAGCAAAAGCTCTGGAGTGACATTTGATCTTGGAGGGACAAAATGAGTTGTTCCATGATGAACATAAAACTTGTTAATCTCATAACTCTTATAAATCTACCCTATAAATAATATACAATCTGAATGCAGTTATAATATTATGTGCCATTTGTATGGCACATTCCATCACATTTTATATGTTATATCATCCTCACAGCTACTCACTGTAGTATTATACCAAATGCAGAAAACAAGTTCAGAAAAGTTATAAACATTGCTCAAGATCACAGGAAGTCACATACTACAATTCCTCTGATCATTGCTATGTCAAAACAAAAGGAAGGGGAATAGAAATTAAGAAGCGTTTAATCTTAAGACTAGAGAGACAAGGTCATAACTCTTAAAGAAGATACGTGTCCTACTTAGCACCATATGCAATGTGAGCCCAAAAATGCACGTTACATTTTGATCAAAGAGGGAGTCTCAGATAAATGAGTGATCTTGATCTCACAGTTCTCCAGAAGCTTCACCTATTTTTACCTATATATAAATACAGTCTAACTCTCAAAAAAGTATAGTGGAATAGTGGGAAAAAAATATTCTGGAGTTGTAAAACCCAGCTTGGCATTACCACCCTGCTACTTACTAGTCATGCCTCACTTAGCATCATTTCCCGATCTGTTAAATGGAAATAATAATGTTGTAGGCAAAAGCACTTGCAAACTATATTTTCTATTATAAATATTGGTGATTATTACTAATAATGGTAAACAGTAATAAAACGCATGGACTAATAATATAATCATCATCTCTTTTAACATATATTATCTGTCATCAAAGCACATATAAAATAAATTACATTAACTTAAATGAAGGAGGGGGAAAGAAAAAAGAACCATGTAAGAACTAGAAAAGGTCCAAATTATAAACCACATTTAGAAAAATTAACTTATCATTTTTAAATACTACTTTAAGTCTGGAAACTGCAGAAGAATTACTTACTCAATTTTCAAAGAATAAAAATTAATGAAATCCTATTGAACACTTTTAAATGTATGGCCCCCCAGGTGCATAAAATAACCCTAAAATGGATATTTGGGCATGGAGGAAAGAACACATCTTGGCATCGTAAAATAAATAAAGCATCCTTAATACAGTATTAAACGACGTTATAAAACACACAGGAAACAATGAGGTTACTAAAGCAACTTCTCTAACTGCTCAATAAGCCTTTTTGTAATGTGTGGCCTATAGTCATTACAGGCCCAAAGTAAGGTGCATGCCAAGGTAGGTGTCAGAAAGAAACCACTGAAAATGAATATACAAAGAAGATAAACTGGGGGCACCATAGCATGGCAGCTGAAATGTGACACATAGTGGACAATGAAGAATCAGGAAAGGGAGGCTGAATTCCAGTCGGTTACTGATATTAAAAAACAAAGTCTTGGGGGCGCCTGAGTGGCTCAGTCAGTTTAGCATGCAACTTCAGCTCGTGTCATGATCTCAGGGCTCGGGCTCTCCACTCTCAGCACACAGCCTGCTTCAGATCCTCTGTCCCCCACTCTCTGCTCATTCACTCTCTCTCTCTCAAAAGAGAGAGAGAATGCAAGCAGGTGAGGGGCAGAGAGAGAGGGAGACACAGGATCAGAAGCAGGCTCCAGGCTCTAAGCTGTCAGCACAGAGCCTGACCAGGGCTCCAGCCCCTGAGCCATGAGATCATGACCTGAGCCAAAGTCGGACGCTTAACTGACTGAGCCACCCAGGCACCCCATCATTTTTTAAAAATGTTAAGAAATGTCTGGCCCAAAGTAAAATAATAGGAAGTATACATTGGTCTCTGCCACCCTCCCATTCATGACACAGAGCTCTTAAAGCCCTTAAAAACAGGGGTGCTAAGAGAAACTTTTGTTCTAACATTTAACTTTTGACCCCAAGTCCTGGAGCAGACCTTCTAAATCTCTTGTGATTTTCTCAGTGATAGCAGTGGCTTTTGTCCTAATGAGGTGACTCTAGCTGGGCTCCTGGATGTGGGCTGGTCACCATAAAGACCAAGCTATGATTAGGAACTTGAGCTTTCAGCCCCACCCCCATTCTTCAGAGAGGGGTGAGGAGCTCGAAATGCCTACACAAGGAAGTCTTCGTAAAAATCCCAATAGTATAGGGTTCAGGGAGCTTCCAGCTGGTGAACACACCCATGTACTGGGATGATGGCTCACCCCATCTTCACAGGATAGAATTTCCTGGGCTCAGAACCCTTCTAGATCTCACCTTACATATCTCTTCATTGGGCTGTTCCTCTGTATCCTTTATTATACAATAAACTGATACATGGAAGAAAAGTGTTTCTGTGAGTATTGTAGCAAATAATCAAATTCAAGGGGGGCGGGGTCATGGGAACCTCCAATTTGCAGCTAAGTAGGACAGCTGTTGTGGGTAACCTTGGGCTCTATTGCAAAGGTCCCCTCTTACCCACTTAGCCCCTGGGGCTAAGTCCAGAGACTCCCAGTGGGCGCCTGAAACTAGGCCTCCTACAGAACCCTATAGATACAATGTATCTTCCTACATAAACATACCTAGGATGAAGTTTAATTTATAAATGAGGCACAGGAAGAGATGATCAATAATAACTAACAATAAAATAAAGCAATTGTAATAATACACAGGCATACCACAACAATTTTGCAGGCTCAGTTCCAGACTACCACAATAAAGCAAATACCACAATGAGGCAAGTCAAATGAATTTTTTGGTTTCCCGTGCGTATGAAAGTTATGTTTACACTATTTTATAGTCTATTAAGTGTGCAACAGCAGTATGTCTTTTAAAAATGTTGTGTTCTGGGACGCCTGGATGGCTCAGCCGGTGGAGCGTCCAACTCTTGATTTCAGCGCAAGTCACCATCCCAGGGTCGTGCACTAAGCATAGGGCCTGCTTAAGATTCTCTCTCCCTCTCTCTCCTCTCTCTCTCTTCACCAAACCCCCGCCCCCCCCACACACACACACACTCTCTTTAAAATTTAAAAAAAAAAGTTGTGTTTTTACATACCTTAATTTAAAAACGACTTTATGGCTAAAAAATGCTAACAATCATCTGAGCTTCCGGCGAGTCACATTCCCTGACCACGGATCACCATAACGAAGATAATAATAATGAAAAAACTTCAAGATGTTGTGAGAATTACCCACCTGCGACACGGAGGACACGGAGTGCGCAGACGCCCTTGGCACCCAGCGCCCGAGACGCGCTCCACAGCGGGCGGTCCTACACCTCGGCCTGGGGCCCTGGTGACGGCGGCCCACGCTCCCGGCGAAGTGCGGGCACGCCGGGCACGCCCCTACCGTAACAGCCGCGCCCTTGCAAGACCTCCTTTTCTCCGGGACTCAGCTTCCTCGTGCAAAGCGTCAACAGGACGAGATGAAGGGAGGGGAACACGCCGCGCGCATCGCGTCGGGACGTAAAGCTAACCTGCAATTGACCTTCTGATGATTCATCACAGGGAAGGCCTGCGCTTCCTGGCCTCGGAAGACCCGCCGCGACTGAAAGTGCCGAAATGGAAACCACTGTCGTCGCCATTGGCATCTGAAGGGAGGGAGCGGTTTTGTGTGCCTGAGCCTTTACCTGCCGGGTGTGTGCTAAGTCCAGTTAGTGTTAGAAGCGAACAGACTTGAAGGTCTCCCGGCTGGCATCGCAGAGAATTGCGTGGTGTGGGGAAAAATCCTCCCTCTCTGGTGGCCGAAGGACTTCTGTCTCTTCCTCACCATTTTATTCCACATCTTGTACTGAAATTTGTTTCCGAGCTGAACTAAACCGAGAGAGAAGAGAGAGAGAAGGAATATTCTCTGCAGAACATTCTCAAGTGACATCTTTAGTTACAAATTAGTACATCCTCCTATGTGTATTTGGTTCTGGTTATCATTATTTCCCGGCCTAAATATAAAACCTGCATTGCTTCATTGGCCCCAAAATCTAATCTGACTCTTACAAAGGGATATTTGGATTCCTGGATCTAGCAGCCCTCTGCCAAAATACAATAGGGCATCCTCACCTGAATGGCCTCCTCCAAATTCAATTAGTAACTACACAAACTAATTAATATTTAGAGAATATCTACCAGATGCATTATAATACTTTAGAAAGGACAATAGTAAAGAAACCACAGTAACCAAAAAGCTTTCACTGTATCACCAGGAAATAGTATTGCCAGCACTTAAGGATCTACCATGAACTTGGTTCTCAGATAAACTTGGATGAATGGCCAATTACTGCTACTCGCCGGCTGTGTTATCTTAAACTTCTCAGACGTTCAGTATTCACACCAAAGATTAATAACACCTATCTCTGAGATAATACAGATAAAGTCCTAGTTTGTACCAAAGACTGGTATTTAAAAAAAAACAAAAAGATCTGTTGTTTGGTATTATGATGAATGTGCCCCTTCTGTAGAATCTCCTAAGTATTCTTTCAAAACAAAAAAAAAGTTTATAAGAAGAGATTAGATGAAGTAGCCCTAATGAATTGCAAAAGTATCTTTACCATAATAACCTTTTTGTATTTTATGAGACTAGTCAAAGGAAGAATCCTCTACAAAGAGATTATTTCACTTCTTAAAAAACACTGATAATTTAAATTGCTCTCCCACCTCCCATTTTCTACTCAGTAAACCCACCTGGACACACATAAGCACTAAAATGCCAGAGTGGTTTGATATAATTTAGGAATCCAATGCCATCAGACGTTTCTCAGCCCTTGAGATCTCTGGTGTACTATATTTCCAGAAAATGAGGCAGGAAACAGGGCATCCTGAGAAACTCGGTGTCATATGCATACACATGTGCATTTCCAGTGCAAGCATTGTCTCTTTAAATAAGCCTTACATTTAAACAGAGCTCACCAAAGATGACGATGCCAAGACTTCACCAGTTTGCCTATGAATATCAAAATAAGATTTCCAAATCAGGTAAGACACAAACTGCATTTTCTCGCACTACTATTTGTCCAGTAGTTGATTTCTTCAGGGTGACAGAAAGGGCTTAAGCGGCTGACATTCACTATACCAGCTAGAACCAGACAATGGGGTCTCTTATTTCCTTCTAAGCATCATTTAGAAAGTATAGAAGAGGATTCTAAGCTCCACACCAAAACAAACAAAAACAAAAGGAAACAAAAAACAGAAGAGCACCATAACTGGGATCAAAGCTTATGTGTTTCAAGAACACCATTGTGAGAGTTCAGGTTAAAAGAAAAGTATTCACTTGTTTAGAAAATATTTACTGAGCATCTAGTGTATAAATATCTGACTCTATTCCCCACTCTGGGAACATAGAGGTCAGTGAGATAGACGGTAAGTGCTGTCCTTCTACATAAAATAGCTGCTTGGTTGGAGCACTGGCCTTGTGAATTAGCTGCTGTAAGATCAGATTGGGCCAGGGAGGTACAGGGTGGCAATGGGAAAGCATGGACTTTGGAATCCTTGTATTGTAACCTTGGCCAAGTTGCTTAATGTCTCTAAGTTTGAGTGTCCTTTGTTGTAAAATCAGAATACCAAGCATGCCTGCCTTATAGGGCTATGGTGAGGGCCAGCTGTTTCAGGCTGTCGAAAGTTCAGCCTAGAACATATATGACACTCAACAAAAAGCAGTTTCTTCCATTCCCTCGTTCAAGCCCAAATATTCTCAGTGGATAGTGGAAACACATAAAGACAAAACACTGATGTAATAACTTTGGTTTGTCTCTGAAATCAAAGTGGGGCTCACCTTAGATTAGGTACTATTGCTGTTTGAGTCTTCTATCAGCAATGTGAGAGAATGCAAAAAAAAAGAGAGAGAGAGAGAGAGAAGCACACTGCCTCCTTGTATCATTCTTTATTTTAATCAATGATGCTTTAAGAGGTTTAAAGTAGAAACAAGAAAATTACAAAACTCTGAGATGCCTGAATCTATAAATGCTCACGAAAAAAATAAACTTCCATCATCTACTGGAGACCCACACGAGAACTGGGATACCACTTTCTTTCTTCTCACCAGCGTTTCTCGGTTTTGAAAATAAAGCTCAAACACTTTGCCTCCATTCAGCTCAGCAAAGGTAGCAGCTTAGACATAAAAGTGCAAACACTGCAAAGGAGAAAAAAAAAAACCACCCATGGCTGCCTGCCAGCTCTTGGCCAATCAGTCCTCACAAGGAAGGTTGCGTCAGAGGCTTCCCGCCTGCTAGAGCCTCTGCAGCTGCCTGCAACGCAAGTTTGGACCACCCAGGCCGAAGTGGACTGGCATCTGGAGAAACACACAAACAATGGAGAACGTTAGAGCCCTGCATTTCCGAGCCAGAGATTCTGTCACTAGGCTAAGCCCGGTCTTTGAGAAAGTCCTAGGCAAAGAAGAAATCTAGTATATGCTAAATGGCTCTACTAGTAAATCACTGTCTTGGGTCAGCAGGATAACCCCCAGGACGGAGAAGATTTTTTTTTCACTGGAAAATCACCCATATTAGTGTTCAACTGGTATTGGGCTCTCACCCAGTGTAATTAACATCTTACCTGTGGGTGGCTGGTAGATTGCTTTACACCTCTCTCATCATCCCAGCCCCAATACTTCCTGAAATGTTTTATACTATCACATAGGAGGTGATATTTCTAAAGATAGACAATTTAGTAGAGGGTTCTCTGGTAGCCCCTCCATTCCGCTCTCAGCAAATTTATTTTTCTGATTTAATGTCAGAAAGTAGGCCTACATCACTCAAAGTTTTGCTCAAAGGCAAGCCCTGCCAACTTGTTATAATTACAGTGAGATACAATAGCGGACGTGAAGGACGCCTAATTAAAGAGTTGGACCTCAAATCCCGGTTGGAAAGCCAAGTATGTGGCCTTCTATCAGATCTGAGTGAAAACTCTGCTCCACTGATGATGGATGTCTCTGGGAAATACGCATTCTCCTTGCACCCAAAGTACAGATGCTTGGGAAGGCGTAGGAGAGAAGCATCCTGCTAAGATTAAAATTGAAACTAAAACCTGGGGAAAAGCACTGATCCCAAACCGGACACTTAGATTTAATTGGTCCGGATGCGGCCTGAGCTTCAAGACTGTCTTTACTCACCAGGTGACACTAATGGCAGCCAAGGTTGAGAAACCCTACAAAGATTCCTTAGATAATACTTACTGCTTTAATGGAAAACTTAACTAGGAAGTCAGTGTATCATAGCAGAGTAATTTACTAGATATCTCAGAACAAAGCATAGCAATAATTTACTCCATTGCACCATAAATGTTGACTTTGTCTCCTGAACTAGACTGGAGGCTTCAGGAGGGTGCTTTATCTCCAGCTCCTGGGAGAGATCTCTAGACATAATAAATGTAGTAAAAGCATTTGCTCATTCATTGGACAGATGCTCAGAAAATATCACATTGTGTGTTTAAGCAGAAAGACTCAGATTTTATAGAAACATGTTTTCTACAATCCACTAAAGCATTTATTTTCAAATTCTAGTGTCCATGAGAATCTTATTAAATATGTAAGTTCCTATGCCTCCCCCAGAACCCAGTGTCAGACCAAGAAAATTCAGTTCATTTCAGCAGTAACTTCATATAAATTCCTCCAGTGCCTAGTACAACGCAGGAATAAAACAACAAAATGGCACAGCCTGTACATCGGAGATGAGAATCCATAGCCAGCTAAATGCAGGTAAGAAAAAACTTCTTTCGCCTATTCTCTTGAAGCCAAAGCTAGATCAGAGGGTAACGGTACCAAGGACATAAGTTGTGTAGGTCATGACAATGCAACACACAGAGAAAGCTTCTCTTGCTGACTCAAGATAAATAATGGAGAGTTGGTAGACTGAATATTCTGGATGCTGTGTGGGATCCTTGGCAGTCAGAGGCAGTGTTTCTGGCTGAGAGCTACACTTTCTACGCGGTGAAGGGAATCCATATGAGTTCCCTTCTAGAGTGCATTATGGAGCCCTAATTGAAGCTGCAGTTCTTGTTATCTTAAGAGGCTTTGCAAGAGCCAAACTTCAGGAAAATCAAGAGAGCAAGTAATCTTACATTATCAGAAGGGGCAGAATACAGTGTGGCCTTAAGTTCCAACATCGTTGCAAAACCAAAAGGTTCTTGCTTACAGTATGACCCAGGATTTTAAAAGTTTTCTCTTCTTCGAGTCACCGGCTTAGAATTTAACGATGCCTTTATAAGGACTCCGTTCAAATCCCAGTCTATCTTTATACTTGTTGAGTGACTTTGGGTGAGTTACTTAACCTCTCCGAATCTCAGTTTACTCATTTTTATCACAGGGAAACTACTGGTTACCTCATAGAGTTATTGTGACGATCAAACATTATGTACCAAGTACACTGTTGATGCATGTTAGATGATAATAATAATTATCATTATTATTATTTGTCTTCCTTGCCTCGCTCTGGTTCTAGGTAAAGTGAAGTGCTTCATGCCCCATTGTTCAGGTACAATCCCTGCACTTACCCCTTATTGGGTTTTTTGTTTTGTTCTGTTTTAAAAAAGTTTTTAATGTTTATTTTTTTGAGGGAGAGAGACAGAGACAGAGTGCAAGCTGGGGAGGGCCAGAGAAAGAGAGGGAGACACAGAATCTAAAGCAGGCTCTGGGCTCCAAGCTGTCAGTACAGAGCCCAACGTGGGGCTCAAACTCATGAATCGTGAGATCATGACCTGAGCTGAGGTCAGATGCTTAATCGACTAAGACACCCAGGGGCCCCTACCCTTTGTTGTTTTATTTGAAGCTCTGATCTATTTTCTCTATCCTTCTTTGTACAGATGACCACCCAGAATGAGCCCAGATGAAAGCTTTAGGTTAGCTTCTGTAACAAATAAACCCCCACATTTTAACAGCTTAACACCTTAAAAGCTGATTTCTCATATAACAGTCCAAAGCTGGTGTTACTGATTTGCTCAGGAGTTTTACTCAATGATTGGTAATTAGGAGACCTGCTCCCTCCATCCGTAGCTCACTATCCCCAAGGCCTCACAAGGGATTCTGCACCCAACTGGCAGACGGGGAAATGAGAGAGAAGAATTTCTGCCTGTATCTTAAAAGCTCTACCCAGAAGTGGGTCCGCTCCCTGCCAGTCTGGTTCCATGGGTGAGAGGTATCATGTGGCCACACTGGAAGGGGAGTAGAAAACAGAGTCACTGGCTGAGCAGTTCCCCCCAGCAACCACTCTATATCATGCAAGAACACAAACTTTTGGTGAATTATCATCCATTTCCACCAAAGAACATTTATGTAATGTGCACAAAGGTGAGGCCTGGACACTTGCATCGATGGGAACTATTGTAGAGCGCTATAAACACAGACGTGCCTCAAACACCCTGGAATGGTCACCCAGACAGCACAAGATCAATGTGAGAAACGTCTGTTAGAAACGTTTTTTTCCGTGGTCCTAGTTGAGCCATCTGTGGTAACACAGTAGAAATGTATGCACGTACTTCATCAGACCTCAAATGAAATAAATGTAGCTGACTATATAGTTCTTTTTTCCCAGTAAATGTCCATAGTTCTTCAAATGTTCTTAATATACCTTGGTTTTCAGACTCTTCACCATCATGTCTTCTTGTCTCCACTGCAACTGCATCATTTGTCATGGTCCCTAAAGTATTTGACCCCTGACAGATGAATACAATATTCCAGACATACGACTGGATATCCCATCTGGAATCATCTTTCCTAAATTATACTAACCAGAGTCGGTTCTTCCTTCACCTTTGGTTTCTTCTTTCTCCTACATTTTAATTCCTCTAGTCACACTTCCTTAACCAGTGGCTATCTTTAGCTTCAATTTGTCTGTTCCCATTGTCATTTATATTCCTGCCAGTCACTTTCTGGCCCATCACCAAATTAGCATTCTTGCATCAAACACACAAGGGCTGTTCAGAAAGTAAATTTACAAGGTGTTTTTATGAAACTGATTTTAAGAGATGGCAACTAATCCCTACAAGTATTTAAACAGCAGCTGATTGCTACTTTCCCCACATAATCCAATAGATTCACACATTTATTATACCACAGGACCAGCGTTTTCTATGCCAGCTGAGTAAATTGCAGGGTCCTTGGTTATTAAATCAACTTCATATCACATCAGTGAACACAAACTTTATTGAGTTCTAGGCTTGTTGCAAATAATGTCTCCAAGAGACAGAATGAATTTTGCTTGAAACTGGGGCACGGTGACTTTTCCACATCTTCGAGTATTGATTTCTTCAGTGATTTGCCCTCTGTGTATTTGCAGATCCTCGGATTACACCGCTGTGCCTCTCTGCTGTTCCACTTGCTCTCCAGGACTGGGCATGTCATTCTGATACATTTTCAATTAAAAAATGTTCTTGCCATAAATTTAAACAAGTTGACCATGAAATTCTGCAGCAGAAACTGCTTTTTTTTCATAAAAAAATGGAAACACATGTTATAAAAGAACATTTAATGACATGGAAAAATATTCAAGATATATTGGTAGAGGAAAAAAGACTTCTAAAATACAAACACAATATGAATCCATATTTGAAAAATAGAATATAGTGTGTGTGTGTGTGTGTGTGTGTGTGCATGTGTGCATGCGTATGCTTGCATAGGAAAATTCTAGAAGGATATTCACCAAAGTATTAGCAGATATTCCTTGGGTGGTGAGTTTTCTAAAGATAATTTCTTTTTCCTTAGCGATATTTTTGATATCTTCTATAACAACATTGGAACTTTAATAAAGACAAAACTTAATGTTATTTCTTTCTTTTAAAACATAATAAAGGTAGAAACATAACCCTAAACAATTAAATACCGTACCACATGTCAAGAAAAAGAATTTTTTTATTTTCAGAATCCACATCACTATCTCTTTTCTTGTGTGCTGTTGGTGCCTAAAGACACATTGTTTTGGACTGAACACTTGTGTCCCCCACCCCCAAATTTATGTGTTGAAGCCCCAACCCCCAATGTGACTATATTTGTAGTAGGGCCTTTTCAGAGATAATTAAGGTTAAATGAAATCTTAAGGTTGGGACCCTGATCCGATAGGATTAGTGTCCTTTAACAGAGAGACAGGAAAGAGCACTGTCTCCCTCTCCTTCTTCTTGTCTCTCTTTCCCCTTCCTCCTTCTATCATGTGAGAACACAGCAAGAAGGTGGCTGGCTACAAGCCAGAAAGAAAGTCCTCACCAGACACCAAATCCACAGGCACTTTGGTCTTGGACTTGACAGCCTCCACAACTATGAGAAAATAAATTTCTGTTATTTAAGCCATACAGTGTATGGCATTTTGTTACGGCAGCCTGAGCTGACTGATACAAAAGTCATGGTGCAGCCAATTCATTTTTATCATCATACATAAATATCTAACTTTATAGGTAAATTTCTAAAGCAATCACAGCCTTTGATGTTCCTCACCCATTGTTATCCGCACACACAAGTGAATTCCAAATGTTCCTGAACTACTTTTCTTTCCAAGCCTTATGAAAGAAGGCTTCTCCATACCCAGCTGATGACATCTCTGGGGTCCTGGTAGTTCACATGCAGTCAGTCAAGAATTCAAGCGACAGGAATTTAGCAAGCATAGACAGAACTGAGGACGACAGATGGTGGGGGTGGCAGGAGAGTCTTTGTCGTGTAACTCATGTACAGGCAGAAACCACGAAGGCAAGCGGAAATAAAGAAAGGAGTGCAGAAGGGTCTTGAGGAGTACATCTGAATTGATGAAACCCAAAGATATTTGCTATAGGCCCAGAATGTAAATTTAAATTAAATTAAGCCCAACCGCTCAAAACAAAACCTCCTCCTACATGACCTCTCACTGACCTCAAAGGTAGAATTGGGCTACAGCAAAGAGGTCACAAAATGTGCCTGAAGCTGTGCTTAGAGTCAACAGAGTAGAATTAAAGTTCTGAAATCCTGGAGGTTGCGACCCCAGAGGATGGAGTGGACAGTCCCTCCCCCCCCACCTTCACCCCACACCAAATCCCTCTGAAGGCTCGTTGTAAGGAGCATCACTGGGTGTGTTCTCCAGTCCAAGGACTCCAGATGCATCTGTGGAAACAAAGCTTGTAACAGAGCATACCTCCCTCCCTCCCATTTCAGGAACACATTTCAAAATGCCACTTTATTAGCAGCTAAACAAAAACACCTCTTCGACAGGGATGAGGGAGCGTGGCGTAAACATGTCATCCCCACCTATTGTTCTGTGGAGTTGAAATTCTCCTATGACTGATTATAAAAGGCAGTTATAGAGGAAACTGTTTGAGTCTGCTGAATTAAAAACAAACAGTGAGGCATTCAATGACGAACAGATCTGATGGATTAAAATGCACCGAAGAAAGACATCTCAGGCGATGCCTGAATAGGCCAAGTCGGAATAAGAGGAAATTCGGCCTGCAATTTCCAATCAAGAGAAAACTGGCAAAGCAACAGAATTTGAGGCTCCCTCAGATTTACACTTTATCTGCTAATTAGCATTAACATGCGCGGTAGAGGTATCTCACCAGCTTGTGGCACAATAAAAAACGAAATGTGTTATCACCACAGAATGTGTAATTACTTTAAGCGCTGGCTGAAAATTGCAGGGTACTTCATTTCAGAATTTGTATATATTTATTGTTAGAGATAAACTTGTTGAAGTATATCTAATCTAATTTTATGTTATAATTCCTGTTTAAGATAATTTTAGTGTCAGCAAGCCAAGGACTGAAGTAAATACAGCCATAAATTGTAATACATTAAAATACCGGAGCATTACATCCATTCGGCCGTGACTTGATTCGCTTATTGTTTGAAGACAAAAAAAAAAAAATCTCAGATTACATCAAAACTTGAAATATACCCTGTGGGGTGGCTTCTTTCTCCCCATGTCAGGTCAGGCAGTCGATGGAGTCTGCCAGCTTGAGACTCAGTTTCAGCTCCTTGGAAATGTGAATCACTGTTAAAAGAATTGTAGATTTCCGTTTCCCTTAGGTAGAATTTATTATTTTTGTAAAATCTCTTTAAATTGCCCTGTACCTCCCCACAAGGGAAATGCATTAGGACAGATTATTTGGCTTTAAATCATAACTAGGTTAATATTTGTTTTAAGTTTGAGTTAAGACCTAGTTTAAATTCCTCCTTAAATTGTTAAACAAGACAATTTGGGGCTATGAAAAGGAAACTATAGCATGTTTTTCAGTAATACGATATTATGGCAGAGGCTACCAAATCATGCAAAAGCAATTTCTTATTTTCCTACTAAATAGAGGATTATAGCTAAAGCGTTGCCTGCATACAGACTGTTCATTTTTGAGCAGCATTCTGTCAAGCCTGCTATACTTGGAAAGACATGGAGATAACAGTGCCTCCGAGAAGGGAATGCTGGATCTAACACTATTTCTGTTCAAGAACTAGCAATTTCTCTGCCTTTTTATGCCCTTGTTTCTCCAGGAGAAGAAAAAACAGTTCGGGGGAGAACAGGGAAGGAAGGCTGCATATACAAAGTTGTATTGTGTATACACTGTCAATGCTTTTTATTTATATAGCTTGTGTTTATAAGATATTTTAAAAACCTTTGCAAATTTTCTCTTGGTTGTCTACCTGCTATTCCCTTGAGGGAGGCACTGAATTCAAGGATCCCACAGGATATATCTTACTATGATTCTTTCAGAAAGAACCCTAGGGTTTTAACGTCTGCCCATTGGCCTCCCTGTTGTGTGAAACATGGCGGGAGCTAATGAGGCCTTGAATGACTCCACCCATCCCATAGCACTGATGTATTGGTTCTCCAAGAGCCTTTCTACACGTTGCAATAATTAAACCATACAGATTGGAAGTTTGTGAAACTTTGAAATTCTTTGCCTGGGGAAGCAACTTCACTCGGCACAACTGATTTTCCTTTTTATGGCTGCCTATTTTAACTTGGGAAATTGATATTTTATATGTAATGATTCCTAGCGATAGCTTTGCACCGAGCTCAGCATATTAAACACGGGGCCAGTGTGTAAACGAAATCCAAGCTGCCCTGTGATGTAATGGGAATGGACAGAACTGAGGTATTCCCTGCGGCCAAGGGAATAGGGGTAGGGCCAGAACCAGCAATTCACATGGCTTTTCCCTAGTGGCCAAGAGCACTGAACAATGTGTTATCACCGCTGCTTTGGCTAAGGACTCGTTAAGTATTTATAAGATGCTGCCTCCGGGCACCTGCGTGGCTCAGTCCTTAAGCATCTGACTTCAGCTCAGTCATGATCTCATGGTTCGTGAGTTTGAGTCCCACATCGAGCTAGCTCCAGCCCCCTTTCGGGTGAGCATAAGCTCTGATTTGGGTAAAAAAAAAAAAAAAAAAAAAAAAAAAGAGCACAAATGCATTCCTTCCCTTTCTAAACAGAAGTANTCCCTCTGTCCTACCTGGGATTCTCTCTCATTCTCTACCCCAATTTTCTCTCTCTTTCACCTGCTTGCACCTTCTCTCTCTCTCTCAAAACAAAGGGGGGAAGCAGTGCTGCCTCCAATTCCTTCTATGGTTTTCAGAAGGTTGGGGAAGGAGGGGACCTTTCTTCCCAGGCCTCATTCATTGCCTATTGTGCACCTGCTGTAAGGTCCCCTTCCCTTGAAGCAGCCATCCTTGTTTCTGAAGCTGTTTCATCTCCAAAGACCGGTGATTTCCCCTCTTCTCCACACTGTATGTGGAATGTATTTCGGAATCTTGCCAAAGGAAAGCAACTAAAGACAATTGGAAGTCACGATTGCCATGTGAAAGTCACATACCATGTGAAAATGAACCCTCTTCTCCAATCAGCAGCTTCAACAAGGTGTTAACTTGAGGGTGTTGACCCAATGCTGATACATAATTTTAAGGTCTTTTCTAGATATGCATTCAGATGAAAAATATTTCCAAAGTAAGACTTTCTCTGTGTACACAGAGACTTTGCACAATTTACAAGAAGCAGCATGAACCATTTGCAGTAACTAGTGCTTTTTTCATCCAGAATCTCACCTTCTATCTTGCGCCGTGGCATGATAGCCTAGAAGCCTAACACTGAGCCTGTGTTGGCAAACCCAACTAGTCTACAGAGACCAGGCAAATTCTGCGATTGGACACCTGCTGGGTGTCCTGTGGCTGCCCATTCTATAGGGGCTCTAATGTAAACACCCACATGGCTTTTCTTCCCTCTCATCCAAGGCAATGTCCATATTTGCATTTTGGCTGCTAATATTATTTATAATGTTCTACTAGAGTAATTTTTAATAATTTGAAAAGTTACTTAAAATCCTTTCTGTAGGCCCTTAGAAAAGTTCCATAAAGAAGCCTGACCTGACCCACTACACAAAGGTCAAATTCGAAGTTCAGTGATTTAGCAGTCAGGAAACAGAGGGCACACTCAAGTAGAGAACTTAAGGAAAGCTTTTATAAAGGGACAAGATACAAATTGCAGGAAGAATCAATGTGAAGCCCACTATATTAGCTATCAAACACCAAGAGCTATTTCCATCCTTGGATGGTTGCATGAACTCATCCAGAGCTGTAGGAAAGTACATACACAGGACCTGTGGCCTTTGGTAGAGAAACAAAACACTGACCACCAGTAGGGAGGTGGCCAGAAGAATTAACTCTCTTGCTACTGCCTCCATTGGCCAAATGCAAGTAAAAGACAGAGGACAGGGGAAACTTGTTGATGCCATTGAAACAGGTCAGCCCTCCAGGGCACAGATCAGGGTAAAGAAGAGCGAAAGCTGATCTAGAAGGGCAAAAGAGACTACCCAGCACAAGTGGGTTACTCAGATCATTTAACTTATCAAGAAATGCTTGATGTAAAACAGGCTTCTCGTGAGGTCCTTTACTACTATAAAGCCCACCAGTAAAACAAATTTGTTACCACTTTCCACTTCTTATGGATTGTCATAATAGTCCTCAGAGACCAACAACTACTGTTAACTACTGTTGTCACCAACATCTTAATAGAAACACACATTCCTGTTTTACGGATGTCCAAACATGCCAAGTGGTCTTTTAATTACCTTTTATCAAGAGCTACTTTTACAGGCTCTTAATTATTTCCTAATTATTTATATTTTCCTTTATGGCAGTGCCTTGTTAACCATGCATTAAAAGTTCTGTATCATTGTGATTTCAGACATAATTAATTTTATCATCCTATGGATTTATTAATAGGACTAATTTTCTCACTCTCTTTCTCTTTTGTTTCTCTCCTGCTTGGTTTGTAAGACATCCTTTCCCCTTCAGTGATGCTTTGCTATGTGATTAACTAACACTCCCATTCTCTCCCTTTCCCTGGCAACATAGGTTAGATCTATCACAGACCATGTTTTCCCACTCAATATCTCTTTAGTGGCTCTATTGAGAATATATTTCTGCAATTGAAGCACCAACATGTCTCTTATGCTGCTGCATCATTAGCTTTGTCTTTGGGCTAAAAATCAGGAATACACTATTGATTCTATCTACAATTTTTGGCCTCATGTTGTATATATTGAGCAACCCTCTCTCAAATTCACTCTTTGGCCTGTATTTCTACATCTGAGGAGTTCATATTCTTAGTGACTTAAGCTAATTCTTATTTCCTCACTGGCAATCCGTTATTCAACAAAATGGATAATTTAAGTTGCAATAACACACATTTTTTCTATAGTACATGATAAAACTATTTTAAGTTTAGGTGAAAAAGAATATAACCAAGAACTATTTTAATTTTCTCCAGAATTGGACTTGGTACAAAAACAAAAGCAAAAACAATTATGACAACTGGTGTAGTAGGAGAGTAGGAACAGTCTAGCTTCGGAATCACATAGCCCTGGGCTTGAGACCCCCCTCTTTGGCTAGTACTGATCACCTTTCCTGACTATAACCTGATTGTAAGAATACCCCTTGGTGGGAAATTTTTATGTGTATTATGTAGGATAATGAGGGTTAAATGCCTGAGATGGAATATCTAACTGAGATCAGTAACTTCTTCCTCTAGCTCCTTCTTCTCCCTGTGTCTTGTGCCCCTATATGATTTTTAGTGGACTTCTGCTCCAGACCACGTCCTCTGCTGGGTGTTTCCCATCCGGTGCCTTCTGTGCAGTTCTAGCCCTTTCTTTTCCTATCTCTATTTGTTCTTACTCCTCTTTTTCTCCTCCATGCCTGTCAGGGCTGACTAAGTTGAAGACCCATAGGCCAGTCAACTAATGTAAACATGTGAATCAAGCAGAAATAAGATAAGAGTGCATGATAAAGATTGTGGAAAACTAGAGAGTGTTTGTTCTGTCTACAAACCCTCAAAAGATAGCACACACCGTATTTGCCAAGCAAAACACATCAGCAGGTTGGATTTGACTTTGGAGCAGCCATTTTGTATACTGGCCTTCCAAAGGGGTCCATAGATGGTCACTGTTCCCAAATCTCAGGTATCACTGTGCTGTTGACTCCTGAGTTTAAGTTGTAATTATGAGCAGCTTTCTGATAAAACTCTTTTCTGAAAGCATTCACACATGATATATAAGAAATCATAAGGGAAAATGGGTGATGGGCACTGAGAAGGGCACTTGTTGGGATGAGCACTGGGTGTTGTATGTATTTATTTGACAATAAATTATATTTAAAAAAAGAAATCATAGACCACTTTGAGGATATACAGATGTAATAACCAAGGTTCATATTCCTTTTTGCCTCCACCAAAAGTAGCTGTAGTCACAACCCAAGATTTTCCCAGATACATGCAACTATATTTTGGAAGCAAGCTGACTCTCTCAAGAAACAGACACATCAGACAGCTATGCAGTATCCATTCCAAATACCTCTATAGGATGTCAACATTGCTGTGACAGCAATTCCATGAAAATTCCAATTACTATTATGTCTCCTTCACCTGGGATCTAAGAGGTCTGATCTGGGTTCATGATCAAGTTTTTCATAAGTAGGTGCCTTGCATAGTGCCTGGCAGTGGTAATCATTCTATAATTATTTCTGAGTAAATAAGGTCAAAGAATCATTAGAGATCCTCCCTCCAAAGGAGACATCAAGTTCTTGGATATATGGATTTAGAGTGTGGTCACTAGAAATGGGTCAGTTTCTCACTCAGAGATTCAGTATACTCTGGAATGTCGGGAAATGATGTCAGGCTCTATAAGCAGCATCTATAATCACAAACCCAGAGCCAGACTCTTACACGTGTGCCATGTGGAAAGGAATGTGGGTCTTACACCTGTGCTGTTTGCTTTTTTTTCAGACAAATATGCAAACTGATAACGAGACCATCTGCTTCTTCATCCTCAGATATAAAAGATGGCTACACATGCAGAGAACTAATCAGTTTGCTCCCTCTTAACTGCCTGTCTGATTTCATTAATATCTTTATACAGTTCATTTCAATAACTATTGCTTTAGAATTTTCTGATTCTCAGCTTTGTTGATATATTCTTAACTTCCCAAGAATGAAAAACTATCCAGTTTCTTCAATTACCATATCAACAACAACAAAACTGCTTTCTTAGAATTGAAATCCAAATTTCTATATTTCCAGCCCACTGCTTTCCAGGAATTATGGGGCCTAATATTTGAAAGTTTCAAAATGAAAATGGATGAAGAGGGATGAACTGAGGATTTCTAACAAAGTAATAGAAGCCCAAGAGAGAAAACCGTGTTGCTGCCTCAGCTTGCTTCACTCCTTCACTTGGGGTTTTCCTGTTTGTGTTGGCTCCAATTCTAGCTACAATTCCTGGGACCTAAGTCAATATGGCTGCAGCTACCAGCACAGCTGATGTCTCTGACCTTCTGCTTATACCCAGCCAATGGTATAAGAAGTCCCCTTTCCTATCAGGTTCAGCAAGACTATCTTGGACTCTTTCAAAAGGTGCTCTTAGCAGGAAACCAAAAATGAAGAAAACAAATAGAAAAGTATAGACCTCAAAACATTTGCAGAGCCCATGAGTGTTATCCAAAAGTAAGCCTGTTATAGGCAAGTGCAGCTGGCGCAGCAGATAGGAGCCCAACACCACCTGTATTTTTTCCCTGCCTCCACCCTAGCTCTCAAAGCGTCTGAGATGCAGAAAAGAAATAGGGTACTGGAATCCTGTAAACTACCCCAGCCATGCTAGCTGTGGCTGGGTCTTGGTTAAGCCAGGCGAAGAGATTTTATGTTTTCCTTTGCCTTTTTTCACTTCGTTTCCAAGCCCTTACTACGTGGAAAATAAATATAAACTCACCTTTGTTAAAATAAAAGAGAAAGGAGTTCTTCATACAGATAACAGGAGCGTAGGAACTGTGTAGAATGGTGGTCTCCAAAATGGATCCATTCACCTGCAGTAAGAAAACATTAGAACTTGTATGTCTATTTTATCTTATTCTTTTAAAATATTTGTTAGCTTTTACATAAGTTTCAATATATATGTAATATGCAATCCAGTGGAATATGTGTATAACGTCTAAATAAATGTGCACATGTCTGTTTGAAGACCACTGCCCACAAAGATTAATACTCTAATGGCAGCTTCCATGGCAACTCAGGATCTGGGAAAAATCAGGTGGGGCTAGAGCAGATCAGAAGTGAAAACCCATCAGGAATGAGCCAAAACACTGGATATACAGGATATACAGATCACTTCCTTTCTGGTGTTTCCCATATACCACATTCTTGACTTTCTGTATAACTTCATGTTAAGTGACCAGACTTTGCAACCAGACAGACCCCCTCCACTTTCTGTATAAATTTGGGCAAGTTCCACAACTTTTTACACATCAATTTTGTCTCTGTAAAATGGGATTTGTGGTACTTACATCATATGGGTTATTGTAAAGACTAAATGAAATTATGTATGGAAAATACTTCACATATTGCTTAAAACATAGTGATCTCTCAATAAACAGTGGCTATTTATTACTCCTACTGTTCCTTGCATTAAAGCCCCCAAACCCATGGTATAGGCAAGGGGAATTCCAAAATTTTAGCTTGAGATTTACAGGGTAGTAAGTTCTTACTTCCCAGATGAGAGTAAGGGACTAGCCAGGGACAACTCTGCCTTCACATGAATTAACTATTCAGTCCCTATGAGTTAAGTAATATTTTTGTTAACTTATGACGACACTAAAGCACAAAGAAGTTGAGGAGTACCTTACAGAAGGTTAGATAGCTGCTTTGTGATGGAGCTGGGATCTGAACCCAGGCAATCCAGCTCGAGAGACTCGTCTACCTGCAACCTAAGGCTTTCTCAACCTTGGCACTATTGCCATTTAGGGCTGGCTAATTCTTTGTTGGGGGGCAGGACAGCGTCCTGTGCATTGTAGGACCTTTACCATTACCCCTGCCCTCTGCCCACCTGATGCCATTTGTACTACTTGCTCAGTCGTGACAATCAAAAATGTCTTCACACACTGCCAAATGTCCCCTTGGGAGAAAAATCACCCCTGGTTGATATCCATGCACCACACCAACCAACTCTTTTATTATTCTAAACATTATTCTGTTAACTGTGAGTTAGGCGATATTTTACTCATTTTACTCACCACAAACTAAGGCACAAAGTTCATTGTTCTTAACCATGACTATACAGTAGAATCACTTGGAGAGTTTTTAGTCTGATTCCCAGACTTCATTCAAGGTTACTTGGATCAGGATCTCTGGGGCAGTTATGGAAGGGGGAGGGAAGAGACCCAGGCATCCGTGTCTTCAAAGCCTCCCCTACCCACTGCTCCCCCCACCCCCAGCTAAGCGATTCCAGTGAGCAGCCAATGTTTAGAAATAAAGCTCTAGTCGTTTCTCTAAGAATCAATTCACAGAACTAGTTATTTGCTATGTTATTAGGAATCTAACTCGCTAATTACAGTACACTAGGACTGTGCACTTTTTCCTTGAATCCCCTCTTTAAAATGCTTCCACTCTGGGTCTCCCTCTCCAGCCATCTAACTTGAACATTTCCTTTCTCCACCACACACTCCTCCTATGCATATGCCTCCCTGTTTTTTCATAAAGATCCTTCTGAAATGCTCTTTCCTTGTTTTTTCCTTCCCCAGACCCTACCACTATCACCCTTCCTCTGACTTCAGCTGAAGTCAGCTTAGACATCACCTTTTCTGGAAAACAGCTTTGACTTACCCACTGGCTTTCGTCTTCTACACCACTCTAAAAAGCCTTAGTACAGCCCATATCTACATTATGTCATCATCTTTGATATTTCTCAGTCTCCCCTCACCTCTTTGCTTCTACTATCAAAGCTCCCAGATGGACCTCCAAAAGGGCTAGATCCGTGTCCTTTATCTCTGAACCCCCAGCACTTACTTGCACCCAATACCTTACAAATAGTTTAATGAATGTTTCTGAATGAGTGAATGAGTTACCTTCAACTTTTTCCCAACTTTCACCAATCAGTGTGGATCACTGATCCACCCTTTGGCTGGTTTCTCTGCACATTTCATCACTGCCAAACCTCCTTCCTAGTTCTGAGCCATCTGTTCACTGGTAAGAGTGGTGGCTGACCTGTTTTCACTCCATAGGACTCAGGAGCAGAGCCAGGCAGCTGTGGCTGGAACTCATCTCTGGCTTTGAAACGTAAATGAAGCTATCATCGGCAAACTCTAAGTTGTGGTGAGCCTTGTTCATGCCCAGATCATCTTCTGTCTTCACCACAGTTCTGGGCTTGCACATTATAACACAAGAGTGTTAGTGAAACTGCCATATTCTCTCTGTGCTACATAACTGAGGGCAACCCAATTGGTTTCCTATAATGAAGCTGTGCCACTACCTACTGCCTTTACTCTGTAGAAAAGTAATTTCCTTCAGCAAGATCCCTATCATTCAGAGGATTTTTAAAAATGCACTAGTAATGTGTGGGAAAACACTCAACCTAAGTATTTTTCTTCTTATAATCAGTTCTTAGGGTGAAGTATAGCATGTAGAACATCTGAGCAAAGGAGGAACTCAACCATATGAAGAAACTCCTCCTCATAAGTTCTGAAGCTAGGGGTGGAATGGTGTAGGGGAACTAGCCACGTCAGTAGAGTGGACAAGCAAGTGCCATCTCCCAGACTCACCTCCACTGCTGGTCTGACCACGGCCCCTGACTCTAATACTGGACAAGGCATGATCCAGGCTCAAGTACGGCTCTGAGGATGGCTGATTCCTAAATCTTGCTTAGTCAGAAACCCCTTACAAACATGTTTCTAGAAGAGTCCTCCTTAACCCCTAACTTTCACAAATCTTGATAAGGGGCCCCTGAGGTCTGAACCCTTTAATCCTCAAAAAATAGTGATTTCTTCCCAAGTGGAGAAAAACTGTACTCAGACTTATCAAGTATCATTTTGATCATAATCTATTCATATTCTTTAACAGACATGTTATAAAGAAATCAGAATTAAAATGGACCACTTATCACCAAAGGCAGAATTATTCTAGCTAACATTTTTGGTGCGATCGACAATTCTAATAATGCTTGTTTCATTGGTTGCCCATTGGACTAAAGAAGACTAAAGAAGAGACTTTTGTCAAAAGAAGGTGATGAAGTTAGTGACTTTTAAATAAAGTAAGATTTATAAGAAAGAAAAAAGATTAAATCATGAATAAAACCCTTCAAGGTTTTTTTACTGTTTAAATGGAAACTGTTCTGTGAAGATTAGATAAATAAATGCTTTAGTAAAATCAACAATGAGTAATATATCAAATGAATGTTTCTTCACTTGGTAGAGAATTCACAAAAGCTGCTCCATCAGATAACTGCCAAATTCCTCCCCAACTTTTCCCAAAGTTAATAAACTATAACCTGCTACGTATTTCAAAACTTTAAACGAAGGAACTGAACTATTTCTATCTTTTGTGTATTTGTTCCTTGGGCTCCCTTCTTCTCTAATGCATGATTGTTTTGGTCATCTTGAATACTTTTCAATGTTTTTTTTTTTTTACCAAAAGAGATAACTAGCTGCTTTTGTAGAGATTTGTTCAAGAATAAACATTAGCTGGCATTGCAATACTGCTCTTATAGTATATTATGCATACTACTACTTGCCAGAATAAAGTTTCAGTTATTACATGTACATTTATAGATATACACATATGTGTGTCTATATACAGACAAGTGGAATTTTATATAGAGAGACTCTGTGTATATGAAAATGAGACCTTTATTTGCTTGTGTAATGTGCCAAAATATTAAAATTAGATAATTCAGCCAAGTTCTTCATGGTTTTGCTTGAAAAATCCCTTTTAAAAATCATACAAAGTTGATTCACTTTCTTGAGACTCTCAAAAGAATCATGGGTCAATCTCAGTTTCACAAATAATCTATTTGATCCTTTAGAGGAAGAAAATAACAAAGAGGAGGAGGAGGAAGGGATGGAGGGGAAGGAGATAAAGGGGGCAGGAAAGAGAGGAAAATGAGCCATAGAATAGCAACTAATCAGTGTAAATTTACAGAAGAAAGAAATTATTTTCATGATTCTTTTTTTTTTTTTTTGAGAGAGAGAGAGAGAGGAAAGAGAGCATGAGTGGAGGAGAGGGACAGAGGGAGAGAGAGACAGATCTTAAGAAGGCACCACCCTGGGATCCAGAGTCAGTCACTCAACTAACAGAGGCACCCAAGTGCACCTGATTCTCCTCTTTGATCAGAAAGGTGGGGATCAGATTTTTCTGGTTCCCTAAAATTCTCCCAACTTCCTAACACAAACCTTACCTGAAGTAACTAACGCCCAGCAGTTAATATAAGTCATGAAACTGAGACTAGATGGATTAAATCCCCAGAAAATTCATTCATCCTACACATTACCCCTTGAAAACTTCCCTGGTCCCTGCTGCCCATCTTTCCTCTCCAGACTTTCATCACATACCTTCACCTGGTTTATTATGTCCCATCTTAGCAGATATAAATTGTTTATATATATATTACTCCAACGGGACTAAGGATAACAATCCTATAGGTAAAAATCTGGGTCAGGACAGCTTTATAAAAAGACTTAAGACAGCATCTGCCTCTTTGCAGGAGCTAAATGTATGCCTACTGCATTAAGAAATTAATATTGGAAGGAATCTGGAAATGCAGCCGACGTCCATGTCTTCAGATGGCATGATTTATTGCCAACATCCATTGCCATCAGCAGCTGAGTTCTGGACACTGAAAGGTGAGCCAAGGAATGGTCATTGTTTCTATGCTGACTAACACATTTTCAGAATAGTTGAGACTGTCCTATTATTTAATCACAACGTCCTTCCTCATTCTAGCATCTCCATAAATTTGATTTCACCTGACCCAAATAAATTACAGCATGAAAGAGCCTTGTCATGAGATCAGCCTCTTGAATAAAAAAAACTATTGTGCTACAAGAGAGTGCAATGTACAGAGGGCACTCATCTACTCACTCATTCATTCCATTGGCTTTTCTTCTATTCACTCATTTCTTTGTTTCTTCATTTATTTTTCTAATAATCAGATACACAGAACTGCATTAATCCTAATCTTCAGTTCACACATGCCATCATCCTTGTTTCGTTCAAGATGCTATTCCATCTTCTTCTATTGTTGGTTTATTCTAACAATGTGCAAATTCCCTTGATCCCAACACCCAACTACAGAACGAGAATATGAACAATAACTTACATCTAAGTATCCCCTCTCTAATTTGTTCCCCTTGTCTCCCATGTGAGGAAATCACTGTGCAGAGTTTATTATCCTCTAACATTTTTTTTAGTTTTATCTCCATTTATGGATTCTAAATGATACTTTCATTGTTATCTATTCAAAAAGTACTTCTAGTAACATTTCCATGTCATAAAATAGCAATGATTTTGTTTTATAGAGATACTTAGAAGCTTTGGTCAATGTACATGGCACATGGGCACAGTTCAGCAACCTCTGGGTGAAGGTTTCAGGCCTGGGGAGTACAAAACCACTCTGCACGTTGGCTGGTCCCCTGTCCCTATGCAACAGCCTCATGTGTCCAGGAGCATGGTGGGAGCCAGCCTCTCTCACAAAAAGGACACTTCCCTCTGCTCTGTCATTGGCTGGTCCTCTCAGATGATTTTTTTTTTTTAAGTTTATTTATTTACGTAATCTCTATACCTCATGTGGGGTTTGAACTCATGGCCCCAAGATCAAGAATCACCCACTCTTCTGACTAAGCCAGCCAGGTACCCCTCAGGTAGGTGAGTGTTAAGGAAAGCTAAATAAACAGATTTGCCACACAAATGCCTGGTCCATAACATCATACTCAGTCACTATTACTTCCATCCCTGTTCCCTTTTTTATATTACTGCTCTAGACAGGTGCCTCCATGCATTCTCATATTTAATCTTACAAATTAAAAAGAGGATAACTCATCAGCCACAACAGCAGAAGTGTTTCCAATGATATAAACAAATGCTTACAGAAGGACTAATCCACCGTGGAGCTGTCAGTGATACCACACCACACTCTTCATCCTGTTTCTTTTCTTCTTGCATGCTGTCAGCTCAGTCCTGGCTGGGCTCCAGTGGCCATCTCGGACTCCAATGGCTCCGGTCCCTGTGCTGCCTTTTCTCTCTTTCTGTCTGTGGTTCTACTTGGATGAACAGTACATGAGAATTATAGGAAGAGGCAAGAAATGATTGGAGTCCAAACCATATGAACAGAATTATACTCCCCTATATTTATATCTCACTTTACAACCTTACAGTATCTTTCATAAACAGTACATTATTTGAATTTCACAAAAATCTTTGTGACACACGGATATGTAAAATATAAGCAACTTCTAGAAGACAACACTGAAGCTCAGAGCAGTGAAGACATTTGACCAAGATCACACAGTGACAGGAGTAGGTGTGAGCTAGACTTATCAATGCCTGTGAACCCCTTTCCTTCAACCCACCTCTTCTCCACCTGCCCCAGGCGCACACCCACAAGCCGGGAGCCTTCTCAGGGAGGACTGAAATTGTACCTTCCTTGTTCAGCTCTTGTTCTTATAACATTTATAAGAGAAATACTATGGGGCAAAAACAATCTTTGAAAAACCGTCTTGGTTTATTTGCAATTTCAACCCTGCCTCTTTTACATCACATTATATAAAGTCGTCTTAAAGACACACTGCTGAGTTTATTTTTAAATGTCTTTATGGGCATTTTCTTTAAAATAGAACACTTCCTTACATCGTCAGTCTTTCCATTGTCACCTTTATTATTTGAAAGCCCTTCCTCAAAGTGATGTTAATAAACAGTCCTGAGAGACACTTTAGAGAGATCTATTTCTCTAGAATCAAAGAAAATCAAATTTATCTATTAATCCAGCCTGTGGGGGGTAATGGAGTCCCTTCATTCATCTTATCACAACTAGAAAAACTCATGGCACCCCCATGCACACAGATAAACAAAACCACTCTCTCAGTTTCACCTCGGATCTGATCCCTCTTCCCACCACAGTCATTTTTTGGTTCATAGCGTCTTTCACCAAGAACAGCACTCCTTGGTTATTCTCCATAATGCAGAACTAATCACTGGCATTGTACACAGGAATGAAATATAAAGATTCATTAGAAAACATGGGATATTATGAACCATTATATTTCTGTACCTTGAACATCATCAACATTCTGGATTGATTTCATTTGGGTTTCCATTTTTAATACTAGCATTGCATGTACAGGAGGCATAAAAATCTGCCGTTAAATGCAGCATTAATCTGCACTCACTAAGCGCACAACCCACTCCCAGCTGACTCAATCTAGGGCACTACCTGGGCCCACTGACATTGGGGTACATATGCTTCTGGCCTCTGCAGGTTGTGGAAGCCCCCACCAGGCACCTGCCTTCTCCTCGGTTCCCCAGGGTTCTCCAGTCTCCTGTGGGCCCGAGTAAATGGGGCAGGCGGGTGTGCCAAGCAGCTGGTTTTCATTCAAGCATTTGCCAGAAGGGAAATTGCTAAAATGTTTTAGGGCCCCCTCAGGAGAATAAAAATGTCACACTGCCTTTAGCTTTTATCCCTCAGCTAAAAATCAATGTTTTCTAAAAGAAAGAAGCTTTTAATACTCTTATAAGAGTTTTGCTTCAGATCCAGCTTATATTAATTAAGCACATACTTTTGGCAAGGGTTTTAAATAACTTCATTCCCGTAACAATCAGGTATCAACCGTCTTCACCTTACATTTGTGGAAACTGAGCCTGAGGGACTAAATGGCCCCTGGAGGTCACACAGCCTAAGGGGCAGAGGTGGAATTCGCACCTGGCTCTTGGAACTCTGTTTGAGGTCCCGTTTTATGTCACTGTGTCTCACCATATTCTGATCACACATCTCCAGCAGCAGAGAGGTTAGGCTAAATGAAATACGCTATGGCTGAGTCCTATATGAAACTGTCATGATTCACTTACTCATTCTTTCAACAAATATTAACTGAGGAACTACTGTGCACCGGGCACTCTTTTAGGTGACAGAGATACAGCTGGGATCAAAACAGACAAAACTCCCTGCCCTCGAAGAGTCTGATGTCTACTGTGGGTCACAGACCACAAACAAGATACCAGAAGTAAAATGCAGAGCGTGTCAGTGAGCAGTAAGTACTAAGGAGAAAACATAAAACATAAATTTGGGAAGAGAGATATGAAATGTCATAAGTTGGAAATTTTCAGCAGCATCACAGGGAAGGCCTCCCGGAGAAAGTAACTTTTTAAATACTTTTTGGCATCTCAGTTACATTCAATTATTTCATTGGTATTTGCCTTTCAGGATTGTAAGGAATCCCACAATTTCATTCCTGGGAGATACATTGTAAGAATCAACTTGATAATATTGGTCAACTGTCCTATTATTTACATGTTAATTTTGCCCGAGCTGGTGACTTATGACACATCCAAGGACCAAACCTGTGGCTGTGGTTTGGACAGTTCTTGGCCATTGCGGGAAATGCAGAGTAGACAAGCATGAGTCTATGAATCAACCTTTCTACAGTAATACTCAATGGCCCTGTTACCAGCTTGTAACTTTCAGCATGTTACATGACTTTTTGGTGCATTAGAAAAGTCTGTAAAATAGAGACATTATCAGTACTCACCACATAGGACTGCTATGAGGGTTACATGAGAGCAATCTCAGACAAGTCTGCACTCAGACGGGGTCTGGTGTGTCATTTATACACTGAATGGACATGTACAAGTGTCAATTAGTGTGAGAGACATTATTCTTGATGACATATTCACCAGAATAAAGAAGTAAAGATACTCATACAATCCAATTTAAAAAAAAAAAAAAAAGAACACTATATGAGTATGAATCTGGTATGGCAATTATCCAGCACTAAGGAAATGTTTTTAATTTAAGGTGTAAATATAAAATAAAAAGGCAGAGTTTCTTTTAAAAAAAGTTTTGAAGGCAATTCCTTAAGTATCTTGAAGTATAACTGACCTCAGGTCAAGATATTGAAAAATAACATACATTGGGACACAGGTATTCTGTTGGGGTGATTATTTTTCATTAGTTTAAAAAAAAAAAAAGCAAACTCATCAGTGTTAGGGACTGCATACGACCATCATCTGTATATCCCTGGCCACCAGAGCAGACCCAGGAAGTGCCCGAGGACAGTGGGTGTCTGAGCACGGCAAGCCCACGCTTAGCTGGAGGTCTGTGGTTCCAGACTGCCCCAGGCCTTCACACAGATGCCTGGGGACTGGAACTGGACAAGACCCTGAAAGCAGACCTCCAGCATTCTGCCTGGGCTCCGACTACCCCTGCACCTCTATGTCCATTGATCTTATATACTGGATCCCAGGTCGGAATTTACTATTTTTTCTTAAGTCCTATTGCTTAAAAAAAAAAAAAAAAAATAGGTTTGAAATGTCTGAAAGCCATTATTTTATAACTAGCACATGGTTTCCATATTCACGTGCTTTCAGTATCCAGCATAGTACCTGCTCCATGATAGCTATTCCATGACTATTCCCTAAGTGGCTGGATTACACTGGAAAACAGGGATAAACACACAAACGTAGCCAGTGCAGAAATCAGCTCCATCCAATCTGAACCGATACAAGCAGCTCTGGATTTAAACAGTGTGCCAAAATAGACAAGATGGGTACGGATAAGGTTTTTGTAGGCTTTGTTTATTTTTTAAATTACTGGATCTACTCCAAATTTTAAGATGAGAGGCAATGTAATAGCAGATGAATAGAGAATTAGTTAAAAGAGGAGAGAGAAATACAGACTCTGAAGTCTGTCAAATCTGGTCTGAACTTCCTATTAGCTGTGTAACATTGAACAAGTGACTTAATCTTACTAAGCCTCAGTCCGGTTGTAAAATGAGGATGGGCACAGTATCTATTTTCTTGTGGTATTGTGCAGAAAAAATAAGATACTTCATAGAAAGTTCCTGGTACAGTTTGAGGCACATAGAGAGCATTCAGCAAATGTTAGCTGCATACACACACACATATAGATACATATACACACACATACTATATGTGTATATATACACACACACTATATATATACATATATGCTATATATGTACCCATTAAGTGGATATATGTAAAGGTTAGAAAGACCATTTCTCCCTCATACACATGTGTGCATATGCCCACACACATATGCATGCTCACACACATGCATGCACTCACATACATACATGTGTGCACACACATGTATGCACACACGTGTGTACTCGCAAAGATACATGTCCATACACACATATATGCATTTACACAGTATGCCAACCCAACAAGCACCCTATGTCTTAATTTCTCTTACTATCACCCAGCAAGACTCTAAGGCTCTTTGGAAAAGATTGAGCCATTAATAAAGTCTAATTCTCAGGGTACCTGAGTGGTTCAGTCAGCTAAGCGTCTGACTTTCACTCAGGTCAAGATCGCATGGTTCAGGAGTTTAAGCCCCACATTGGGCTCTCTGCTGTCAGCACTGAGTCCTCTTCAGATCCTTTGTCTCCCTCTCTCTCTCTTTCTGTCCCTCCCCTGCTCACAGTCTCTCTCTCAAAAATAAACTTATTTTTAAAAATAATAAAAATAAAGCTAATTCTCTCATAGGTCAATAGCATAAACAGGCCCAGAATAATGAAGGTATTTGTCTGATGTCAATGGAATATCCAAAAAGAATAGCCATTATTTCTTGAGTACTAACTCTGCATCATGTACCATGCTAAGCAGTTTACCTACACCACCATAATCTTTTCAACGGTTTTCTGAATTAAGGATTATTATCATTACAATTGCATGCGCGCGCACGCACGTGCACACACACACACACACACACACACACAGATTAATTAAATTGGACAAAGTCTTAATGCTAGTAAGTGTAAAAGATTTAGACCAGGTTTGTATGATTCCAAAGCCTTAGCTCTATTACCTTCTGATCTGTAACCCAGGCAACCTGATTCCCCATTTCATCAACTTTAGTCCTGCCTTCATATTGTTTCAGAGTCTCTAGTTGATGTACTTCTTTTCATTTCAGAATATGAAACTCCATCTCTGATTCATAAAAGACTCAAGGTACATTTTCCATAGGCCTGATGTCTACACCAGAGAATCCAAGCTGTATCTACCACGACAGCATTGTTGGAGTCAACTTCATCAGCCTATGTTACTCATGATGTTTAAAATTTTGTTTTTGGAGAAAATGAAGTGCAAGAGGTTGCTTGAAGTCTTCAGCTTTCTCCTGGCCATTCCAGTTTCATTTCAGAACAGCTCACTCTCTAAGAACGAACAGCACATTCCCCCAACTTGCAGAGAGCACTTCTGTGATCAAATCCGCAGTGAGCAGCCCTGGCAGTCTTGAAGATGGAATCATCTGGTTGATTTCTGTGCGTGTTCCCTTCCTGTGAGCCCCAATAAAATAGGCATTTGCTACCATACTTAAAATTCATTACTGATCATGGAAGCCAACACAGGCATAACTGATTTTAAAGAAAGAGTACCACTGTGATATTGGGTTTTCCTGAATGAATGAGTAACACTGTTGGCAATATATTTCCTTGACTCTTTTTGTTTCATAACTCTTGCTGGCAGCTATGACAACTAATCATTTCAGTCATTCATTTATTAAGAATTTTAAGCACTTACTCTGTGCCAGGCACTGAACAAGAAACAGAATATTAAGTTTTTAAATAAAAATATCTTTATTACTTTAGTGTCTTCCAGGGTCCAGGTACTATGCTAAGTCCTTTTCACACATTGTTTCATTTAACTCTCAGGACAGGGAGCTTGGAAGTATTATTAAACCTGGTTTACAGATGAGGAAACAGAGACTTACCAAGTGAAGTAATTTTCTCCTAGTTCCACAACGATGCAGTAATAGAGCTGGGAATCTTTGAATTGGAATGGGGGTTTTTTGGTGTTTACTGAATGACCTCAGTGACATAGACCTCCCCAGGGTTGTTTTTTTGTTTGTTTGTTTGCTTTGTTTTTGTTTCTGTTTTTATTGGGTGTTTTTTGAGATATGGTTAGAGATTTTGTCCTCCATGAAGCTTTCACCTTAATTGTGTAAAGTACTCATTCTCAAGTGGGGAAATTTTGCCTCCAAAGGGACATTCAGCAATGTCTAAAACCAATTTTTATTTTCACAGTTGGGCTGGGGTGATGCTAATTGCATCTGGTAGGTTGAACCCAGAGATGCTATTAAACATCATACAATACAAAGGTCATCCCCCCACAACAAAGATTTACCTGGTGTAAAATGTCAGTAGTGCCGACATTAAGAAACACTGACTTAGACAACACATGACAACCTAAGATGAAACCATAATGTACAATTACGTTAAGGCACTGAGAGGACTAAAAAAGGCTGGGTTATGGAGAATGGTTCAAAGAGAAAAGCTTTGGAGTACAAGGTCTCAAGAATACAAGCTTTGCCTTTGGACCAACCTGTATTTAATTCCAAGTCTACCCTTAACAAATCACGTAACTGTGGCAGAGTTTCAATGTCCTCATCTTTAAATGGAAATAAAAATACTGATGTTAGGGGAATATTATAATAATTGACACAAAGCCTACATTGTCCCCGTTACCCCGAAAGTGATAGCTATTCTGAAACACTTCACTTTTTTAAGTTACAGATGATGTCAAAGTGCCTAAAACAATTGGACTGAGCCTAATATAATGTGGTTATTTCAACAATATTAATGATATAACAAGTCACTGCATCGTCTCCCTAGCTGGTTGTTGCATAAACCATTACATTCCTGGACAAGCCCAGAATAAGAGTAAAGATCCCTTCTCTCTCACCAGTGCTTGAGAGAGCTCCTTCATGTTCTGAATAAATAATTGCTATAGACTGGATGTTTATGTCTCTCCACCACTGATTCATTTGTTAAAACCTAAGTCTCAACAGGATAATATTTGGATGTAGGGAGGTGATTAGGTCATGAGGATGGAGCCCTCATGAATGGCATTGGTGTCCTTATAGGAGACACTACAGTGCTCCCTTACCCACTTTCCCCATGTGTGAATACAGTGAGAGGACAGCCCTCTGTGAACCAGGAAGCAGGCCTTCGCCAGACACCAAACATGCCGGGGCCTTGATATCTGACTTTCCACCTCCAGAGCTGTAAGAAATAAACGTCTGCTATTTGTCAGCCACTCAGTCATTCAGGGATTCTGCTAATACAGCCCATGCAGACCAAGATACTAACTTCTCTATTTTAGGCCATTACACAATTCCTGAGGTGGACAATTCCAAGTATCCCCAGTGATTTAAAAAGTGGGTAACATACTGATAATTTTAATGAGCACACTGAAAGCTGCACATGTTTATGAAAACAATCTGTTCCTGCCTGTCCTTCTCCTTTCTACCTTTTCCCTGCCCCCACATGTTGTGCAACATGTCCTTATGCAATGCAGGGGTCAAACTTCCCAACCACCTCCAATGAGAAGATCCGTATCTTTAGAGGATCCACGAGAGTGAGCCTGAAGCCAACCAGGATGAGCACAGAACTCTGAACAGATTCAGGCCCAGGTCAGTCTGAGTCCAAAGAGTGGGGACCTGGTCCTGGGGCTCAGGGTGGAGTTTAGGGGAACTGAAGATCTGACAGAAGCCAACAGGGTTGAGTACACTAAGCCACACTGGGCCCAACATGTCAACAGTCTATATTTCTTTTTCTGAGAACCCTGAAATAGTCCCATTTTCCTGAGGAAAAAGTACTGCAATGTCTGGGAACTGCTTATGAAGAAGTTAGGAAATAGTCCCCTTAGGTCAGTCTGACCATGCTGTCTCCTTGTCCAAAGATGGGGGCAGGCCCTTGATGAAGCTGTGGATGGGTGTCCATCACTCTCAGCTGCCCACACACATGGCTTGGCAGGGCCTTGCTTTACCATAATCTTGCACCACCTAATCTATCATCAGTATAGAACCTGCTTGGGCCAGGCTTCACATGAAAGGTCCTGCTCCTCCGCCCAGGCCTATGCCCACTTGACTTGGAGCATGTTTGTTCCCTTTGTATAAAAAGCTTTCCAGGGCACCTGGGTGGCTCAGTCGGTTTAGCATCTGACTTCGGCTCCGGTCATGATCTCATGATTCATGGGTTTGAGCCCCACATTGGGCTCTGTGCTGACAGCTAGTTCAGAGCCTGGAGCCTGCTTCTGATTCTATGTCTCCATCTCTCTCTGACCCTCCCCTGCTCGTGCTGTCTGTCTCTCTCTCAAAAAAATAAATAAAATCAAAAAAACAAAACAAAACAAAGCTTTCTGAGACTTACTATTTCTATGTGCTACAACATTTCTATCATATCAAAAGTGGGGTTTGGCTCTCTTTCCATTGAAAAGGAAAATTTCCTACATTATACGTGCTCCTGACACAACCTCGTTTGCTCATTCTCTGCAGTGAAAAGAATAGTAAAATCAGACAAGCAAGTTTCTCTCTAGGAATGAATGTACTTGACCACATTACATTTTTCTCTGTGAAGTGTAGAAAAATGTACCTACCTCAGAGGGTTGCTCCGAAGATTAACTAAAGAGGTGAAATAATATTTTTCAAGTTCCTTGCTTAATGTCTGGCACTTTGAAGGCATTCAATAAATGGTGGTTGCAGTTGCTATTATTAGGATTATTATTGTGGTTGTTCAGTCTCCTTACCTGTAAAAATAAAACAAAAAGAGCGTTTGGGCTGAAAAGAAAAGAGCAAGAAGGATCAGCCAAAGAAAGAACTGGGGGCAGAGGGTTCCAGGCAGAGAGAACAGCAAGTGCAAAGATCCTGCATTAAAAACAAACTTGAGGTGTTAAAGACAGGAAAGTATGCGAGTGTGGCTGCAAAACAGTGAGGAAGGGGGGAGATTGGCTGAGATAAAGTCAAAGGAGCAGGAAAGAAGTCCTAGTAGATCATGGCAAGGAATTTGTATTATATTCCAAGTGCAGTGGAGAGCCATAGGAGTGTTTAAGTAGGGAAGTGATGAGCTTTGAATCACAATTTTAAAAGATAATTCAAGCTGTAGACTCCACCAGAAGAAGTCAAAAGTGAAAGCAAAGAAGCACAATTAGAAAGCTAATAATGCAGTAACCGAGGTTGAGATGATGATGGCTTGCAACACAAATGCTTTTCTCTCCTTCTCCAGTCTTCTCAGAAGAATAAAGCGAGAGAACATAAATGCACCTGAGACAACTCCTTGCACAGAGAGGATGCTAACTAAAAATATTTTCCTTTTCTGTTTTCAGCTCCATTCTAAAGCAGAGAGTCCATTTCCACAACGAACTCTAAGAGGCAGACATAATGCATGGAACTGTGAATGCCAGAGACTTGAATCCTCATCAACTGAATGTTGATACAGCAACATTATAATAAGGCTGAGCAAATGCCACTTTAAGCCTGGTACATATTGGCTTGTGTTACCATTTTGTTAGAAGTCCAAAAACTATTATGCTTGAACATTGCAAACTCGTTTTTAAAAAAAGTAGCAGAGGGACCATAATGTGTTTTGAATTCACAATCTAGGATCACCATTCTCCTCCAGTCCAAAGAGAAGATTAAAAATTTTCCAATTTAAAACTAGACCAGATCTATCTTGCAATTAATGCTGAAGGCACAATCCGGCTGTCTTGAATTAAAGCTGCATGCTTTGCTGCTATCAGCTAATGGATACTATAAAGGGTTTGTTGTAAAATAAGTGCAAGGAATACATGTTAATTATAATTCAGATGAGGGATAAAACGGGTAAGGGATAAAACGGCTCTGGATTAGAGCACTCGCGAGGAGTCAGGAAACAGAAGATGACATCACATAATAAGGATCTGGGCTCTGAAGAATGACTTCTGGGAGTGAATCCATCATTCCCTCCGTATTCTCAGGTGTGTGTGACCTTGGGGGAGGGGAAGTCTCTTCATCTCCCTAAAAACCAGTCTCTTCATTTGTGGATGAAAAATAATAATACCTCTCTAATCAGCCTGTGGCAAAAATTACATACGATCATCTATTTAAAGTGTTTAACATGATGTTCACATATGGTTTAAAGAAATATCAGCTATCTTTACCACCCTCCAGTACCCTGAGGCTCAGCTGAAGGAATTGGAATTGTTTATTCTGGAATTGGGAAGGCTGAGTGTGTAATTTAGATTTTTACGATGGAAAGGGCCACTATGTATTGAATCCTCAGGGGCTGAGATGCTGGGCCAAGGGTTTATGTTTTACAAAGAGAAAAAAAGAGCCCCCAACATTCAGAAGCTGGCCTGGCACTCCCAGCCAGGCCTTGTGAGCCTCCTATTAGGAGGCCGCATCTCACCATCTCACAAAATACCAACCTCAGACAATGGTGCTCTGAGACCATGATGAAATGACACAAAACTTTGTCCAAACACAGACACAAGCAAAGCCACAGTGCCGTGTGAAAATACCGAACACCTCCTCTCTCCCCAATGAATGCCTGCTATGTGGTCGCCAACTATAGCTTTGGACTCTGACTGGTTTTACTCACTGCAGATAAGCTTTACGGAGACACACAACCATAGGATTGCCTCTGCTTTTTGACGGCATCTAATCTAGAGCAAACCTTTCCCTAAATCACCCGCCCAAAGCCCAAATTCTCTAACAGTTTCTTTCTAATGCCCTCTTTATGAAACATCCTACATTTGCTATAGGATGTACGTTCTTCTCCACCACAACGGATAATAAATTCAACTTGCTTAACCACAGAGGTTTTCCCAGAGATCTTCCACTGAAGTGCATGGATCCTTAAATAACTCTGTAAGGCATGTATCTCTATTCAACAGCAGAGGAAGCTAAGGTTCAAAGCAATTAAGTAACTTTCCGAAGATCCTCCACATAGCAAATAACAGGGAATTGACTGGAAGTCAAGTCTGTCCCAGAGCAAAGCCCAGGTTTCTAAATGCCCCAGTTTCATCCTGGTCTTCAAAGGTGACCATACTCTGTGTACAGTCCAATAGATGACTGAACAAGAAAAAAATTGTCAAGAAACCACAGGATGGATTCCATGGGGGCTTCTTAATAGGAAAAAGGGGCCATAAGTGTTAGAAGGGGAAACTATTTTTTTCCCCATTGGAAGATTATTCTTTTTAATTAAAATATATTAAGATGATATAAAAAAGGTAGAGAAGAGACTTTCCGACTCTAGAAAAGGTCAAGCAGGGTTGTCTGGGTGGCTCAGTCAGTTAAGCGTCCAACTTCAGCTCAGGTCATGATCTCATGGTTTGTGAGTTCGAGCCCTGTGTCGGGCTCTGTGCTGACAGCTCAGAGCCTGGAGCCTGCTTTGGATTCTGTATCTCCATCTCTCTCTCTCTCTCTCTCTCTCTCTCAAAAATAAATAAACATTTAAAAAATTTAGAAAAGGTCAAACAACTGAGCAGGGCAGGTTGGGGGAGAGAAGACACTGTCAACACTCTACAACTCTGTTCTGTTATTAGTTCAGAAATAGTGGTCTATAAACGAATGATACTTATGTTGGGAATGAAGATATGGAAGACGTAATGAGTGATATTATCCTCTAAATGATTGGAAGTATTTCATATAAACAAGAAACCATTATTTTTACCTTTCAAATTTATCTTAGTAATTGGATGATATACGATTTGGTTTAATTATTTTCAGGCAGAAAGGGAAAAACTGGCAAGTGAACATTTAATGGGGAAAATATATAGCTTGCACAATTTAAAAATAAAATCTAACAGTTTGCATGCTTAGCACCTTTCACGCAAGAATTTCAGAGTGTTTTGTAAAAATGAATTACGCCACCTTCCCTTCCCCCCACGGTCTCTGAAGACACTTTCTTTTACAACTGTAAGCAAAGGCTCATGAAAGCATGACAAATCTTACATGCCCAGAGAGTAGGGGTATGCTCTGAGTTGAAAGGAAGGCTTGGGTTGATCTTCTGAACAAGAGTCCACTCACATATGCCAACCAGTCTCCAGGGAAACAAAACCCCTTCTTTTGGACCTGCTCCCCTCCCCTCTCCCTATGCCCACCTGAGTAACTTTATCCCTTCTGTCCTCCTGTCAGAGCCCCCCCATCTTCTTTCCCTCTACTCAGGAAGTCAGTCTTTCAGTTCTACCTGATTTCCTTTGAATCATCCCCTGAGAAATGATGGTAAAGGAGTTTAACAGGAGAGGCAGACTTTGACCATCAGGTCTCTGGAGAGGGCATCTGCAAGATAGTCAAACTTTCATGTGACCACATAGGCCTCATCTTAGTGGTCAAGGAAGACTTCATTTAGAAGGTGATGTTTGAGCAAAGATTTGAAGGAAGTGAGGAAGCAAGTGAAGGAAAGGAATATCCTAGGTGAATGGAATACAATAATCAAGGTCTTGAGCCAGGAGGATATCCAGAGTGTGGGCTGTGGCTGACCAGGAGAGAGTTGAGGCAGAAAAGTAGCAGGCAGAGAGGTAATCAGTGTGGAACAGGAATGGACAGTTTGGGTAAGGTCTTGTGGGTCACTATAAGGACCTTGGCTTTTCTTTTGTATCAGATGCAGAGACACTGGAATTTTTTTTAGAACAAGAATAACATCATCTTAAAATTTAAAGGAATCTGAGTGGTGTTTTCTTTTTCTTTAAGTTTATTTATTTATTTTTTTTGAGAGAGGCAGGGGAAAGGGAGGGAGAGAGCAGGATCAGGGGAGGGAGAGAGAGAGAGAGAGAGAGAGAGAGAGAATCTCAAGCAGGCTCCACACTGTCAGCACAGAGCCCAATGCAGGGCTTGAACCCATGAACCATGAGATCATGACTTGAGCCAAAATCAAGAGCTGGATACAACTGAGACATCCAGGTGCCCCCGAATGGTATTTTCAAGTATAGACTAAAATGGGGGCCAAAGTGGAAGTGGAGAGTTCATTTAGAAGTTTATTGCAACAAGCTAAAACATGGAAAGAGCCTAAGTGTCCATCAATGGACGAATGGATCAAGAAGATGTGGTTTATCTACACCATGGAATACTACATGGCAATGAGAAACAATGAAATCTGGCCTTGTGTAGCAACATGGATGGACCTTGAGGGTGTTATGCTGAGCGAAATAAGTCAGGCAGAGAAGGACAAATACCATATGTTTGCACATATAGGAGGATTAGGAGGAACTTAACTGAGGACCATGGGGAAGAAGAAGGGGGGAAATGGTGGGGGAAAGGGAGAGAGGCAAACCATGAGAGACTCTTGAATGCTGAGAAACAAACTGAGGACTGATGGATGTGGGGGGGAGGGGGGAGATGGGCATGGAGGAGGGCACTTGTGGGGATGAGCACTGGGTGTTATATGGAAATCAACATGACAATAAAGTATTTGTAAGAAAAAAAAAGTTTATTGCAACAATCTCTGTAAAAGATGACTATGGCCTGGACCATTACCTTCAGAGGGGAAAGTGGAAAAAGTATCAGGAGTCTCAATATATTTTGAAGGAAGAGCCAATGATATTTGCCAATGGATGTGGGGCATTAGAGTTGATGATGACTCCAAGCTCTTTGGCCTGAGCCACTGGGGGGATAGAACTATCATTGATCAGGATGGAAGACACTGAAGGGGAGAAAAGATCAGAAGTGCTCTTGCAGGGATCCATTTGAGGTGTCTATTAGACGTCCAAGGAGAGAGCCCAGGAGTCTTTTGGACATAGAAATCTGGAGTTCATAGACAGGTTGGGGTTGCAAATATAAATTTAAGTACTGTCAGCATATTGGCAATATGTAGTCATAAAATTAAACAAGAGCACCAAGAGTGTGGGTGCAGGTGATGAAGATAAGAGAACCAAGAGTTAAGCCCGTTAGATGTGGGGAAGATGCAAAGGAATCTGCAAAGGAAACAGGAAGAGCTGAACGTGTTGACATCAAAAGACCCAGAATATGAGAATCCTAGAAGCCAAGTGAAAAAATAGTTTCAAGGAGATGGAAGTGATCACTGTGCCCAATGTTTCTGATGGGTCAAGGGTAGCCACTGAAAGTTGGCCAATGGATTTAGCAATGTGGCAACATTGAGGAAAACAGTTTCTTTGACATGATGGAGGTTTTTTTCAGAGAAATAACTGTATATTTATATGTTGGGCATGATAGACCGGAGAGCAGAGAAATTACTGATATGAGAAAGAGAACTGCGGAGGCAATGTCCTTGAGTAGTTGGAGAGGAAATGGAACTGAGCACACACCGGAGTGGCTGCCCTTAGATAGGAGCATGGACATTTCTTTGCTGTAAAGTAAAGGGAGATGGATCACAGCAGGTGCTGGGAGGCAGGTGAATGTGGTGGTGTCTGTGGGAAGTTACCTTTTGCTTCTGTGTTTTCAGTGAAAATAAGAAGCAAAGCCATCTCCAGTGACACAGAGGTACTAGAGGCTTTAAAAAGGGGTGGGGGGAAGGCCTAAAATAGTTGTCAGAACAGCAGGATGAATAAATGAAGAAATGTGGTATGATTTCTGGGAAGCATTAGATATTCACATAAGGTTTGTAGCCATTACGTTCGCGTGTGTATTTTCCAGCCACATCAGTGCATGGGTACAGACATAGAATTGGCAGAGTTCTATTTAAGCAAGATTGGGGTTTTGCCACATCGGTACAAGAAAGAGGGACAAGAAAATTGAGAGGGAGAGCAAGGTAATGGTTGTAATGACTGTGGTATTTGGGTTGGGAAGGGAGGCTTGTGATTAGGAGGAAGGGTAAGGTGATAGAATGGATGGGTTGTAGAATGAATGGGGGCAGGGGAGAGAGGGAAAACATAGGAGGCTCAATAGGTTGCGGGTCCCAGAGAGTTCAAGGGGTGCTGGTGTCAGGCTGTTAGGGGAACCAACCTGAAGAGATGAAGAGAGGGGGTCAGATGGTGGGGTCCTTGAAACTGAAATTATGGGTAGGTCGCATGATGTCTAGACTCTAGAGTATAACCCTGGGAGGGAATGGTTGGGAGAATGGGTTAGGAATATTGGTCTAGAATAAAATCACTGGAGGGAAGGAGTTCAAGGAACAGAGGGCCCAGGATATTGGAAATACCCTTTAGATATTAAAGCAAGAGACGATGGAGTGGTACCTGGGTGCCTCAGTTGATTAACCATCTGACTTCAGCTCAGGTCATGACCCCACCATTCATTAGTTCAAGCCCCGTGTTGAGCTCTGTGCTGACAGCTCAGAGCCCGGAGACTGCTTCAGATTTTGTGCCTCCTCTCTCTGCCCCTCCCTCACTCACACTCTGTCTCTTTCTCTCTGAAAAATAAACACTGAAAAAAATTTTTTAGTTAAATAAATAAAATAGGGAGGATGGGATGCCTGGGTAGCTCAGTCAGTTAAGTGTCTGACTTTGGCCCAGGTCATGATCTCACAGTTTGTGAGTTTGAGCCCCTTATTAGGCTGTTGGCTGTCAGCACAGAGCCCACTTCAGATCTTCTGTTCTCCACTCTCTCTCTACCCTCCCCTACTCTCTCTCTCTCTCAAAAACAAATAAACATTAAAAAAAAAAAAGGGAGGATGAAGAAAGGAGAGAATGACAGTGAGCCAGGGTTAAAGTCTTCAACAGGTGGACCGGAGTGATCTAAGGGTCTACAGAAGACTGCAACAAAGAGGGCGGTGGCTGGGATTGTCTAATGACAAGAGAGTCAAAGCTGCAGGGTTTTAGGCAAGAGGGAAGGAGAATGAATAGCCTGGAAATGGAAACGGTGAACTAGAAAGACACCCAAATGCATCCAATGTGCAAGGGGTGAGGGAGGAGCAGAACTTCCACTAGGGCACTAGGGGGTGCTGCAGGAAGAGTAGTGTGCTCCAGGAAGCCCATATTTACATTAGTCCAGTGCACACACATGCGTGTACACACATGCACACATGTTTGTACATACACCTCACACACACAAACACGCGCATATAAAGAAAAATACAGACGAGTGTATCCACATGTGTGGATGTTATGGTATGTGAAATATACCTCAATAAAATTTTTTTTTTTTAAGGAAGCATACAGATGCTTAAGAGCAGGGAAATGAGACCCATTTTAGGGGAGGTCAAAAAAGTCTCTGTAAGAAAGTATCTGATGGGGTTTTCTCAATATGAAGAAAATCTCTTATGTTTTTAGCATGTAATGATGTACCTTTCCCTCCTTTGAATTCACAGTGCTCTCTCTGAATTTCATTCATGGTCCTTCATCATACTATACTCATCTCAATATTTGTCTTAAATCGTCTCCACAGTTATAAGGCCCCCGAGAGCCTGGAAAATGTGTCCCTCAGTTTGATACCTTCCATATGATGTAGCACCATGTCTAGCTCCCTAGATACCCAAATAAATATTTCTTTAAATGTGTTGAATTAAAATAAATTAGTTAAAAAATAAATTAATTTGAATTAATTTAAATATTTATTACTTCAAAGTGTCAACGTAACACCTACTATAGTCATATAAAAAGTAAATCAAACATAGAGTTTTTTATTAACTATCATTAACCAATAATCATCTCCAAGTCAGAGAATGAGAAAGAATGGTAAAGATAAATATCAAAAATGTGTCCAATAGGCAACTTTTAGAATTACGTGGTGAAAAAAAACTAGAATATAATTGCCAAGAAAGCTATTTAAAGCAGAAATATGAGATTAAAAACGCGAAAGGTGTAAACAACTTTAATCTGCTAATTTATTACACATGTCTCTTAGAGCCAAGTTTTATTTTAAGATTAGATCTTGGATATTTTCACTGTGTTGCCACAAATGAAACTAACATTTTCTAAACTCAGATGCTATGCATTTTTCATCTTTTAGATGTCACTTCATCTCTTCTCAAACCACGTTCATTTGTATAACTTAAGCATTGTATATATAGAGAGATTCTTTTTTTTTTTTTTAATCTAAAAGGTGCTATAACAATGCTTACCCGTGTCTGCATCCCATCAACAGACTGCACTAGGGAACAGGCTGGCTATAGAAATAAGTAAGAGTTACTTTTTTATTAGAATGGCAAACACGGCTTTAACTAATAGAGATGATTCAGGGCCACTTGCTGAGGAAAATCGTCCTTTCATATGTGAAGGTGTGAAAGTGTGTTATGGATCCCATATTACACACTGTACCCAATTACCTGCAACTCTTTCCTCTCTTACAACTCACATTCAGCTTGGGTTCTATACATATCTAATTCTGACTGCTAACTTAATCCTCTAGCTATGTAAGGGGGCAGCCATAATAAAAAAATCAAGGTCCAATCAGTTATTTAAGAAATGATTCACTACCAAAGGCAGTGGCTTCTGAATACGTCTATGTTCTCAAACTTTCCAGCAAGACTCTGCTACGTCTATTCATAAGAAATAGTTCTCCAATTACACCACCATGAAATGTGACCTTTCTCTCCAGCTGGCACTGAGGGTTAGCCATAATCATTAAAAAATACAGGTGTGCTGACAATTCAAGCCAACTCAACAGTGGCATGGTATGAGACTGGATGGATGAGAAGGGGAAATTTACAGGAAGGCTTGCACAAAATTGAATCCTTAATATAATCTTAATAATGTGAGCTCCTTAAGCCAAATATTTGGCCTCCCCACCTCCCCTATGAAATATGATTGACTGAGAGCTTATATAAAACTGCAGTTTAGGGATATTGTAAGTTTGTAATGTATGAAGTACAAGTATTTGCTGCCTGTATGACTTGTCCAATTTGACTCTGCCTTGTCTCCCTCAGCATTTTGTTTCCAAAGGGATGGGGGTTGGGGGGCACTGGCCAATGACTGTTAACCATGAGAGAAGCTACAAATAGTCCCAGTGACAAAAGGAAAAGCACAGAACAAGGACCAGTGATGAGAAGCAGAAGGTTTTTTTCTTTTCCTTCTGTGGAAGGACTTCATTAGAGGTGCTAAAGGAACAATAGGCATTCTTGGGAAGCTTTCCATCACAGGAGGTGCTCAAGAGACAATGACTGTTAAAGCATCTTGGGTGGCTTAGGCTAGAGGACCTGAAAGACCTCTTCAAGCTCCGAGATTACATTCCAGATCCCCAGGCAAGGCACTATCATGGTGTTGGTATGGTTCCTGTTATCTGATAGTGTCATCCTTCCTCTCACCTCTGAGCCTTTGTACACCCCATTCCCTCTGCCTGGGCACCCTTCCACTCCATTATCCATTCAAATATGAGCTTGTAAATTACTTCCTTCTTCCTTTATTTCTTCCTAGGAAGCCTTTGCTGTTCCAACAAATTTGGGTCAGGATATTTTTCTTTTAGGGCACTCTCTGCCTCCCCTATCATTAATGCTTCCTCCACCTCACTAGAATTCTAGAAGGGCAGGGCACATGTCTTTGTCACACTGCATGTCCCTCACCACACAAGACCTGTAGAAGATCCAGTTCTCAATGGATTTATGTTAAATGACTAAATTACTTTGTTATTGAAAACACTGACATGTCTTCTCCAGAAATCCATTGCCCCTAGAAATATTCAACCAGAGATAGTTTACCCTGCTTAGTCATAGTATCTTATGGGTCTCAAGTCCTTTTCCTGCCTATAAGAGAACATTGGGACTATTCATGTGCTATAGGATATCATATCACAAAGGGTCTTCAGGCTAAAGCAGTTAATTAATACTTGCTAAGGTTACACATGCTTTAAAAGCCACTTGAAAAGTGAGTACGTTCATTTACAGAAAAACTGTGTGGCCACCATCTATATGACTCAAATTCTAATTGTGGGTTGGGTGACATGAGTTCTAATTAAGAATCCTGATGATGCCAGTCCCAGGGAGAACCTTGCCAGGGCCAGTCCCCACAAGTAAACCTACTGGTGTTCCAATCCTGTTAGAAAATACTTTAAATGGCTGTGATGTAAAGACATCTTGCTCAGCTACTTCCTGCAACTGCCTACCAGGGCTAATGGGCATGAATCAGAAGCTGTAATGAGCGTATGGACATCAATCTAAATCTTCTTAATTAAAAGAAGATAGTTCAAACCACTTTTCCACATGATGTGAAACCCATCCATTAACCTTGCTGATTTAAGAGGGAAAAAACAAACTTAATATTGAATAGCTTAAGTGGCTATGTAACGGTCAAATCTACAATTTCATCACTTCCCATTTACTGTCATTTTTTTCAGCTATGACTTTGAAATGATAGTTGTATAAAACTGCTTCAGTCATTTGAAATGCAGTAAGTATAGGTTGTTGATGAGAAGAATCAGACAACCTATGCCAGTTATCCCCTTCATCATGACCAAAGATGAGAAAGGTCCACAGTTAACAATCGAATGCCCAGCCTCCAGCCATCTCCCCACTTCCTGATAAATCTGAGACCTTGTATTGCTCTCAGTCTTTCTGCTCAACCACAATATTCCCTACCTTTACCCTCTAACCTCTTCAACACCTCTCATTAAAAAAATCCTACCCTCATTCTTACCTGACTGTTGCTTACCTAGACCAATGTTTCTTAAACTTTAATGTACTTGGGAATCATCTGGAGATTTTGTAAAATGCAGATTCTAATTTGGTAGGTCTGATGTGGGCCTGAGATTCTTGTCTTATAAAAGCTTTCAGAGATTGCTGAGGCTGCTGGTCCATGAACAATGCTCTCGGATAGCAAGGACTAGCGCCACAGACTCAGCATAGGATCTACAATCTGAGCAGCTTTAGTGACTGCAAACTCCTAAAATGTTTAGCAAATGTGTACATGTATACAATTTTTTGGGGAGAGGGTTTATAACTCCCATCAGAGTCTCAAAGGACGCTGTGCAAAAGGTAGGAACAATCGGCCGAAGCTACCACCATTCTACTCCAAGCTATGCAATGTCTCCTATTCTTCCCCAACTGTCTGTCACTAGCTGCTCTTGAAGTGTTCATCTGGCAATCCCACCAGCAACTGGTTTTCTATACGCAGTTAGATTTACATCCTTCAAGGTACCTGGTATGCTGGTCATATTAATTTTAAGGAACACCACTATCAACAGAAAAAAGATGTGTAATTAGTGACCCAGAGCCATCGAGGGTTAAAATTGCATGATGTCAGGCAAAAAAAAAAAAAAAAATTTGTGTGGGGAAGCAGTAAGACCTCAGTTTGAATTCTAGCTCAATATCTACCTGATTCTATGACCTTACACAGATTAATTAGCTTCTCTAAGCTTTGATGTTCTCTCCCTGTAATAAGATCTACCTAAAGGTCTCTGTGAAGATAGAATAATAGGGACAAACTTTTTGAATATAGCACTTACACAGTTAATTAGTTACCTCTTCCCTTCCTCTTTATCATAGATGAAGAGGAAGGATAAATTAATAACTAAATTATTGGGGCACCTGGGTGGCTCAGTCAGTTAAGCATCAGACTTCAGCTCAGGTCATGATTTCATGGTTTGTATGTTCAAGCCCTGTATTGGGCTCTGTGCTGAAAGCTGAGGCTAGAGCCTGCTTTGGATTCTGTATCTCCCTCTCTCTCTGTCCCTCCCCCAGTCACATTCCTTCTTTATCTCAAAAATAAATAAACACACAAAAAAATTTTAAAGAACTAAATTATTGATAAACAGTTTAAAACCTAAGAACTAATAAGTTAATATCACAATAAAGGAAGTGTCCTTCTAGACTTGGATTCTGAACAATAAGAAAAAAAATGTCTATTTTTAAAAGACGTTAGGTAGGGGGAACCTGGGTGGTTCAGTAGGTTAAGCACCCAGCTTTTGATTTCAGCTCAGGTCATGATCTCAGGGATCATGAGATCAAGTCTGAGGGAGAGGGATCCCTGCTGACAGCACAGTGCTCACTTGGGATTCTCTCTCTTCCTCTCTGTCTCCCCCTCTCCTTCTCTCTCTCTCTCTCTCTTTCTCTCAAAATAAATGAACACACACACAAATTTTTTTTAATTTAGGTAGTTTTTCTCTAGGATCTAAAATAAACTGGAACTGAAAATTTTGGAGGAATTTTTAAGGGAAAATAAAGAATTCTAACACCACATTTCAACCTTCTTTGGTTTAAGGAAATTGGGTTAGAAAATGCCTGCTAACCAAGAACTCATAGCAAATATGTATCCAATTTTAATACAACACTATGAAACAGTTCTGGAAAGTTAAAACTAGTTATTAACAGAGTCTGGGTGGGAAAAATATTCTCTCAGGGTGAAACGATTTCCCACGTGAAGACTCTGGCTTAGGGACTCTTGATCATAAGCCTTTCCAATATTACATAATAAAAACACCACCGGTTCCTTATCAAACAACTACTCCATCCTCACTAGCACATTTTCACTGAACCTCAACACAGCTAATCACTGTAGAAATAATATTCAACATCTCCCATTGAATGGTCCCAACACAAGCTTTTAAGAGCATATTTATTATTCTATCACACTCTATTTTAAAAAACCACTGAAGAACTTGAAAGAAAAGCTATCTCTTTGGACCAATTTGTTAAATAATGAGAGTTCAAAGCTCTACTTATCTCCTATTCTAAAATACTTGTTATCCCTCAAGGATAAATTGTTCTATTTCTGATAAGGTCCTTGTCCAATCCAAATTACAAGCAAAGGAAGTCTTGGGGGAGAAATGTGTTTACTTATTTTTCTACGTACCATCTTCAAAGAAACATTAAGGAAGAAAGAACTCCTAAGGATATCTTCCAACAGTAAAAAATTCAGGAAGACATTTTCCTCATCCTCCTGAAACAATCTTTATCTCCAAGGAAATTGAACCAATACTCAAGATCTTACTTCTCAATGTTTTTCCAAAAGAGTTGTCCTTATTCATCTAATATAAATATCATCTGTGGAGTCATTCTTTATACCCCCAAGATTCACATTAAAGCTAGTTTAAAAATAATTTGCCATTTACATATGTTTTCACTAGATTGAAAGTCAAATGCTCTTCAACCCTTACCATTCCGGCAACAAAAGACAGAACCACATTATCTTAGGGGTTTTATTCAGCAAGATAGAGCACTGGGCTTCTGAAAGAGATACGTTTTCTCATGGTGAAGGGTTAACAGAGGACACAAACCACCCTCTGGAAGTCATTAAGTTACAAAGCCCCAAGAAGATAAAAGTTTCCATTTTCTAAAATGTAAATCAAAAACATATTCATTAGTATTGCAAAACAAACATGCAAATCTTCACCACTTGAAAAGCTCGGCTAAATGTGTACAAGGGCTAAACCCAAAAATACATCTGGTCCTCGGTTACAGAACTTGCTTTTTTGGTTTTATCTAAAGAGTTTGTCTGTCTTCCATGGTTGGCTTCTTGGATTATTGCAATTCATAATAAGCCTTTTAGCTAAGGATGAAATAAACAAAGATAAAGTCTATGTCCTAGTTTTAAATGGTCCAGATGGGATGATTTTTCCATATGTTTAGCACACCAACTGTTTATTAATCATTGCTAGCAGAGCTTAGAGGATTACTGGGTTTATTGCCTGGGCAAGGGCTGAAATTTACAGTTTGTATAATCTCTGCACACCTTTTTAATAGTCCGTCCTTTCTGGACTATCCCTTGTGCCTAATTCAGGTTGGGTGGGTTTCCAAATCCGTGTGTGTGTGTGTGTGTGTGTGTGTGTGTGTGTGTGACATATTATAGGGTAGAGAATCTTAGCCAACTGATCAAGAGGACGTTTCTGTGCCCAAATTTGGATACAGTATCAGCCTCAAGGAATGTGTTACATCATAACAATGACAATGTGGGTAAAACTGGCAATACTTGACTCACTATCCTTTATAGTGATTTACTTAGTGTCTGGCAATCTGTTTTTCATATGATGTTTGTTTCTCATAAACAGTTTCAACATGGGAGAGTATGGTGTCAAGATAACAGTCATATCATTTGTCATTGCAGAACGTCTTTGGGGCTCGCCAAAAAAATAAGATTCTTTTATCTTGGGCTTCTTACAAGGGCTTGCATTCTGGTGACTGTTTCTCCTCAATGTGCTATATTGTGTCTCGAAACTTGACCATCACTGCCTTGGTTATGTTGTCATTTCAATTTATCATAAGTGAAATGAAGTCTGAAGAAGGGTCAGCAGTTGGGACAGTGGAGGAGAACATTACACAAGAGAGGAGGTGATCCTCAGACATGGTACAGCCACTGAAAGGGGAGAACCCCAAGCAGTGAGTTAGTGTAGCAACAAAACCACACAGATTATTTCCTGTGGGGTTTTTTTTGGTGGAGATGGTCTTAGATAAAGTATATTATTTCTATATTCATAAGGGTACCAAGCTTTTGAACATATTTTTAGTTGTAAAATAGTTAAAACAACAATTTGGGGAAAAGGAGAAACTTCTGTCTTTTTATATCATGATCATAGAGCCACCCTGTCAATCTGAGAGAATTCTGACAGAAGGCTTCCATATTTGGAACACCCCCTAAAACTTGGAAGGAGAAAAAAGGGGGGAGATATTCTTTAAAATTTCTTTTAATAGAATTGGTTAAGACAGTTAATGTAGAAAATGTTCTATTAATCATGTATGCTTTTTATAGTATTTTTACATGGGTTTTGAGATGTGGTTTTATATCTTCAACAAATAGAAATATGGAAGGCCTCCATAAAGCATAAGAATAGACAGCTGTGGGCACAGAAAACCGAATATTCAGTCATTCAAAAAGGCTTTGAAATCACTCTGCTGGAGTCTTGTGCACAATAATTAAACTCTAAGGAAATACCTTTTATGGTATCCGGCCCTATGCTGTGGGTGCCTAACATTGGCCCCCTAAAAGAAAGAATTTGTGCTCAAGAACCAGCATTTTTCAAATGAGTTACCTAAAGGAGTAGCATTTAACTTATGTCCATGAATAGAAATGATCTAACTTGCACTTGGAATGTCAAGTTCATGGCCCAGGCAATGGTCAGATATTCTGGGAAATCTACATCACAGAATCTCCTCTGAATCTACTTTGTCATTTGTGTGGCCGGGAAAGCCGCTCCATTTACAGAACTGTTGGCAGGCACATTGGTACCTCAGCCTCCTCCACAGTGACAAACTAAGCCCATTTTCCTACTCAAAGAGAAAAAAGGGAGGGGCAGTATGACCAACCAAATATTGGAGAAAATATTATTCCTTTTAGGAATCTGGGGCATGTAGAGCAAATCTAGGCCACTACCTTACAAACCTTTCGTCTCATTGCTCCTCAACATTGCTATGTCAATTGCTTACTCTTGATCTCTCATTTTCCTTCTGTTCGCCTGCCCCTCCCTAACTTCAGTCCTAGCTCAGGTCCTTTCTGCTCCATGACACCTCTTCTACCACCAAAGTCCATCTTTCTGTCTCCCTTCCTTGGACCACTAAGGCTCAGTCTGAGTTGACTGTGCTCTACATACAGGTACATTATCACATGCTGCCTTATATCATTCATAATAGCTTCATGTCTCATTTCTGCTTTCTTTACTTGACAATATGCTCCTGGATGACAAAGGGTTTTTCTAAAGTGTACCAATAACTGCGGCATTTGCTAGACACAATGTTCCCTTAGTTATGTCACTAACTCCAGAATACAGATTCCATGAACATACATCTGCTTTGTCCACACAGTGCTGGTAAAATGAACAGGTACCACAATTCCCTGAGCTCCAGTGCCTAGATCAACATTTAAGGCCCAATTTTGAGAATAATTCAAATGCAATAGAGAGAGCTTGAAATCCATACACGTTTTAGAGGGTCACAGTCAATGGCCAGAAAAATTATTCCAGTGGAATGAAAATATTCTCTCATCTCACAACTGGCTCACCAGTTTCATTTGTTCACTCTGTGTTGCTTAAGTGAACTTTGGTGCCACTTCATTATTTCACTGTGATTTTCCATGGCTAAACCCAGGAGTTTCGGTCCTTTGTTAGAACCTCCTGACAAGGCTGGTTAGAATGCAAAGTTTCCCAGTGTCAGTTTTGTCTTTTGAAAATACCTGACTAGATTATACCATTTAATAAGAGTTATTTTCATTTTGCCACGCGTTCAGTAGTTCAGTTAAGTTGGATAAGAAAAGAAAGTTCCCCAAACCATTTCCCCAGCTTTGCACTTCACGTCTAGATTCTAATCCTTTGGTCTTGGAAGAATCCTCATCCTCCCATAGCAAGAAAGAGTAGCCCATCCGAAACAGTCAGGCTGCTCCCTGACAGGCAAAATGAAAGGAACACTGAGTCTCAAAGCCCCTTTGAATTAAAATGGAAGTTTGGAGGTCTGGGTGATTCAGACTATATATCTACATTGGTAAGATTAGCTACATAAACCCCACCCAGCTCTGTACTTGATTTTCAGAACAGTGAAAGCCATGGACACCAAGTGAAATGAGAAATCATAAAGCCAACCTCGGCCCAGTCGGGAGACCTATTTTACCCTACCACATTTTTACACTTGCACACATGGCACCGTTCAAAGCTAGGAGTTTATATTTTCCCACCAAGCCTCAGCATGTGTGAAAAATGCTTTCCAAGAAACGAAGACTGGCTAGGATGCAGATGCAAATGCGAATCTGTGGGCAAGAAAATGCAGTTTAACCTGGGCTGAGATTTTTCCACTATACCTTGGATGAGCTTGGAAATAACCCAAGCCTCCTCCCAATAAGCACCTTGAACCTCAAAACTCCAAAAAAAAAAAAAAAGGCACAAGGAAAGAATCACTGGAAAAGCAAATGCATTTCTCAAAAAAACAAAAACAAAAACAAAAAAAACCCCACTATTTAATTTGGAAAAAAGGTGGGGGGGATTCAGCAAAAGATAAGCATACTCAAGGCTGGGAATTATTTGCTAGTTCATTCTTTCTATGAAAAGGATTATCTCTGTGGCCACAAATAAATTCCAAGCCTCTGGTTCCAGGAGAGCTTATTTCCCTTAGAAAAGGAGCAGTACTAGAATTCTACTCCACTGATTTACAACTCTAAAAGGATTCTCATTGTAAAGGTTTAGACAGAGGGTCTTGTGCTTCAAGGGCTGATCAGATTTACCTATTGCTTTCTTTCTCCACCACCCTGAAGAAGAAGGTTTTTTGTAGGTTATCAAATATATATACAGGCTTAGGTCTTGGGAGCTATAAACTTAGAGTACCTATCAGAACCAGAGGAAGTAGTTTACGTGGGCTAGTAGCAGGGAGGACGTTAGGCAAGCCTGAGAGTCCTGCTCTCTTAGACTTCATCTTTCCAGGACCTTCACCCACATTATGTCACCCCTGAGCAACTTAAGATGTTTTATGCTCAGTGGCACTGGCTCCTTCATTTTGTGTTTTGGGAAACAAAAGAAAAAAGATGTCCAAGAGAGATTACTCGGAGATTCGAAATTTTATTTAATGCAGGATTATTTGCCTACATATGGCCTGGGCCTGTTTGGCATAAACTGCCAAGTATCTTAAATAGTTCCCAGGAAACTCCCAGCTTCAGCCGCACTGCCATGACTTTTCTGTACCATTTTAATTGTTCCAATAAGATGCCGCTAGTGAACAGCCAAACACTGATAAACCAGTAATTTGCCAATCTGGATGTTGAAACCAAACAAGCAGTACAGAGATGTTCCCTATTCAAAGAAGAATGCTTTTCCAGTGGTCATTTTGTTTTTAACTCTTTTGCAAATAACATTTTATTTTGCATCAGTTTCAATTGCCAAACATGAAAAACGACAAAAGTGGGTAACTGGAGAGTGGCATTGTGCCCCAGCACAGGGTCCTAAGGAGAAAACGAACTTTGCTGTGGCATGGTACGGCGCCAATTCACAAAGGAGAAGCCAAAATCCTAAATGATGCCTGAACTCATAAAACTGTTCTTTCCCTTATCAAGATGAGGTTTTAGGCTCTCAGATTTCAAGGGTTTGCTTTGATTTTATCTTTCTTAATCCAGCACATGTAGCTCTCACATGTTTTGCCTTGGGCATTAATTAATATGGGCAACAAACACCTCACATAGGAAAAAGCAAAATCAATTAACAAATAAGAGCTATTAACTACTTATTACATACGAGGTTCTAGTCTAGATCTCAAAGAACACAAAAGCACAGGCAATGTGGCTACATCTTGAGTTTCTATAGGGCTAACTGAAGAACAGAGATGAGAGATAATAACAATGAAATACACGTTAATTGCCAAAATATAGTCAGATAAACCAGTATTTTAGGACTTGGAGAAGGGTGTGGGTCAGTTAAGAAAGTTGAGATTTGAGTTGAACCCAAGAGAGAGGAAAACTCAAGGCAGGGGAAAAGAGAGTATAGAGCTTCACAGCAACGGGTAAAAATGTAAAAGAAAATGCTTGCTGAATCTGACACTGTAATAATAAAGTTTATACATATTTTTCTTTTCTCTAAACCTGCTTGAAAACTATTTACATATGTATGCCCTTACAAAAGGAAGTAGCCTTCAGGTAAATCAATACATTTGAGATTGATCAGGTAAACCGTTTTGCAGATACTAATGGGCACTATGAGAATACTAATGTGAAAACAATACAGATTAATAATGAAGAATCAGTAATAGGAAGAATTATAGCATCTGTGCTATAAATTTGGTCTGAAATCTACATTCTTTCAGAACCTTGTGAAGAGTAAAATGCAACACTCCTTATACTTGTGAACAAAGCTTCTGATGAGCTCTTCAAAGATTGAGCCTGTATCATCCACTTGTGCATATCTAGTGCCTAGTAAATATTCTAGGTTTTACAGTAGGTGCTCAGTTAGTTTATGTTAAACTGAACTGTTCAGTTTAACCTGATCATTTTAAGCTGATTAAATTAGAGACATTGGTGATCTATAATTTCTTCAGTATTAATTGGTGTACAGTAATCCATGCCTCGAATAACCTTAGAAAGTATTGCCTTACAATGTTACACTTTTCATCTCTGTTTTTCCCCATCACTATAAACAAGAATTTCTGATTCAATCCATCTATGCCATCTCTGTACACAGAAAAAGGGGTCAGGATTTGCATAATTCCCCTTTCTCCTGCTCCTCCATGTGTTTCTTAAATTGCTGTGTAAAAATGACCAGAGTCCATGGGTCAGGGTGAAGCAGATCTCAGCTTCATGACATTGAGTTTTAAAAAACGTTAGTGGGGCACCTGGGGGTTCAGTCAGTTAAATGTCCAACTCTTGATTTCCGCTTAGGTTTCTGGGCTATCAGCGCAAAGACTGCTTGGGATTCTCTCTCTCCCTCTTTCTCTGCCGCTCCCCCGTGTGTGCATGCACTTGTGCTCCCCCACTTCAAAATAAATAAATAAACATTTTTAAAAATCTTAGGTCACGATGTTAGTGGTGTGGTCTCTTGGTGGCACTACCTTAGAGAGAGCATACATGCAAATGGGTTCCAGTCTGTCCCTCAATCTCAAAGCAATAACAATTCACAGCAGAAATTATACAATGTTCTAAGGAGTAACTGAGCCAGTCAGAAATTAAAAGAACTTTGTGTACACAACATAATGAGCAGATTTATTAGGGGGAAAGGCAGATTTATTAGAGGGAAACACACAGCTGAAGAGGGAACTATTGAGCCAGCAAAGAAACTATGGAAAAGGTTGCCCAACACAGTTTCATGGCTTCACATTGACTTCTGGACAGCCTCCTTGATCTCCCAAAGACATAAACCATTGCAAGTCTGCTTTTGGCTGTTCCAGTCTTTTGTTTCTTCAAAGAACTTATAGATCCCAATATAAATAAAGATGCTACATTTGCTACCAGTTGAAATGTGAGTCCTGTCAATGATAACGTGGTCAAAAGCAGAGCAGAAATTCATCTTAGGTCATCACTAGCCCTACACTCATGTGACCACTTTGAATTTTCATCTGGGTCATTAATGAATACATTCATGATTCATGACCATTATATTTTACTTTCCTGGCACATACATAAGCCTGGCTTTATTCAATTTCCTATCCTCCAAATCTTTATTGAGCAACATCCATGTGTAGTAGCAGAGCAGTAACTTCATCCTAGGTCCCATGGATACAATCATGAATACGCCTTTGTCACTCTCCCCAAGATGCTCATTATAAGAGACACAATCAAATCAAAGGTGATCCTCATGACTGTGAACTTATAATTGAAGATAGAAAATGTCAGCTTCACACACAAATGGATGCAAAAACAGCACAGCAAATGACGGCAATCTGAGTGGCTTAATGTCAGAGAAAGTTAGCCTTTGGGACCACTAAGGAGTGTGATTATCTTCTGAGAATAGTGGATACAGAGAAGCCTAGAGGGGAATGAAAATTTAGGCAAGGAGGTATTGAGACAGACTTACTCCCTCCAGGTCCTGTTTAGCCTTCAGTGACTTTCCCACAGGTGTTATTCTGCTGCCACTGAAGAATCACTTGGGAGACAGCCAGCACGAATGTTCATCTTTGTCTTTGCAAACCACACCCAAACCCGCAATGAGAGAACTCCCAAGCAGAGGTGCAAACCTTAGACACAAAAGATAATACAGCAGATACAGAAAGAAGACGCAGGAGAAAGAGGAAGAGGCTGGGTAGACAAACAGGGCCAGGGCACACTTTAACATTTGCAGTAATGCCTAGTCCACAACTTCATGGAGTGACTGCCATCAAAGATTAAACCATTCCTGGTTTGCTCTAAGAGACAGAGGAACACTTATGCAACTGTCCCTTTCACAGATCACGTTGAACCTCATTTAAACTAAAAACACATTTGTATGGCTTTACAGTTTTCCAAAATCATCAAATCTAACAAGGACATATTTGGCCCTCAAATATAGTTGGAGCTCAGCCAAAAAAAAAAGGTGGGGGAGGGGGGCTTCCTCAACTCTCTCATTGTCCCCTTTATCCCTAGCTGGAAAGAATGTAAGATCTTACCTTAGCCAATGGACCTACAATTCTCCTTCAAACTTAAATGGAGATCAAGCATTTGGTCCTTTCAAATCTTCAGGTTTCAAATTTCCTTTCATTGGATACTGCTGGCTTTTAAGCCTGGGGTTTCCAAGCCAGCCCCATTGTTTATGATCAGTTTAGATGCCTGCTTGGCTAATATCATGGAAGAAAGCACTCAAGTTCACAAGAGCACTTCCACCTGGCCTATCAGCCATTTCTCTCCTACATGTCTCTGTAGGAAAACATGGCAGTTGCCTTCCCAAACCTCTGATATCACTTCCCTCTCTATTANCTATGCCTCTCTCCTCCACCTCTGCATGTCCCCAGCCTCCTCCATCTCTTAAGGGGCCCTCCTTATTACCATAAGTTTCTCAGAGTTGGCAAAGAGAGTTTGCTCTCTTTGTTGATTTGTTAACTCTATCAGGATACTGATTCAATACTTCAGTTATTTTATGTAAGTCCGTTTGCTAGGTACTGTGACACAGAGAGAAAAATTGATCATCTCCAGCCTCCTGCTTTTAAAGAATGAGCCATCTGATGGGAATACCTAAGTGCAAGTATGGAATTAGATGCTATCATAATTTGCACGTTGCTTTGTGCTTTGACAAGTATTTCCTCATTTATTATTTTGTTTAATCCTTAGAAAAATGTGACAAGATGTTATCAAGAGAGAGCTCTGAAGTTCAGTGCTGTCTAGTGACTTTCCCGAGGACACTCATCAGTAAGGGGGCACAACCCAACTTAAATCCAGAAATCCCAACCCTGAGACATTTGTTCTTCCCAAGCAAGGGGAGGTAAGAAAACACACACACACACACACACACACACACACACAATGAAGGTGCTATTGGAATTCAGACAGGAAACACCATGAAAAACCAGGATGTTCTCAAAACCACATCACAGATGAGTTTCTCCCACAGGCAACCAGGATTTAGTGTCTGCAGTAACTAGTTTATCAAACAGTTGCTGCAAGTTCAGCCAACAGGGTCCTTCCCTGGAGCTGCTTCTCTGTCACACAGAAGAGGTTGTTGTGGTTTCCCCATTGTTCTCAGTTACTCTGGAACATCAAGTTTATCTTTATAATTGCAAAGACATTAAGGTTGCCAGATTCCTATATTGAACTACAAAAGGACAGTTAATTATGAGATTTTTAGCAGAAGACTTGAAACGAAAGGAGACGTTCAAAGGCCTCAGGCTGATTTAGCCATCTCTAAACCAGGACATTGCAACATCAGAACTTTCATAACCTTAGTCATTTTTTCATTCAACAAATAGCATTAAGCTCCTACTTCACGCAAGCCACTGTGCCAAGTGCTAGGATTACAAAATTGAGCTAGTTCATGGTGTAAGGCACATGCATCAAACATGTGTGCCCACTTCTGTATTGCATGTTACACATCTGAGACATTTTGCGTTTCTGGACAATGGAAGAAGCCATTGACAAGCCATTTCATTTGCATATATCTCTATGATAGATTTCTGCCAGGCTGAGTCCTGTTGTTCACTCAATAGTCTTTTATAACCAAATTCCCCCAAAAAACTTTGTCCTCAGATATTTCCTGCCGATGAACTTTGGGAATTCCTGTTTTGATGGACTTCAAGCCCTTTGGGTCTTCCTGGGGAAGTAGTAACAACTGTGTCAGATCTGTCCTCATCCCTGCCTGTGGCCAGCTTTCCCTCTGACCTTCTTAGAGGTATGGCAATCATTCATTTGAAAACCAAACCAAAACTCAGCATAGCCTCTCAATACAACTGCCCGATAATAAAGTCGAAAAGCGAATATTTCTGGCTCTTCCTCCCACCCTCCCCCCAAAGGGCCTCTCACCAAACCGGAGCGGAAGAAAGAACTCCTTTTCGGGCTGGCATTTTCCATCATGCAGATGGAAACTTACCTGGTCTTCAAGTCCCAGCAATTGGCTATGGAAAAAGTGGGTTTGTTATTCAGAGGAACCCAGCTTTTCTGTGATCTCCTCCTCCTCCTCCCCTTCTTCTCCTTCCTCCTCCTATTTCTCCTCCTCCTCTCCCTCTTTGGCATTTCAGTTTTCTTTATTGCTCAAGATGCAAAAGGAATTAACACTAAACAAACCAACAAAAACATCTTCTCAGAGCTCCTCTGTAGGGTCAAAAATCTCTCAGCAATGAACATCACTTTCGCTGAGTTTACACAGAGGCACTGAGTCAGACCCGCTTTGTTCTAAAATGGAAAGAAGCATTTTCTACCAAGATGTTCTGAATGGCCTAAGGAAGGATATTGGGAAGATGTTCACTGAAGCAGCTCTTGTATTCATAGAGGAAAAAGAAACAAAATAACAATGTGATTTTGGATAGACTACTTGACCTATCTGGGTATTCATTTTTTCAAGTTCCAAATAATATTTAGATGTATCTAAAACCACCATGCCAATAATGATTAGGGAACTACTCATTCGGATAAATGCCAAGAAGGCAAGCATGGTGGGAAATGTTTCATGAAAATTCAATTCTCAGGGCAGGAAAAAAAATTTTTTCAGGCAGGAAAAATGTGTCCAATGAAGCCAAGACATTCAAATCACAAATGGCTGAACCCTGGTAGAACACCAAAAGACTGTTTCCAAAGGTGCATTTCTCAAAATTAGAATCCTCTGACACACTTTTCTAAAAAGTGTTCCATGGTTTAATAAGATTGGGATACACAACAAACAAGAGCTGCTCTTGGACATTCCCAAGGAACACTAAGCAAAGACTAAGAAAGGTCCCATCTTAACCTGTTTAACTGCTTTGAATCTTCCCTTTTAAAAATGTATTTGACCACAGATATTGGGCTTTTTCAAAAGCATTTATTAACATTTTATTGGTGGGAAACACTGCAGAAGAGGGGAAAAAAATCTCCCTTCAAAGAAGAATGGCTTCCCAAAACTGAGCTGACTTCCTCAGCATGTAACTGGCTTACGGGTACAGCAATGTCGTTATTATACGTCTGTCTAGAGTCTGCCAGACTGAAGTAATGGCTAATGCATTTTTCCTTCCATAATTGGCATTCTAAGCCTTGGCACCTGGTCCTTAATCTGAATCACAAGCCCCCACCTCACTCCAATAAAGTAACCTTACTGAAACCACTTCTCCCTTTTGCACACATTCAGTCCCAGACTTTATAAAATATCCTTCCATGCCTATAGCTCCGCCCCAGAGACTGGTGACCACTTCTCCAACTGTATATCATAGAAACCAGTATTTGTCTAGAACACATTAGTCCCGCTTCAGGTAGGGAGACAGTCAATAAAAATATAACTGCCTGGGAATCAGCAGCCATTTGAAGGTGCTGTTGTTTGAAAGACAGCTAATGGAACACGCAGCTGGCTAGGAAAGAAATAGAATGGGAAATTGGGCCGAAAAACAAATTGGAGGTGCCTCCCTCCTGCCCTGGAAATGAGCCCATTAAAATCCCATGAAGGTGGTCAGTGCAGTCTGATAGACTTGGTAAAAACTGTCGTAGGCCTGAGGCGCACATCAGACGTCACTCTGGATGGGTAACTTGCCTAGGTTCCAGCCTGTTCCCACATCAGCACACTGACATCTTGCCCACTTTACCACCAGAAGAAAAACAATACACTTTGTATTTCCATGGCATGCCGTATAGTTTTAGAGCACTTCCCTTGTGGTTTCTCATTGTATCTTAGCCCTGCAACTTTTAAGAAGCCATTTTCCTCACTGAGTGTTAGTGTTTCTCATCTACAGGATGAGAACAGTGGGGAGAACACCATAGCTAAGATGCCTCCTAGCTTGGTATTTATTTGCCCATTCAACACAAAGATTAGCTGAGCCTTCTTTAGTGTCAGGCAGGGAGCTGGTGGGGGGTGAGCAGAGACGGGGGCGCAGGGTGGGCTTTGTGGCCAGTACAGCGTGCAGGTGCACTGTGTCTCCAGATAAAAATCATTTTAAATAAAACGAATAGGGACTTTTAAGAGGAGGATGCCTGGGTGGTCAGTCATTAAGCATCTGACTTCAGCTTAGGTCACGATCTCATGGTTTGTGAGTTCGAGCCCTGCTTCAGAGTAGCCTTGTTTCTCTCTCTTTCTCTCTCTCTCTCTCTCTCTCTCTCTCTCTCTCTCTCTGCCTCTCCTAGGATTCTCTCTCTCCCTCTGCCTCTAGCTTGCTCTTGCTCACTCTCTCTCTCTAAAAGAGTAAATAAATAAATAGGAAATTAAAAAGATATCTACAACTCCACAATGCTCCCAACACTCACAAATAGTATACAGACTGGGAATCTAAACCTTGCCGAGGTATTGAGCCAGGGACCTTCAGCCATGCAGCTAGCTCAGGCTCCTGGGTCCCAAGCTGTCACTTTCCCCTTTAGGGCAGGCAGATAAGCTGCTGCTTATAGCCCAGCAGGGAGCACGTACAGTTTCTAAAACCGTGCAGCTATAAGCACTGTGATTAGAGTGGGGTAAAAAAGAACAGAGGGAAAGGAAAGGGAAAAATGAGAAAAAGTTAAGACAGAAAATTGCCAAGCCTCCCTCCCCCATCAAAAAAAAAAAACTCAAAAAACAACAAACAAACAGACAAGCAAAAAACCTCTCTTCCATCTACAATTCAGCTTGGCCTGACAGCCAGATTGAAAATCTAGGGCAGAACACAGGAGAACTCCCACCGAGAACTATAGTTGATTATTCCATTCTACATTTTAAAAAAGAAAAGGGGGGGGTACTTCTCGGAAGTGCAAATGAGGATCGAGTTGCAGTGGAGCGCGACAGGCCACCATCTCTGAGCAACAGGGATTTTGTTCTCTGTGTGGAGATGCGGTCTGACAAGACAAGTTCACTGCAGTTCATGTCACCATTGAACACAAGGGCCCAGGAGGCTCACATCCGGGACTCAACTGCACACAAGCTTTATTACCGTTACAGCTGTGGGTAATAATTAATAATAATAGATAATATTTACATAGTCTGTTTCAACTAAAGACCCCAAGGCATGTGACAAGACCTACACATTTAGGTGTGCGCAGCCTCCGCCAAAACCTGCAAAGGGATGGCTGTCCCAACGCTGCAATGCAGATGAAATGCAGCAAGTTATCACCAGGCACTCCCACTCGGCAGCTGCTCAGGACAGAAAGCTACAGGACTGAAATTTAAATAGTAATTTAGAGGGCTTTTTTTTTTTTAAGCCTGTATTCAGAGAATGGTGAATGCATGTCATTATACATTTGTCCAAACCCATAGAATGAATGAACAACACCAGGAGTGAACTCTCAGGTAAACTATGGACTTTAGGACATGAGGACACGTCAGTGCAGCTTTGTCTGTTATAACCAATGTACCACTCTGATGTAAGACACTGACGGTGGGGACACTGCATGTGCCACAGGGTATACAAGAACTCTCTATACATTCAGTGCAGGTTTTCCATGAACCTAAAAATGCTCTAAATATCATAAACTCTAGTAAAAACAAGAAAAGCAAAGAGGCATAGAACTTCTTCAGGACAAGCTGGAGCTGGTTCAGTATAACTCAGACGCATTCTGCTTGAATCCCAAAATCAGTTCAGAATCTTTTCGTGAGGATTTCTGGATTCCTTCAGAGAGGCAAAGTCTGAGATTCAAGTGTGGGTCACTGGTTCGGAGGTTAGCCCTGGAATCACCCCTCCAGAGCTGGAAACTTTTGCAGGGAAGGAAGAAGCATAAAGGGGACTTTGTACAGCCAGTTAGCACCTGGAGCTCAGTCCCTCCAGACACTAGGAGTTCCCCCCACTGACTGATCCTGAGGAGCAAGGAAGCTTGTGGCTTTTATTCATCTAATCTTCATCCTTCATTGGTTGGGGCTGTTTCAAGGACAGTTGATTCAAGGAATCAACTCAATAGAATTTCCAATTTGCCTCAGAGACCCTAAGAGCACTTCACAGCCAGGATACAAGTCCTCAGGCAGAGAGCCATGGGTGGCCCAGTGAGCAGCCTCTCGATGCACAGGTAGATGACAAGGAGGTGTGGGCAGGGCACCGAGTGCATATCCACCACTGTTCCCAGCCCCACAAGAATCACCTAGTCCCTGACTCCAGCTAATAAACTGGGCAGAGGGACTGACTGTCAGTAAAAAAGAATATTCAGACTCCTTCTGACGTGTAGAGAAGGAAAAAGTAACATCTAAGATTGTAGATGACAATAAAAAAAATTGTAGATGATGAAATACAGTTTCCAATATCCATAATCACATACTGCCGTGCCTTTCAGAAAGAGGTGGTAAATTATTTGTTTTAGTAATTAACAGAGACCTCTGGTAAATAATTAATCTCATTCTGTGCCTAGAGGAGGGATTGGCAGCACTGTGCATGGAAATTCTCACTGTGGAAATATTTGGATGTATTTAAAGCATTTCAGATTTCTAGAAGATATGTGAGCCGCCATGGTGGCACATAATGAGATTGGTCTCACAATGTCCCCTTAAAACAACCATTTCCTTCAAGGGGGTAAGCAGTAATATAAAACATGTTGTTTTGTGCTGTGAAGTTTTAAAAAACTGTGTTAACCACAATAATAGTGAGGCTTTTCCCTTCATTAATATTCTAGTTAAATATATGCCAGTCACAGGATGCCCCACCTTATGATGTCCTGGGACAACTTTTTAAAAAAAAATTTTACATTGTCTGCTCCATTAATTGTGTCTTCAGCATGCAAAAATAAAGACAGGGGATTTGTTACTAAGGAACATAATAAGAGGGATTTTAAAAGATTCTTCTATTTATAATATACATTTGAGGTATTAAGGTCCTTCTCACGAAGAAGACATTTGATATTAAAGATAAGACCCAAGGTTGAAAGTGAGAAGGTAGGGGCGCCTGGGTGGCTCAGTCGGTTAAGCATCTGACTTCAGCTCAGGTCATGATCTCACAGTTTGTGGGTCTGAGCCCCACGTCAGGCTCTGTGCTAACAGCTCAGAGCCTGGAGCCTGCTTCAGATTCTGTATCTCCCTCTCTCTCTGATCCTCCCCTGCTCATGCTGTCTTCCTCTCTCTCTCTCTTCTCTCTCTCTCATAAATAAATAAAACATTAAAATTTTTTTAAAAAAAAAGACAGTGAGAAGGTCAAAAGCAATATAAACTGGCCAACAAGCTCTTCCATTCAAAAACAACTTTTTCCATCCCTTTATCTCCCTTTCCCTACCCACCTCACTCCAAACCCACCAAGCTGATGCATGTGTAAGAAATAGCGACAGACCAAGGAGACATGAAAAACAAATGCTGTTTAAGAGATGTTGGCTGATGTTAAGTACCCTAGAGGAAGAGAGACCTTTGGAAATTAACATGGAACTTGACTCTACTCTTTTTTTTTAATGTTTATTTATTTTTTTAATATTTTTAAGGTTTTTTTTTTATTTATTTCTAGGAGAGAGAGAGAGAGAGAGACAGCGTGAGCAGGGGAGGGTCAGAGAGAGAGAGAGGGAGTCACAGACTGAAACAGGCCCCAGGCTCTGAGCTGGCAGTGAGCACAGAGCCCGACGCGGGGCCCGAACCCACGAACCGCAAGATCATGACCTAAGCGAAAGTCGGACGCTTAACCGACTAAGCCACCCCGGCGCCCCTAAATGTTTATTTATTTCTGAGAGAGAGAGAGCAGGAGAGGAGCACGGGGGGAGGGAAAGAGAGAATCTCAAACATGCTCCGCACTGCCAGCGCAGAGCCGATGCAGGGCTCGAACCCACAAACCATGAGATCATGACCTATGCTGAAATCAAGAGTCAGATGCTCATCCAACTGAGCCACCCAGGTGCCCCATGAACTTGACTCTTCTTAATGCAATTAGACACATCTGAGTTTCTAAACTATGGTTTGTACAAATGCAGAAATCCCCAGTAAAGGTCCACATTTCAATAGGTTTAGTGTTTTGTGTCTTCTTTTCACCAATTTGATTGAATCATTTCCAGCTTTGGTAAAGAATACTGCTCCCACTTAAAGATTTAAATTTGCATTAAGGGATTGTTTTTTGGGTTTTGGTTTCCCAACTGTGGAGGCCAAGGATCCAATAGAAAATAAACAACCTTGGGGCACCTGGATGGCTCAGTCGGTTAAGTGTCCAACTTCAGCTCAGGTCATGATCTCATGGTTCATGGGTTCGAGCCCCATGTCGGGCTCTGTGCTGACAGCTAGCTCAGAGCCTGGAGCCTTTTTTAGATTCTGTGTCTCCGTCTCTCTCTGACCCTCCCCTAGGCATGCTGTCTCTCTCTCTCTCTCTCTCTCAGAAATAAATAAAACATTAAAAAACTTTTTTAAAAAAGAGAATAAACAACCTTATCAGAGCCTGTCTTACAAACTGAACCTCAAAAGGAGACAATAATCATCATACCTACATTATGTTTCTGTTTAAAGCCGCAGCAGGCACCACTCCTTGCTTCTTTATCTTCCTCAGCAGTATTAAGTAGGGTGCCTACCACTGTGGACAAGTGGCACATGTAGTCCTTTTGTCCTGGGCCCGTCACTTCATCCATTTCAGAATTACGGTCTTAGAGCAAATATTTTAATTATTCATTCATTCATACATGCAAGAGTTGTTTATTGGGGACCCACTGTAGACCACGCATGGCTCATAGCATGAACAAAGTCTCCACCTTCATGGAGTTCACATGTTGATGGCTCAGGTCCTACAGGAAAACCTCCTCTAGACACCTGGCTGATGTGGGTGCTTCTTTCGTACTGGAGCAAAGAGGTATCCTGGACACTCAGAAACTCTTTCCCACCTGCCTCCAGGCCATTCTGCACTGACTCTGTAATTTCTGCCCCTCCCAGTCATACTCATGTCCTCCTGGCTCTCACCATTTGCTTACTCTGGATCCCAATGCTGGCTGTCCCAGATCCAGGGGAATCTCTGGTTTCCCAAGGACACTCTCTTAGGAACGGGCAACCCACACAAATGCCTCAAATCTTTCCCACAGCCCCTCTCTATTGGGTATAAAAGAGATTTTGAAGTTGTACTTGGATTCAAATGTAAACTCAGCTGCTTTTCCAATTGTATCTTTTGGGGAAAGTCATTTAACTCCATTGCACTTACTTCCTTTTTCTTCTTCTTCTTCAAAAGAAAAAAAAAAAAGAATAACATCAACCTCATAGATATATTGTGAAAATTAAAGAAGATAACCTTTGTATACACTCAGCACAGTCTCAGTCACTTAGAATCCTCTGTTAATGGTGCTATTATTAACATGTAAGTTACAGAAAGAGATTAGTTCACATGTATTGACTGGCCCCTCAACCTGGATAAATAATTTTCACAATATTATAGAAGACAGTTTTGTCTTCTATATATCAATAGATAATATAGCTTTCACCATGGGTGCTGACCACAGGGGATACTTACTCACTTATTATTTGTCAAATATTTGTTGTTACATTTAAGCTTTTGTGCCTGCGCTGAACTTTAAAATTCACATGTATAAAGCATGTGTTCTATGCCAGATATTATAAACACATTACACCCATCACATCACTTAAGTCACATTAAGTCATGATTATCCTTGTTTTACAGAGGAACAAACTGAAACTCAGATTCAGAAACTCACCCAAACCAGTTCTATGGCTAGAAGTAGCACAGCCAGAATTTTATACCTGAGCTGTTTGACTTCCTAGCAAAAGGGTCAAGCTAAGTACGGTGAAATTGCAAATTCACATTCCTTAGTTCATGATCTGAGTAAGTTCCACCCAAGACAATGGATATGGAGAGAAGTTTCAATAGTAGCCTAAATCCATAAGCCTCAATCTGAACGAAATTGAGCTGAATTGGAAGGATTGAGGCTTTGACCACAAGAAAGTTTTACTTAAAATTAAAAGGCAATAGTTTTGAATTTTTTCAGATATTTCTTTAGGGTCTTTGTTTATGATACAGGTAAGGGTAGAAGGAGGTGGTAAATATGAGCTGCTGTTTAAAATGATAATTAGGGGTGCCTGGGTGGTTCAGTCAGTTAACTGTCTCACTCTTGATCTCAGCTCAGGTCTTTATCTCACAGTTGTGAGTTCAAGACCCATGTTGGGCTCTGCACTTGGCATGAAGCCTACTTAAAAAAAAATTTTTTTTTTTAAATTGGGGCACCTGAGTGGCTCAGATGATTAAGCATCCGACTCTGGCTCAGGTCATGATCTCATGGTTCCTGGGTTCAAGCCCACATCGGGCTCTGTTTTGACAGCTTAGAGTCTGGAGCTTTGGATTCTGTCTCTCTCTCTCTCTCTCTCTGCCCCTCCTCTGTTTGCAGTCTCTGTCTCAGAAATAAACATTAAAAAAAGTTTTTTAATTGAAAAAAGATATCTAGTTGTTCATCAAAAACCTCCCAGTGTCTATGACAGCATTTTGTAGCAGATGGTGAAGCCAACGTTTTTCTCTTCTGCAGACTGTCCACTAGATGTGAATTAAGTGACTTAGACTCAAGGACTTTGGAGAGAGAACAGGATCAAGAAGAACCACAAATCCATTTCATATTATCAAAGGCCACATCTGTTTCCCACTAAGAAGCAGGCCAAGCAAGTAACAAAAGGTAGAGTTGTTCTCCTGGATGATAGTATCTTGTCCAGCCTCCAGAAGGCTCTCCTCTACCCTGATTCTGTGGAGTCTCTTGGACTCTGACTCTTACCCTTTGTCCTAACCAGTCTCTTTTTCTGGAATTTACCCCACTATTTGCCATCACCCTAAGTATTAGACTCTAATCTTCCGCTAAATTATTTTTCGGATTTCACCCTTCTTCTACAGCAACTTCCTGGCACCAGCTCCTCCTAATTAATGATCTCTGTTTATGGGTTTTATTTTTTTGCTCACTGACCTTTGCATGACTTTGGCATGGCTAGCTTCCCATTGTGTTTTAAGACACCATCTGTGACCTCAGTTCCAGAATCAAGCTGGATCATCTCTTTAGCTGAAGGTAAAGAAATATGAGAAACGTTTGAAGAAACTGAAATGTACGACCTGAAGGAAAGAAGATCCAAGGAGCCCATACCAAATGTCTTTAAATAATCAAAGGGTTGCTACATGGAAGAAATTCTAGATTTAGTTTGTGGCTCCAGACAGTAAATTAGAACAAATGAAGAGCCTGCTTTTTGCTCAATATTAAAATTTTCTAACATTATTGTGTCCAACAAGGGAATAAGCTGCTCTTATAGGTAATGATTCCCTGTAACTGAAGATATTCAAGCACAAGTTCAATAACCACTTCTTAGGAATGTTGTAGAAGAGATTCACAAATCACATAAGAACTGGTCGAAGTACAGCTAAAGCCCTTCAACCTCTGTAATACTATAACATGAGACACTTTATTTTTTTCAACCAATGGAAAAAGGTACAGCTTTCAATAAAATCCCCTGGTGGTACAACATTTCTTGAATTCTCTCTTCATGCTTTCCTTCTTTCTATGAAGTGAGTTCAGAATGCTGTTAGCCCCACACATTTCTAAGACAGATGCTGTTGTGAATTGAGTAGAGACTCACATTGCTTTCAGTGTCACTTTCAAGAAGAAGCACGGGAGTCCTACAAGGGATCCCTGTTAGAATCTCAGGAGAAAGCTCTGAATATCAAAAACTGAATCCTAGGTATTATGGAAGAACATTGTTTGTTGCCTGTTTCTCATCTCCAGTGGAAAATGTTTTTGACTTCAAGTTATAATCATTTAAAATGTCAAAACTTTCTTCACAGCATATAACCTGAGGCTATACTCAGAAACCAAATGAAATTCCATGGAAACCACTTACACCACTGAGTGGATTGCAAAGCCTCTTTTAACTGCTCCTTGCTCAAGAAATTTAGAACACAAGTAGAGACACTTCTCTTAGGTCAGTCACTGAACTTTACTGCCTCCACTCCAGCTGAAACATAAAAGGAGGCCCCACGGCATTCCAACACCTCTGCCTGAAGACACTTTAAATGATTCTTTAAGCCGGAAATTGAGATATTTCATGGCAAAGGTTTTTATCACTGCAATTGTCTCCTTAAAGAACTACCCCACTTCCATTTGATGGAGTACTACACAGCCATTCGACATTATGTTCATGAAGAGTTTCCAATAGCATGGAACAATACTAATGTTACTTTTGTCAAGTAGGAAAAAAGCAACTGCATACAGTTTACCAATGAACAAAAGCCACTTATTAGAGACTGGTCTTCTGGTCAGGATCCCGCAGAAAGTCTCATCCTTCATTCCCAGTGCTCTAAATATACAAAATCATTGACAAAATGTAAGAAAGGAAACTAAAAGATATACTTGGTTCAACCTAAGTTCATTCACAGACTACTAATAAGACAGAAATGCAAAATGCTGGGCAGGACTAGCATCTCAGGACTGGTGGGCTCTGGGTTTAATCATGGCAGCAATAGGTAGGTGTTTGTCTCACTCAGGATACGGGGAGCTGGGGTCACAAGCCAGGGTCACTGCTTCAAGTTAGAGTGACTTCTCTCAGTCTCTTCACTCTAGAAGAAGCACAAAAATAAAAATAGCTCAGCCCAACCTCGGCAGCAAGTGCCTCTCAACAGAGCTTGAGTCCAAGCTCAAGAGGTGAGTAGAACCAGGCACCAACTCAAGCTACCCTCTCTCTGTGATGGATCCACAAGATCCCAATATCACCCTGTGTTCTTAGGTTCCTAGGGCTGCCACAACAAAGTATCACAAACCACAAACAAACAAGTGAACAAAAATAGAAACCAACTCTGTATACAGAGAAGAAACTGGTGGTTGCCAGAGGGAAAGGAGGGATGGAGGGAGGGGGCAAAATAAGTGTAGGGGATTAAGACATACAGACTACCAGTTACAAAATAAATAAGTCGCAGGGATGAAAATTACAGCATAAGAAATACAGTCAATAATGTCGTCATAACACAGCATGGTGACCACGCTTATCGTGGTGAGCATTGCATAATGTGTAGAATTCTCAAATCACTATGCTGTACACCTGAAACTAATGTAACATTGAATGCCAACCATACTTCAACAATAAAAAAAAATTTTTTTAAGTATCACAAACCTGGGGCACCTGGATGGCATAGTCAGTTAAGCATCTGACTCTTGATTTTGGCTCAGGTCATGATTTCACGGTTCATGGGCTCAAGCCTTGCATTTGGTTCTCTGCTGTCAGCTCAGGGTCCACTTCAGACCTCTGTCCCATTCTCTCTCTTTCCCTCCCCTGCTCGTGCTCTCTCTCTCTCTGTCTCTCTCTCTCTCTCAAAACTAAACAAACATTAAAAAATATTTTTAAAGTATCACAAACCAGGTGGCTTAAAACAACAGAAATGTATTTTCTCACAGCTCTGGAGGCCAGATATCCAACTCAACATGTCGACAGGGCCATGCTCCCTCTGAGGGCTCTAGGGAACACTGTGTCCTTACCTAGTCCTGCTTCCAGTGGGTACAGATGTTCCGTGGCTTATGCCAGCATAGCTCCAATTTCTGCCTCCATCTTCATATAATTGTCTTCTCTTGTGAGTCTGTCTCTGTGTCCAAATCTCCCTCTCCTTTTTCTAATAAAGATATCAGCCACTGCATTACGGCCCACCTCTGATTCACCTTGATTTACCCTCAGTTCACCTTGATTACACCTGTAAAAGCCCTATTTCCAAACAAGGTCACATTCATAGGTACCAGGGTTAGGATTTCAGCATATCTTCCTGAGGGACACAGTTCTACCCACAATATATCCTGAGGCAGGAATCCCTGCAGTTGCCTTTACTGGGCCTAGCTCTGACTTGGGGACCCAGAGAACTAGTTAAAGGACTTCCAAAACCACTAGAGGAAAACAAACAAAATTAAAATATCCTCCTCTCAAAATGAGTATAGAAATAAAAATTGCAAATGCATGGGGAAACAAGACAAAACACACACACACACACATACACACACACACACAGCCAAAAAATAAACAACTTGAACACAAATTTACCATGATTTGAAACTTATTTTATAAAAATATCAGATGAAAGCTTTTAAATTAAGTACTTTAAGGAGGATAAGTGACGCTGTCATGTCCATTACAAAGTACAAGGAATTAATAAGCATGCAGCAATCAAACAGGAACAAGAGTCTATGAAAAATGATCATTTAAGTCTGAAAACTAAATTATGGCTACTGAAATTAAAATGCCACAACAGGGTAAATTCTGGACTGTTCCCAGTTGAGGAGAGAATTCATTATTTCAAAGATAGTCACCCTGAGATGAGATGAGGTGAGGAAGTCACCCTGAATATGACACAGAAAGACAAAATTACTTCAAACATTAGGACAGCTTGAGCATCTGGGTGGTTGTCAGTTAAGTGCCTGACTCTTAGGGCACTTGATCTCAGGGTCCTGAGTTCAAGCCCTGAAATGAGTTCCACACTGGGTGTGAAGCCTACTTTAAAAATAATAATAATAAGGGGCGCCTGGGTGGCTTAGTCGGTTAAGCGTCCGACTTTCGCTTAGGTCATGATCTTGCGGTTCGTGGGTTCAAGCCCCGTGTCGGGCTCTGTGCTGACTGCCAGCTCAGAGCCTGGAGCCTATTTCAGAGTTTGTGTCTCCCTCTCTCTCTGACCCTCCCCTGCTCACGCTGTCTCTCTCTCTCTCTCTCTCTCTCTCCCCCTCTCCTAGAAATAAAAATATTTTAAAAATAATAATAATAATAAACTAAATGAATAAATAAATAAGGAAATAAATAAATAAATAAATAAAAATAAGACCGTTAAGAAATATGGGAAGAGAGTCTCTGGGTTCTAACAAGTGGGAATCTACAAAGTACAGAATGGAGGAACTGACAAAGAAGCAATGGCCAGAATGATATTTGCTGACCATTTCAAAGTGAAAGAGAGATGTGAGTTCTCAGAGAATAATGCCTTCTGACAAATAAAAATAAGCCCATATTGGCAGGAAATGGAGGATAAAGAAATAAGCTCAAAAAGGGCCAGAGAGAAGATACAAATTACACACAAATGACCAACAAGTAGTCCTCGAAAGGCCACTTGTAAGCCATGGCCATGAAAGTAAAAGACAGGGCGGTGGTACCTACAAAGTGCCAAGGGAAAGTAAGTATCAATCTAGAATTTTATACCCAGTTAATCACTCATTCTACTGTAATGGCAAAATAAATATTTTTCTAACCATAAAAGACCAAGAATGTATATGTGCCACAGTCACTTTCTAAAACAACTACTAAAGAATGCACTTTAACAGAGAAAGATGAACCCACAGGAAGAACAAGAAAAAAAAAGAGTAAACACCCATAAAAAGATGTATTAATATCAATAAATGAAATTAACTATTGGCTGTAACCATAATTCTTACTGACTATAAACAATAACAAAACAATACCAATATTTAGTGTAAATTAAAAGGGGGTAAAACTAAAACTCGAAGCAATTATAGCAAGAAGGTGGGATGTTCAACGAGTACTTACACTGTGCTAGAATTCTGAGAAGAGAGCAGAAATACCAAAGAAACTTAGATTCATTGAATATACATAGATAAAAGGCTGGAAAGAAATACAATAAAACATTAATAATGGCTGACTCAGAATATAATAAAATCTTTTTTCTTTCCTTCTTATTCTCTGCTGTATTAAATTTTCTAAAACAAATGTGTAGTCCTTTCATGAAGAGAAACATTATCCCCCTCTATAAAATCATTTCACATCACCTCTTTCATCCTTTCCTAATCCTGAAGTGATGCCCATGCCTTAAAGGTAGAAATGACAGTGTTGGCAATACTAGCTCTGGGTGGTCAAATGACATCCAGAACTTTCTCAAGATAATATGACCATTTTGCACTGTTGTGGTGGACCAGTGTCTTGGTTAGCTCAGGCTGCCATTACAAAATACCATAGACTGGGAGGCTTAAACAAGCGACATTTATTTTTCACAACCTAGAGCCTGGGAAGGCTAAAATCAAGGAGCCAGATGACTTGGTTTCTGGAAAACAAAAAGTCCTCTCTTTCTGGTTTGCAGACAGCCTCCTTCTCTTTATATACTCACAAAGCCTTTCCTTGGTATATGCACATGGGCAGAGAGACTCTTTCTTCTTTAAAGGCACCAATTCTATCAGACTTAAACCCCATCTTTATGACCTCCTAAAAACTCTACCTCCAAATGCAATCATATTGGGAGTTGGGGGCTCAGCATATGAATTATAAGGGGACACAATCTAGTCCCTGGCAGTGTGGCATCCTGGATGGATTTGTCAAACCCCAATCATCCAATATCTCCCCAAGAACCTATACAGAAGCCTTCACTTATTCAAAATAACTGCTCCAAATCCACCCTGGACTGAAGGAATGTTGCAGTCTTCTTTTTAAAATAAATAAAATGCAGTTTTATGGCATTCAAGTACATTTCTAACCTAAACTAGCAAAAAAACAAACTTGGCAAGAGGCAGCACTGGCTGTCCTGATAGGAAAGAATGCAATAGGAGCTTCTCTGGCAAGCGACTCAATACTACACACACATAAATGTCTGTGTATGTCAGGTAGTTTTAGTTCTACAATGGACAATAAAACACAGTATTCCAATGTTATCTCTGATATAGCAAGTCTATTCATAGGCAGAAGACCTGGTCAGCAGAGGTCTGAAGAGGGTGAGGGACACAGAACAATTTGTGTGGATATGCTGTGAAAGAACGTTCCAAGCAGAAGGAACCCTAAGAGTAAAGTCTCTGTTTGGCATGTTTGAGACAGAACCAGGAGGCCTGTGTGGCTGGAATGAAGCACTCAAGGGAGATGGTATCAGAAGGAAGATAGGGCCAGATCCTGTAGGTTCTCGAGACTTTTAAAGGTTTTTACTCTGAGTGCAGTGGGGAGCCCCTGAGAGGGGACAGGATCTGATCTAGTCTATCACTCCGTGTGCATAGAATAGTCTCTACCGGGCAGAGTGGAAGCAGAGAGACCAGGTCAGGGGCTCTGCAGTGATCCAGGGGCAAGTGGTGGTGGCTTAGCCATGAGCATAATAAAAGAAGGTTGAAAAGTGGCTGGATTCTGGATATACTCTGAAGCGGAGATAAGGGATTTGTTGATGACTACCCATGAGCTGTGAGATAAAGAGATCTAATTCTACAGTTGATTTTTCCACCAACCACTCACCCCTCCAGGACATGACTAATGTCCACAGACACCTTCTTCATCCCCAGACCACACTCTAGGCAAGGGCAGTCTGTCTATGGCCTTCTGGGATTCAGAGCCTGGCTGCCCCTCTTCCAGTCCTGAATGAGGAAAGAGCCAAAGACAGACTTGGGAGGAACAAAAGCCTTGAAGAGATACAAACTCTGACTTGAGGAACACCATCTACTGAATGTCAGGACAGGCATTAGAAGTCATGCCCATCCGGGGGCGCCTGGGTGGCTCAGTCGGTTGAGCGTCCAACTTCGGCTCAGGTCATGATCTCAGGGTTCATGGGTTCAAGCCCCGCATCAGGCCCTGTGCTGACAGCTAGCTCAGAGCCTGGAGCCTGTTTCAGATTCTGTGTCTCCCTCTCTCTCTGATCCTCCCCTGCTCATGCTGTCTCTATCTCTCTCTCAAAAATAAATAAAATAAAAATAAAAATGAAAAAAAAGAAGTCATGCCCATCCCTTTGATTGCTTTACTCAAACCCACTGAGGTTCCGCAAGGGAACTGCTATCTGAAGTACCCTGCGTAATCCGTTCCTCTCCCCGCCTCTTTTCCCTGCATGATAATCAAATATTTGCCAAGAGGATGGAGAGAATTATGCAACAAAATACAATATACTCTTTGAAAACTTTATCCCTCATTTTCCTCTGAAGGAAGCTACTGCACACATCTGCCTTACCAAGTCTATTCATAGCCAGTAATTGGTTGGCATTACATTTAAAAAAAAAAAAAAAAAAAAAAAAACAAAACACTGACTCCATTCCCATCTAGTTTGTACCTCACAGTTTCTTTTTCAGTAATAAACAACCTGGTTAACTGAGAAAGGGAATCTTTTACTCCAAACCCTAACCAGACCTCAGTAGTTTAAACCATCTTGAAGAAGAAAAAAAAAAGTCACACCATCATGTTATATATTTTTCATAAGAAAACGTCTTCTAAAATGGATTGACCAGCCAAACAGTTTAAAATTTCAGGGGGAAAAAAAGACAAAGAGCCATTCTAGATAAGGGGGAGGGGACAGTACTGACTATAGGCTGTTGGCAGGTTGCCATTCTGTACACAGTTTTACATTTTTGAACAGTACTTCCCCAATGTTCTCCTAAATCCCATTAAATGAAAACTTTCTCTAATTTTAAAATTAAATTTCCTGTATTTCCTGATGGGCTTCCAAGTTCTTCTTTTTCCCTCCTCCTCTCTGAATCCCATGGTATTTCTACAAGAAGAGAGGTATTAGCCTCCTGGACAGACTCCAGTTGGCATAATTGCCCTCAGCCTCACTTTACCCCCTTGGGATTTTCCATTGGGCATAGATTGTTTCCTTACTTCCTGTCCTGAAGTGTGCAAGTCCTGCCCTAAAGCTGTGGCAAATGGCTCTGACCAGTCCCCTCGCCACAGGGGGGCATGCTTCATTTACTCTTCAAGAATCTAAACATTGGACTCCAAACTTCTTTAATTACTTGCCCCAAACATAGGCAGATTTGGAGCACTCTACTTCAACACATTCATGTTTACTAAGCTATGTCCTTGCACTACTGTACAAACAAGCTGCATAACTTTTAAAAATATAAAAGGAATTAATGAAATATTTTAATATTATATATTTTAATAATGAAACAAAATAATTAAATTATTATTAATAATATTTTACTACAAACAGAAAGACTAATTGTCTGACATTACTTTTGGAAATCTTGGGGGTACCAGAATTCAAGGATATGTTTTTCAGATCTCTGTATTTGGTTACTTAATTTTGTGAGCATTCAGAGCTGAAATGGATGCCTATCATAGATAGATATATCTCTGCAGGAAAAAACCCATCATTGGCTTTACTTAAGGAGCCATGCTTATTTGTTAAGTAATAATTATGCAAAAGTTTTGGTTGAAATTCAGCTAGTTAAGTGTCTATCTTCCCTTATGCCACTCATTTTTGTTTGTAAACTAATTGGAAAATGCTACATTTTTGTTTCACAAATGGGGTAAAAACCCACTGGCCATTTGAACAGGTTAGAAAACTCTGCTTGAGTTTTTTAATACACAGACATAAACATTTTTGTAAACAAAACATGTAGTCATTTTGGGAGACAAAAGCACACAAATCACAATCTAGTTTCAAAATTGTATCTTTAAAATTCTTTTTCCATAGAAAGGTTTTATTTTGAAAAAAAAGACCCATTTCTTATTTATTTTCAAAACATCACATTTATTTGAAGGAACAGGTTAAATATATTTTCAAAAATATCTTTAGGTAGCATTCTAAGGAGGACTATTCTCAATTTGAAATACTTGTGATTTTGTAAAAGAAATTAAAATTAGGGACTTTAAGGGGTGCCTGGGTGGCTCAGTTGGTTAAGCATCTGACTTCAGATCAGGTCATGATCTCACGGTTCATGAGTTCGAGCCCCGCGTCGGGCTCTGTGCTGACAGCTAGCTCAGAGTCTAGAGCCTGCTTCGGATTCTGTGTCTCCCTCTCTCTCTGACCCTCCCCTGCTCACGCTCGCTCTCTCTCTCTCTCTCTCTCAAAAATAAATAAAACATTAAAACATTTTTAAATAAATAAAAATTAGGGACTTTAAGTTTGAGAACTCAAAAAATTTGGAATAGGATCTTTGTTGAAACTCTGTGCAGTGCAAAAGATGATCACTCACCACCTTAATACACAATGATAAATTTCTACGGTGTGGTATTTGTCAAGGTTTTCCAGAGAAACAGAACCAGTAAAATATATTTAAAGAGAGATTTATTTTAGGGAATTGGCCCGTGCAATTGTGAGGGCTGGCAAGTTCAAAATTCGTAGAACAGGCCAGCAGTCTGGAAATTCAGATAAGGGTTGATGTTGCAGTGTTGAGTCCGAATTCTCTAGGCCATCAGGCTGGAAACTCATGCAGGTGTCTATGCTGCCGTCTTGAGGATAATTCTCTTTTTGGAAAACTTCAGTCTTTGTTCTTCAGGCCCTCTACTGAGCAGATAAAGCCCACCCACATTACGGAGGGTAATCTGCTTTATTCAAAGTCTTCTGATTTAAATATTAATCACACCTACAAAATTACCCCCACAGCAACATCTAACCTGGTGTTTGACCAAACAATGGGGCACCATTGCCTAGCCCAATGTTGATACAAAAAATTAATCATCACATGTGTAAACGTCCTTTTTTAAATAAATGTGTGTGTGTACATACAGTTTTATAAAATTAAACACTTTGATGCAATTTAGCATTCAAGTGCATTCTGCGACAATACGCTGGTTGCAGATAAGCCAGCATTGTCAGCTTTCTGTATCGGGGAGTTCCCAGTCTTACTTGGGCACCAAGACTATAGTGTCAACCCATGTACTAAATGTAAGAAATGCTTACCTCCCTTTTTAATTTTTAGATTAAAAAATGTAAACAAAAATTAAAACATCTTATGGCCATATGTCCTTCTGGAATCTATCGGTCTAGAGCATTAGGAAGCAATGAGGAAGAAGGTCTCAGAGCGATGATTTCAAATGTTAAAACACTAAAACAACACTTAAAAAGTGTTACTAATGCATATGTCTAGGTGAGACTGTTGAAACTGTGGCTCAGTGGAACTGGGGTACAACCCATAGATCAGTGTCCTTAACCATGACCCCATGGACTCTAAGATAAGTGTTCGCTGTAGGCATCACCATCAGCCTGGGCTGTCACAGACCAAGCACTGGGCAAGTGCTGGTTCAGTGTCCACTACGGACCAGGATCTATGCCAAAATACGATGCATTCCTTCCTCTCCAAAGGTATGGGATGGGATTAATTTCAAAGAATTAAATTTTCTAGATTCTTGTCATTGTTTTAATGTTTATTTATTTTTGAGAGAGAGAGAGAGACAGAGAGAGAACGAGAGAGAGTACACAAGCAAGTAGGGGAGGGGTGGTGGTTCAAAGGATTCAAAGCAGGCTCTGTGCTGACAGCAGAGAGCCCGATGCAGGCCTCGGACTCATGAACTGTGAGATCATGACTCGATCCAAAGTCAGACGCTTAACCAACTGAATCACTCAGATGCCCCTAGATTCTTGTCTTTTTAAAAGTATGAGCCATTATTATGAAAACTAGTAAATAATCTTTTGTCTATAAGTCTATAAGGAGGCAACTGTTTAATGAAAATGTTCTGCTCTACCACACCCTTAGATGGCAGGTCAGAGAAAGTGCCCTGACTGAGGGCAGAAAACCTGACTTCCAGGTGCAGCTCTGCCACTGACTAACAATACGACCTGAAGCAAGTTATTAAATCTTTTTATATCTTGGCTTCTCTAAATATAAAGTGAGGGGGTTGGACTAGATGATTTGTATAGTCTCTTCCAGATCAAACATTGTAGGATTCTGCCTGCACCTGGGAAATCAGCATAGCTCTTTCTTCTTAACAAAAGCAAGATGCATTTTCAAATAATCAAAAAAGATAGATATCTTCAGTTGAAATTTGTAGTCTTCCCTCATTCACTCAATTACGTTTCATCTGGTTGATATAAAATGAACCAGGCTAGTGATGCAGGTCTGGCCTATTTCAATAGGGCCCCTGTTCTCCAGAGATCGACCGTGTCTCAACCAAGTAGAAGAAGAATAAAGTGGAAAAGTAAAACAACCCAAGACCAATCGAATTCGTGAGCCCGAGGCGCATGCAGTTTGTTCTTGGTCTGCCCCATGCCAAAACAAATGAATGTTATCAAACTCATGGAGGAAAAATAATCAACCAAACTGTTGTTTAACGTCCTAGAAATAAAGCAAGCCACCTCATACATTATATTTATTTTTAAAAAACACAATAATCTTTCACTAATGGGTTCATTTTTACTATTATGCATATGCATTTGAGCCTTTCTGCTATTATTTGCATGAGACTATAAGACGCTCAGTATAGACGAGGGTTAATCAACCAGTCTTTGCATTCATAGCCACAGCCCAGAGTGGAATTGTGAAGTAAGTGATTTGTCTCCACCGTCTTTCTGCTTTGCATGACACTCCAACAAAAATTATTATTTTTAAAATACATACAATATGTGTGATTAGTCCTTTAAATGGTACAAGGCACTTTCACATACTTCTTTTTATTTGGTCCCCACAACCACCCTGTGGGGTAAACTGAGGAGATATCTCCATTTTACAGATGAGAAAGCTAAGCTGCAAAGAATGAAGTAACTTATCTAAAGTTGCAGAGCAAAAACGCAGCAATTGGTGATTTGCACACAGGTTTCCTGACTCCAAGAATGAATTAATGGGGTCCCATGATTATGATGCCCCTAGCTGACGAGTGCACACATCTGTCTCCTCCAGCATTACTACTGCTGTGAAACCTTGCCTCCACCCCCAGATTCACCTCTTTTTTTCCCTTTTTTTAGGAGTCTTCTTGCTAAGGCCAGATAACTAATAAGCGAACCCTTACTAAAATGTGCGTGGATGCCAGAGTTCATATTCTCCTTCCAGATAACATAGAAATAATCTGATAAGAGATGTTTGAAGGCAGTGACTTAACTCAAAGACTGCATTCTAATGGTGGTGAACTATGAAGACAGTCAGGAGCCTGAAATATTTTGCACATTTTGGATCAAGACTGCTCCTACTACTGTTTGAGTCATAGTCACAAAGGTACATGGCTTGCCCTAAAGTTCTCACATAAAGGCAGACCTACCAAGAAAACTCCAGTACAGATAACATCCCATACTACTAAAATCCCAGTTGAATATAAGCCAACAATTATTGAGCACCAACTATTTAAAGGCAATGGCTTACATGGTATTGAAAGTCAAGTAACTAAAGAGTAAAGTCCTTGATCAGCTACCAGGGAGCCCACAAAGAAAGATGATTAACTACAGGCTTCAAGGGAGAGGCTACTGCTGTAAAGAAAGAAGTAGTGTTAGCATTGAGCAGAGAAAACTAGAGGAAAGAAGTCTCCTTTCAACAGAATTCACTTGATAAAGCTCTTGTTCTCAAAATGCCAACTTTGAGCAATGGTAGGCCAAGAGAGTGAGAATTAACTGATGGTAGTAATAAAGCTCCCAATACAAAAAGTGAACTTGATCTAAATATCATAACGTATGTAGGAGATGGTCTGAGGAATTTGGACACTACGGAAATCTAGACTTGCAACAGGCCAGACCCAACTCTGATGAGTGGATATCACCTGGCTTCTCTAGTTCAGAGTCTAAGACCTAAAAAAACATGAATAGACACTTCATAAAAGAGAATGTCAAAATAGCCAATATATGTAAGAAAAGGTGCTCAAATTTATCAGTCATCAGGGAGAAGAAAAACTAATTAAGACCACAGAGAGCTACCACAACACACTCCCAAATGGCTAATCTGTAGTAGACTTATCTTACCAAGGATGAGCAAGAACATGGAGCAACTGAGAGTGGGAATTGGTACATCCACTTGAGAGCAAGTGTTGTAGAACCTACTAGAGCTAAATATACACAATGACCCTTGACCCAGCAGCTCTTCTAGATGTAGTCTCTGCACAAATAAGTGTTTATGACCACTAAAGCACACCATGTGTAAGGACGTTCATAGCTGCTTTATTTCTAAGAGCCAAAGCTCAGAAACAATCCAAATGTCCATAAGAAGTAGAAAATATAAATGAATTGAGGCATATTTATACAATGGAATACTACTTAGGAATAAAAAGTAACAAACCCCATTGATGAATGGAGCAACATAGATAAATCTCACAGACATAATGTTGAGTGAAAAATGTCAGACATAAAGGAGTGTATACTATATAATCCTATCATATAAAGTTCAGAATAGGCAAAACTAATACATAGTGATAAAAGTCGAGATAGTGGATGCCCGAGGTGGGTAAGGAGGGTTACTAACTGACTGGGAGGTATCTAAGGGAGACTTTTTGGATTTTTATCGTGTTCTGAATACCTTCATTTGGATGGTGGGAGAGAGAGAGAAAGATGCGTATAAATGCAAAAATTAATCAAGCTATACGTTTAAAATCTGTACCCTTTATGGTACATAAAGTGGAAAAAAAACAGATGAGAGCACCCTTAACAAAGTGCTCCACTGGCTGGGTTTTCTTGGTCTGGGCGGGTCTCACACCCCTGTCCTCACGGAGCTTACAATCTAATGATGGTAGGGAGGGCATGAGTTCACTATTGAACTGCATAGGATTGTGATATATATACAAAGGGCTACAGAAGAGAGCAGTCAATCCTCAATGTGGACACAGGAAAGGTTTCAGAGAAGGTGACAGTGCAGCTGATCCCTGAATGATGCATAGAATTAATCAGCAGAGAAGGTGAGGATGGATGGGGAACATTCCAAACAATGAATATAACTTAAATAAAGATGTGGAGATGAAAATATATACGGGGCACCTGAGTGGCTCAGTCAGGTGAGCACCCGACTCTTGATTTTGGCTGAGGTCATGATCTCATGATTCAAAGGATCAAGCCCCACGTCAGTCTCCACACTAACAGTACAGAGCCCGCTTGGGATTCTCTCTCTCCTCTCTCTCTCTCTCTCTGCTCCTCCCCTTGCTCATACGTTCTCTCTCTCAAAATAAACAAATAAATATTCTTTAAAAAGAAAATATAAATGGCTTCCTCTAAGGGAAAGACACGTAATTTGTTGTGATAGACGTGTGCATTGTGAGGCCAATCAGAGTGATGTAGGAAGGAGAAAACATGGATTACAGACAGACATGACAGGTCTTGAACACTATGGTTGGATAGTTTGGACTTCAAGTATGCAGCTAAGAGTTTGTTTATGGAATGAGTATGGAATAAAGACAGGAAATACATGCAGACAAGTACGGGAAAAACCAGCTAGTTCAAGCCAAAAATGTCTTCTGTCTCTGAACTCAGATAGGACCCAGAAGTCTGCCCTGAAGCAGATACAACCTTCTTACCGATCCCATCCTTCCATGGACAAGTGCTAAATGCACCCATAGGCCAATTTTCTGGGAGGATTGAGTCAGGCTCTAAAGTGATATCTTTGACTCCAACATATGCCCAAGATTCTGGACCTAAAGAAATGACCCATCAAATACAAAATTAGCCTCATGGGGTTAACATCAGAGCTGGTCAAAACCCCAGTTCCCAGCACTCTCCTTAAGTATGTCTCTATAGAGAAAAATGAACAAAGATTCAGCCCAAATGCTGGAGTTGTTTACACTGAGAAAAAAAGACTTTGTTGAGATTTTGCTACTGTAATGTGTTTTGAGCAATTTCTCTTGTTCAAAGTATACCATATCCAGAGTTTTGGCACATAGTGATTACCATGCTCTTTAATACATGTTTTATTAAAAAAAATTTCAGAGGTAGCAATTTTCTAACATTGGCCAATAAGTCTTTCTTCATAGAAAAAAATATGGATCTCCAGCTTTAATAAAGCTCTGAAAATTATTTACTGATATTTTTGGTGACAAAGTTATCATAGTAATTTGTTATCATATAGTCCCTTTCATACGAACATAGTTAAGACCTGCAATATTACTGTGTCATAAATTATGCTCATTTATGAAATATAGGCACTTTTACCTGAAATATGCCATGGAAACTGTTCACTGAAAAAATACATGACACGAAGCTAAGGTTCTGAGAGTTGAAGTCCTGACCCAAGATCACACAGCTACTAAGAAAACACCTTGGATTTTGACCCCAGATTTCTCGATGCTGGCCTGACTCTCATTCCAAAAGCAGCTCCCCATAGGCTATTAGTGGTGTGGCCAGTGGGCTTAGGACTGATATTAGTTAATAGTGCCTGAGACCACATTACAAGCCACCAAGGTCATCTTTTGTCTCCTTCCTCCTCTGGGCTCCCTTTCTCCATGCTTCCAGGTACCATAGCTGGTTCTGTCTAGTACCATCCAAAGCCATAGGGAGATCTCATTAAAGCCCCAACCTCACTCAGTCCTCAGAGACAGTGGGACTGGGGGAGTATCCTGGGTACTCAGCTGAGTGGAAGACAGAGCCAAGAACACATAACAGGGCCACCAGTTGTTTGAAGTCTGTACCTTCTTCTTCTCCAGTGTAGCAATACTTTACTGGGCTTTAATCTCATCCTATGAATAACTCCATTATAGAACACATCACACTATCACTGTTTCCTCAATCATCTTCTCCAAAAGACAATTCCCTTCCAAAAGCAGTTGAAAAGAAACAAACAAAATAAAACTCTGACTTACTGCATTTCTCCTTTCCAGTCACTTCTTTCTTCTCAGTTATTCACCCTCCAGTTAAGAAATACAATGGCAGTTGTCCATAATACATGAGTTTACATTCCATAGGATCCTACCTTATATTCTCTTTAGAAGGCATGTGGCACAAAGAACACACAGCTTAATGACCCAGAACCACTAAATCAGCAAAGAGAAAGGGAGAGGAGGTGAGAGATGGAGTTGAACAGGGAATGAGGTGGCAGAGACAGCCAGGGAAAGAGACAGCAAATAGGAAAAAACCAATTCTGCTGAGGCTGACCCTGTCTTCATCCTGGTGCACAAATACACAGGACTTCCTATCTCGCCAAGTAGCCCACTATACTAAGAATATTAGTGAATAATATAAATTACACTGCAGAATTCATGGGTGGCAGGGAGCAATGTGGGGGTGGAAGACTTTATATCATACACCCCAAAGCCCAAGCTTCATACACTCAACATGGCACTCTCCCAAGTTTCTGTGCTATACTACACACTATAGCTGTCTCTTCTGGTCCCAGAACCTCTACCACAAGATAGCTTTCCTCCCTTCTAGAGCAATCTGGCTTTCCCAATATGATATACATTGTAAGACATGAACACTTAGCAAAGAGTTCTCTAACACCAAGATCTACCCTCCTGAGAAGGTCATAGGAGAGTATACATAGCAATTTCCCCCCCTAACTGATAGGCAATAGCTTAAGCAGTTAGGAAAGGGGGACAGAAAAGGGCATTTTTAAGCACTTCTTATGCACCACCAAAGTGCTGGAGTCTTTCCACATGTCTTACCCAGTAGCAACACTTAAGACCCTTACATTTGGTGAAATGGACACAACAAAGGCAAGAGATTATTCATGTCCTCATGGCCCAAGCAGGATTACCATCTCCGTCCCTCTGTGAGACATGGAATGTGCCTAAAATGAGAAAGTAAGTAGCACTAATTTAAAGGAGAGTGTTGATATGACAGAGAGATGAGGAATGCATCGTGAGGTCCAGCCAACTCAGGCCACCTTCTGAGGCTTCAAGATAATTTGGGACAGGCTTCGAGTAAGATGTGAAATATTGAGCAGAAGGGGAAAAAAATGGGTGGGGAGCCGGGCAGGAAGGAGAAGCCATATCAGAATCTATCATTTTCCAATGCTAAACAGGGTTTCATTATTGGCTCCAAATGTCAACTAATTCCTTCCACTTAAAGAAATTCTATAACTTGCCTGTGACTATCTTCCACGTCGACATTTGGCATAGCCCAGAAAATGCTGTAGTGTTGGCAGGGTGGGTGGGAGCTGGGACTCCAGGACCACAGACAGAATGACCTAATTTGCAGAAGGCTTTGGTGGACAGGAATAAAGACTGGTTCTCTGAAAGCTGGGATGGCCAGTTCACCCTCGGTGAGTAAAGGTTATTTTATCAGGAAATAAATCAGAGGCCTGTACCATGACCACTTTTTTCCAGGCACATCTTGGTGATGAGGAGGGTGTGTGTTCAGACCACAGGAATCTCAAAACCACCCAGCCGCCCCATCAGCTCCCTGGGACATCAGGCTGGTGAAAGCCCCAGAAAATAGCATTCTTGAGTTTTGGCTTTGTGTCTTACAGAGTGTGCGTGGTTTCTTTCATTTGCATTTGTATTTGGGGTTGTTTGTTTGTTTGGACAGTCTCGTTTGGGGATTCGTGGTTGCTGTCCTCCTTTCTATGTGAAGTGGCTGACAAGAAACCTAGTGTCTGCTTCAGCCCCTCTGGCCAGCTGCCAGGCTTGAGGTGTCGGCTGGCGTTCTGCTGGCCTGGCGCACAAAGTACATTCCAGTGGGCACCAGGAAAGTGAGGAGGGGAGGACTTGAGGGCAGGGAGCAAGGCAGGAGTCTACCAACCTGTTAAGCAGTCCCACGGGGAGAAGCAAGTGTCTGTCACAGAGATGTCCATTGAGTGCAAAAATACTAAGGCTGAAGAAAACAGGCGGGGAGGCAGGGGACTCCACACTCGGTCTGACCGTCAGTGCGCCCTCTTCAATACCAGAAACACATGATTCTTTGGCAGGGAGCAGGGGGTCCTAGTGGACATCTGTGAAAGGACAAAGGGTGGAATAGAATTGCCAAGGCAGTTGGACATCATCCCTCGTTGCGGCCTGGAGGTGCGTCCTTCCCCAAAACCTGAAATAAACTCGAACACCCCACCTTCAGAGGAGGTGGAGTTATTTTTAAATATGCAGGCTTTTGCTTTGAAGCTATTTCCAAAGCCTAAGATATAATTTAGTTTTGAAGGGGGGAAAGCGACGAGAAAGAAAAAGAAGTAAAAACACAGTTATAAAAAAAACAAAAAACACAAAAATAAAGTCCTAGAATTAAATTTCGCAACCAAAACATAGGCTTATGGGGCCCTCATCAATCACGGCTCTGTGTTGCCGTTTTGGTGATTTGGTGATTCAGATTTCTGAATTTTATTTTGAATAGTATAATTTTCAGATTAAGATTTTAAAAGCAGTACAGGCTCAAAGGGAAAGAAATAAAAAGGAAACTGCTCCTTACAACTCCATGCAGCCGAGGGCGTGGACAGATGTGCCTGAAGGAATGTTTTTTCAAATTTTCCACTATTCCCCTGCCTCTTGCTTTCTCTGCGCTTTGTAAGTTCGCCTTGCTCAGAGGGCCTGCCTGTCTGCATATCATCAGAGACAACTTCAGGTCAATGCTTTTTTAAGCATTAAATCTTTTTAGAGATTTAACTCAGGTATAAAATGTGTTTGGGGCTCAAACTCAGCAGATAACATCTCAAACCAGCAGTTAATTCTCTAACATGTTTTCAAGGGCAAACATTTTTAACTTATTTTCTGATTCCAAAGTGCAAATAACAGAAGGCCATATACTGACATTATCCATAGCAGGCCCCAGAGCTGGCCGGCCCTGACTAATGGCGTCCTGAGAAGGCGGTACATAGAACAATGCAATTTTTACTTTTGTTTTAAGTTTATTTTATTTATTTTATTTATTTATTTTGAGAGAGACAGAGAGCATCAGAGGGGGAGGGAGAGAGAGAATCCCCAGCAGGCTCTGTCAGCACAGAGCTGGACACAGGGCTTGAACTCACGAGCTGTGAGATCATGACCTGAGCCTGAAACCAAGAATCAGACATTCAAACGATTGGGCCACCCAGGCACTCCCAATGCTACTTTCTAAATGGGACATCCTTTAAAGGGACACATTGAACAAGCAGAGAAGGGAGGCTGGGGAGGCAGCAGGAGGCTGTAAATGAAAATTTCTTACAGTTTCAAGAAGTCTGAAAGGAAAGAGAAACCCAACTTCTTCTTCATTTTTTTTCCCTCCCTAAAACTTGTGTAAGGTATTACTGTATTCATGTCTAGAGCTGTCTGATTTTTTTAATTTTTTTTAATTTTTTTAAATGTTTATTTATGTTTCAGAGAGAGAGAGAAAGAGAGAGAAAGCAAATGGGGGAGGGACGGAGAGAGGGAGACACAGAATCCAAAGCAGGCTCCAGGCTCTCAGCTGTCAGCACAGAGCCTGATGCGGGGCTCAAACTCACAAATCACAAGATCATGACCTGAGCCAAAGTCGGACACTTAACTGACTAAGCCACCTAGCCTCCCTGAGAGCTGTCCAGTTTTTAAGAAAAACTGGATTTAATATCACGATCATTCACAGCCACTACATTGAACATTTTTTGCTGGGGCTATAGTGACTTGAAGATAAAAGGCATGGCCACTCACCTCACAGTGTCAGGTTGAGGACAGGGAACAAATAAAAAGAAAAATAAAAGGACCTGGTGGTATCAGCCACACAACTAAACATATCATCAATAAGTGTCCTGGCACATGGAAGAGGAAAGAACAGAAATGGTCTCAAAGGCCCGGCTTGCTAAATGAGGTTGCTAGCATGAGCTTTGGAGCCAAACATCTAAACTTTAAACTTGACCCTCTCTTGGACAATTTCCTGAACCATTCTATGTCCCGGTTTCCTCATCTGTAAAATGAGGCTAAATATGATCCTGGCCTCAGTGGGCTCAGAAAGAACTTGGAGCAGTGCCTGGCACCCCAAAAGTGCTAAATGTGTAAACTGGTATATTCTTATAAGAGAGCAGCTGATACTGGAGAAAACTGAAAAGAAGGGGCCAGACGTAAGGGACCAGTTCAGTGGCTGAACTGCTGTGCTCCTTTCTTTTTCCCTCCTGAGTCCTCAATTATCCCCAATCTATTGTTCCAGATTCCTCAAAGCGCACGGGCAGAGTTCCCACCTCACACGTGTAGGTCTTATCAGGCGCCTGAGGGGGAGAGGAGAGGACGGGGAGACGAGGCTTGCCTTCCTCCACCTCCTCCTCCTCCTCTGTCTTGCTCTCCTGGATTCAGCCCTGCACGAGGCGGGTAATGAAGCTTACCAAACACCCTAGCTTTGCTGCTCCCCAGTTTTCAGTTTTGGGTGCAAGTAGCAAACCTCAGACTCCAACCAGCTTTTGCAGAAGGGAGTTGTTCTTCACACAGCTCCCCCACACATGAGGGAAAGGCAGGGACGGGAGCAGCTCCGGGGTTCTGAGGGCCTCGGCCCCGGCAGGCTTTTCTTCCCTCCTTGTTTCCACTTCTCTCTGATTGTTGGCTTTGTTTCTTGCCTCTGGCTTGCTCAGGAGGCAGGAAGCAGGGCCACCAGCAGCTTCTGGCTCACATCTTCCTATGTTGTCATGAGACAGAAAGGGGCCTTATTCTTTTAGTTCTGAGCTGAAAAAAATCCCAGAGGATGACTCTGGTTGGGCCCGGGTCACACGGCCATCCCCTGCGAATCCCTGTGGCAGGAAGTGGGGTTGAGATACTGCGGTTGGGCCAGCTGTCTTCTCGAGAACAATTTCCGTGGCCAGGTACCTGGAGTCCAAGAAGAATACGCCAGCTCCCTTCACTTTCAGACACGCTGGGCTCAGGGGAGGTGGAAGGCACTCCCTGCTACAACAAAGCGCTGTTCTCTACAAAGCGCCCTCCCCTAGAGGGCAAGCACATGGACATTTTCGATGTTATGAGAGGCATCGTGGAGATAGTACTTTTATAGATAACATTCGGCAGACCTGGGTGAAATGGTTGTTACCTGCCTTCACAGGTTCTTCGTCTCCCATCTTTTACAATAAATCAATACTGTCTTTTTGTTTCATAAAGGCAAAGTGCATCAGTGTGGAGATACCACCTCACACAATTCCAAAAGCCTCCATTCACTTTACATTCTGGAAGTTAGCATATAAAGCCAGTGCTTTCACCTGGAGATCTCTCAGTGCCTATTTGTGGTAGATACTTAATAAATGCTTGGTGCTTGAACGTATGAATGAATGATTACAGTGTATTTTTCTTTCCCAGATGTAACAGTGCAATTACAGACAGATCAATTGTACGCCTATGTTAACATACAAGTTCTTTTGCTTTAGCCTAAGGGCAAGTCATTTCATCTGCATAAACCCCAGTTTCCTCGTTTTTAAGATACAAATATAATACCTCTCTCAGAGGATTGTCCTAAGAGTTAAACAAGATAATATATATGACAGAGAATACATATTTTTACAGCACTCTTTCCCTACTAACTTTGTTCTCTTTGTTTCTGCCTTCCCCAGGACCCCAAACCTTTGGGGAAAAAAGGTACAGTTTTAGTACTAAAAGAGGAATTTTAAATAACTTAGTTCAGTGCTCTCATGTACAAATCACTGATTCCTCGTGGACTATTAATGTGTTTTCAGGGGCCTTTAAGTACTATGAGAAATTTTAAGTTTTGTTTGCTTTCAAGAATAATGGTAAAATTAACATAAGCATATTCTGGATAAATTAGATGATCATCTTAAAAGCAAATACTGCCACAAATCTCCTGCTGGTGCTTAGGATTTTTTGGTGACAAATAATTGTGTAAAGAGGCTAACCTTTAGTCTTTTTCTTTCAAGTCTCATAGCAATTAGATAGATAGATAGATAGATAGATAGATAGATAGATAGATAGATAGATAGACATTTAGACAAACACATAGACCATTTGTTGAATGTCTACCTTGTGCCAAGCTCTCTCGCCTACACATTAACTCAGTCCTTTCCATAACACTACAGGTAGGTAGATTGCCCAGCTTCAAATGTATGAGGAAACTGAGGCTCAAAGAGTTTAAGTGATGTGCCCAGAGTTTCAAACAGAGAGTGGGAAGTAAGGACAAACCTCACCACAGATACTGTCAGAAACCCTTTCTCTCCCACTGCCTGGGGTCAGCTCTGCACCCCTGCAAGAGCCCTCCAGCTATTCTTCTTGCCAAAAGTCTTTCTCTCAGCCTTTCAAAAATCACATCTAACATGGGGCGCCTGGGTGGCTTAGTCGGTTAAGCGTCTGACTTTCGCTCAGGTCATGATCTCGTGGTTCGTGGGTTCGAGCCCCACATCGGGCTTTGTGCTGACTGCCAGCTTGGAGCCTGGAGCCTGTTTCAGTCTGTGACTCCCTCTCTCTCTGACCCTCCCCTGCTCGCGCTGTCTCTCTCTCTCCCAGAAGTAAATAAAAATATTAAAAAAAAAAAAATCACATCTAACACAAAGAGGAAATTTCCAGTAAAGAAAAAAGAGAAAAATGGCTGTGTGTGTGTGAGTGTATGTGTGTGTGTATCTCCCTAATGGACAGATGGATGGATGGATGGATGGATGGATGGATGGATGGGTGGGTGGATGCGTGGGTGGGTGGATGGATGAGAAAGCCAACATTTTCTCTGCCAGACTCTATTTCCCACCATTTAGGTTACTTTCTACTTTTCTCTCTAGGACTCCTAATTCAGTAACAAATATCTTGAATTATCTATTTGACTTAAAACTACAAAAATACAGAAACTTCTAAGAACTGGTAACTTCTTGGGGCGGCTGGGTGGTTCAGTTGGTTAAGCATACAACTTCAGCTCAGGTCATGATCTCACAGTTTGTGCGTTTGAGCCCTGCGTCGGGCTCTGTGCTGACAGCTAGCTCAGAACCTACAGCCTGTTTCAGATTCTGTATCTCCCTCTCTCTCTGACCCTCCCCTGCTCACACTGTCTCTCTCTCTCTCTCTCTCAGAAATAGATAAAACATTAAAAAAAAAAAAAACTGGTAAATTCTTAGCAGCCAAATGCTTTTAAAAGTACTTGAAGCTTCAGAAAATTAGCAATTATTATCTCCCTTAGTATAGAACAAAACATCTTCAAAGAAAACTACATTTCTTATCATATCATATAGTTTAGCACCAACGCACCAAATGTGCTCATATGTGTCTCCCTGTTTCATCCTTCCATGGAGGCTGCAAAGCAGAACCTGTAATCCCCAGATACTCTTACCCCTTAGTTTCAAACAAGAAAATGCAAAATAAATAAACTTCACTAGCTTGGATATCTAATATTTGACAAAGGCAGGATTTAAACTGGTTCTGCCTGGCTGTAGAGCTCATGCCCTTTATTTTCTTTCTACTTTCTTTTTTTTTTTTTCCTTTAAATTCTGTTCTTTCTTTTTTTGTATGTGTGGTATTAAAAAAAAAAAAAAGCTTACCTTGAGATCCAGTCTCAGCAAATTTTTCAGTGCATAATTCATCACTGAACAACTCCCCATACATTCTCCCCTCAGCTTCTGATAACCACCAACCTACTCTCCATATCTGAGTTTGATTCTTTCAGATATTTCATATATGTGGGACCATGCTGTATTTATCCTTCTGTGACTGGCTTATTTCACTTCGTATAATGCTCTCCATGTTAATCCATGTTATTGGTTATGACAGGCTTTCCTTCTTTTCTAAGGCCGAATAATGCCCCCATCTTATGAATTTACCATATTTTCTTTATCTATTCATCTGTTGGTGGACATTTAGGTTGTTTCCACCTCTTTGCTATTGTGAATAATGCTGCAGTCACCACGGGAGGACAAATACCACTTTGAGATCCTGATTCCGGTTCTTTCAGATATAGACCCAGGATTGCTCCCATCACCTGGTAGTTTTGTTGTTGTTTTTTTTTTATTTTTTTAGGAAACTCCATACTGTTTTCCATAGTGGCAGCACCATTTTACATTCCCTCTAATTGCGCACATTCCATTTTAATACCAAAGTTGTCTTTTGTCTGAGTCACCACTTTTGTCTATGCAATTTATATAAAGTTCAGTCCTTTCACAAGGACCACTAAAGAAGTTGACAATTCACATGCTACAGGTGAAACTCGTACTCTCAGGGAACTTTCATGTTGGAAAAAGATGGACAAATTTGTTTTTAATATTTTCCTATAGCACAATAAGAGGAAAAGATAGTGGATCGAAACAGCTTGTAGAAGTTAAATTCTTGCCATAGACAAAACACAACTTGGGGCGCCTGGGTGGCTTAGTCGGTTAAGCGTCCGACTTTCGCTTAGGTCATGATCTCGTGGTTCGTGGGTTCGGGCCCCGCGTCGGGCTCTGTGCTGACTGCCAGCTCAGAGCCTGGAGCCTGTTTCAGAGTCTGTGACTCCCTCTCTCTCTGACCCTCCCCTGCTCACGCTGTCTCTCTCTCTCTCTCTCTCCTAGAAATAAATAAAACATTAAAAATTAAAAAAAAAAAGAAAAAACACAACTTGAAAAGTCCTGGTCCAACTTTCCTGTTTTCATCCCTCCCTTCCTCCCAACCTTCAACTTTTGATATTCTTCAACAGGTTCTCTATGGCCCAACAACCATTTGTGTTTCCCCTAACACCCCATGCGGATCTATGATTCTATGCCTTTCTTTACTCTGTTAAATGTACCCAGAACAAGTTTTCTACACACCACACAACCTATATTCTCTTGTCCACCTGGAAAACTTCCAGAAAAGCCAAGGAGATGAGTCTGGAACTTTCCAGACCCTTTGCTACTCCCATTGCAGTCATGCCTCCCTCGGCACTACTTCTAAGCCTTGCATATCTTGTGTAGAGCTAATTACGATGTCCTATAATTGTTTGTTACACATGTGTCCACTCTGCTGGACTGTGGGTTCTATGAGGACACACGCAGAATTTACTTATTTTTATATCCCCCGCCCCGCCCCCCAGCGTATAGTGTAAGTGCCTGACTTAAGCTCTTTGATTACTGAAGCATCCATTTCAAAGATATTCATTTCAAAGAAACTTACTGCCAGCCATACCACACAGCTACTAGCAAATGAACTAGGTAAAGGAGCAGGCTACCCCCACCCATGAATTCCCTTTTAGAATGTCCTGGAGAAACCTAGGTAACTGACCACTTGACTGACTTGGCTTCTCCCTCCTCACTCCCTTAATTCCTACTCTTATGTTTCAAATTCTCCAGTAAAGAATGATCCTGCTAAACCCTAAAGAGCCCCACTCAGACAGCTAAGAAAGGCAGAGCCTCAAGTCTACATGCTCTCTCTCTTTCTCCACGACCTTGCTTGTGTGGCCCTTGGGCATGCCATGTACCCTCCAGAACCTGTGAATGATAAATCTTGTTCTTCCCTGAAGGCTGTGGCTGAGGTGTGTCCTGCAATCATATAACATGAACCATAAGGGCTGGTCCAGCCACAACACTGGCTGCAGACACTGGGGAAAATGTCTGTGGGGGTTTGTCACAAGCAGTGCCCAAGTGAGTGCCACCAGGCGTTCCCAGCCAATGGCCTCACTATTGATAGGCTGAGACCAATACATCTTCACACAGTGCCAGATCATAAGTGATGTTTATTTACCACATGACATTAGACTAAATCAAGCTGAACTGATTGCAAACCACCTGAGAATGTGTAAACCTGAGATTTTCAAGACTTAAGGTCCTTATAGCTTCCTTCTCATTTCGTTGGTTCTAGTGTTTGTCTCCTATGTACACCTGTGTGTATTCTGGAGAGCTTCCCTCCGAGTAAGTTGTCCTTGCCAAAGGTCCTTCCTTTGCAGTTCTGTTCCTTCATTCAACAAGCACTGATTCAGTGCCTACTGTGTGCCAGACACTGTGTTAGAGTTACAGGTATAAAGATGGATGAGCCAAAGAACGGACAATATAGCAAAGTTCCTAAGACATGTTCAGAAAAGAAAAAAAATCTTGAAACACAGTAGAAAGGGGTCAACACCATGTGAGAAATACAGCCAAGTTCCGTAAGAGGTCTGCGAGTAGAAAAAGCATTCAGAGTAAAGCATCAGGGAACGCTCTCCAGAGGAATGGATCCTTGAACAAGACCATGACGGGCAAGTTTCAAAAGCCTATATACATTCTCCAAATTCCCCCTCTCAGGGGTACCTGGGTCTGGGTGGCTCAGTCAGTTAAGCATCAGCTGAAGCTGACTTCAGCTCAGGTCATGATCTCATAGCTCATGAGTTCGAGCCCCACGTCAGACTCTGTGCTAACAGCTCCAATCCTGAAGCCTGCTTCAGATTCTATGTCTCCCACTTTCTCTGCTTCCCCTGCTTGCACTCTGTCTCTCTCTCTCACTCAAAAATATATAAACATTAAAATTTTTTAATATCTTTATAAATAAATAAATTCCCCCCTTAAAACAAAGATATTTGCCAGCCATTCTTTATAAGTAAAAGAGCCCTTATTTAAAGAAGTTTTTCACCACAGTATTGCTGAGGTCTTTTTCCCCATGTCTTCATCATCTGTCTTAAAGTCCTGGAAGACATTTTCTGCCAACTTTGACAGATCCATGTAAATAAGCTGTGAGGACCCTGAGAACAAAGAAATGCCATTATTGTGCTGCTATTATTGTTGTGATTGACAATCTTATAAAAGCACTGCCAGAGAATAGACAGAATGAACTAAACCTAAAAGCAAACATTTAGGAAAACAAAAAGCGTTTTTTCATCACATTCAAGGAAGGTAGAGAAGCAATGGTGGCTGAAGCCTGCTGAATGGGAGAAACAGTGTCATTGGATAGTAAGACACACGAAAACTCTGTGGTTATGATGCTTATATCTTCTGTGTTTAAAAAAGGGGGAGATTATTAATAAAGCAAGTTGCTATGCTGAGTGGCTCAAGTCTCCATGCTCCAATGGATTTCATGAGGAAACCAAGAGAGGCCTTGAGTGAATGCTACCAGGATTTCTGGGGAAATGAGAGTGGAGCCAAATCACCAGAAATTTGGTAAATGTTGTGTTTTTCATAGACTGGGCATCAGAAGGCTCAGCCAAAGCCACGTCCACCAAGCACAATTCAGATCTACTTTAGTGTGTCTAGGGAGGTGGACCTATCAGGAAGGTATGCTGAATGAGAGCCTTTCTAGAAAAGAACTCATTGTAAGGGAAGAAGGAGTAGGGCTGACCAGCTTGGCCCAATTAAAATGCTCTGATTACTGGAGGGAATGAATAAATGTCAGGTGTGAACGTGTCACGTAGACTTGTCATAAAACTGGCAATCTCATGTATTTGTGGACCATGAATAGCTACCACTACCAGTTTGGACTCCCTTTGGAAGAAGGAGCAGGGTGCAAGGAAAAAGTAGGACTGAAAGATGACTCTGTGTTTTGTTGCTTTGTTATAAATCTACTTTCTGAGCTTGAACTGCATGCCAGCCCAAGGATCAGGATTAGAATTCTGAATGCTGGAAGGAATTAAGAAGGGCTAGTTTCTAGCTTCTAAATTTGTTTAAAAAATGGCAAAAATAATCTAGTGAAATTAATCTGTTTCTTATGCTTGTTATAGATGTGTTTATTTTTCACCATTTCTCTTCTGATAGAAGGATGCTCTAACTCTACCTTTGTAGTTTCTCTCAAAAGCCCAGCACTGAGCAGAAATCTTGCTAATCGTTTTAGTGTGCTGTGCTGAGGGGTGTGAGCAACTGAGTTTTGCTCCTTTTTGGAAACCAGGACCACTTGGAAGTCTGTTCTCATTCCTTCCCTTGTCCTAGAGAGAACAGAAACTCGGTCATGCTCAACAGCTCTAAGTGAGGCTGTTGTTTGTCAGATACACCTCAATGTTGTGCTGTGTTTCTTTAAATCCGATACCTTTAAGTGAATACATAGAGAAAGTGCTAGCATTAGAGCTTTGCCTATGGGGTTATACTTAATAACCTTTGAGATTCTTTCTAGTTCTGCAGTTTGTTTATCTTGAGAGTTGTATAACCTCTAATGAGATGTAGAGTTATCACAGAAGTATTCAAAACCATTTACAGATTTGTGGTGATTATGGTAAACCGAAAAACGTAGACCTTATCACTAAGTAATGTGCGAGCAAATGATTGAACTTTTTTTTGAGTTTTTTAGAATGAATGAAAAGTCTTTAAATTATGCCTACCCTTTCACATAGCAACACCACTTCAAGAAATATATTCTATGGAAATATTTAAGAATGGTGGAGTGTTTTCCAACACCACCAAGCAATTCTCCAATTCTCAGCAAATACTAACCAGATAACCTACAAACTGAATTTTGACACTATCTACCCGGAGTTAGCATCAGACTTCACAGGTTAAAGGGCTTAGTCCCACAAGACTGTTACCACCTCTACTTCAGACAATCAAGAGTCCAGGTTTTTACCTCTGTTTCTAACTAACTGGCTATAAATCAGAGGTCCCCACAACCCACTCCTCTGATTCAATTAATTTGCCAAAGCAGCTCACACAACTCAGGAAAAACAATTAATTTATTAGATTACCAGTTTGTTACAAAAGTTATTATAAAGGATACAGATAAAGAGCCAAATGAAAAGGTACATAGGGGTGAAGTCCCAAAGGGTCTGGAGTACAGGTCTCTATTCCTATGGAATAGGGTGTTCTACCCCATGGCACATGGATCCACTCACTAACCCAAATGCTCATCAAATACCATTGTTCAAGAGTTTTCTAGAGTTTCATCTGTAGCCCCACCCCCTACCTTACCCTTCCCAGGGAATAATGGGCAGGACTGAAAATTCCAGTCTTCTGATAAGTCTGTCTTCCTCGTGACCAGCCCCATCATGAAGCTATGTAGGATCCCCAGCCTATGTCTCTTAATTAGCATACACTCAGGTGTGCCCCAAAGGACTCCTTATGAATGATGAAAGACACTCCAGTCACTCAGGAAACTGCAAGGGTTTTAGGAGTCCTATGCCAGGAACCAGGGACAAAGACCAAATATATTCCTTATTATGCCACAAATATATTCAAAGAATTTAGCAGTAAATGTTTATATGATGGTTTTTAAAATAACTTTTAAAAACAAAAAAAAATTTAAATGCCCACCAGTGGGGGGCAGTTTCAGTAAATTGTGGCACATGTGTGCACTAGAATACCACAGTCACCAAAAATGAAGCACTATAGTATATTTATCAAAATGAAAGAGCAGATTATAAAAACAGTATGACAGTATGATCCTATGTTTGCAGCAGACCACTTACATACTGAAAAAATTTTTGATGGAACTATACCAAAAAAATAAACAATTATACACTATTATCTCTGATGATGGAGTAAAATATGACTTCTATTTTCATATCTTTATATTTCTTTTCTAAATTTCTACAGCAAGAAAAAATTTGTATTGCAAAGAAAAGTTTAAAGGATCTAAGTATGTATTAATACATGTATTAATTTCGTGTTCACTATTATTTATCGAATGCCCCTTATTCACCAAGCCTCGTGTATACCTAAATTTCTCTCTAAATGCTTCATTGATTGTTTTCTTAGTAATATATAAGCAAAAGGAGCCTAATACAGCAATTTAAATCAACAAAAAGATTGAAAAACTTATTTAAAGTCACATAATGAATTCAAAATAGCCAGCTAGGACTTGTAACCTCAGATTCTTAAAGCCAAACTCAAAAAAATTGATGCTGTTTTATTAGTCCTGATTTCTGCTCATCGTTAATTGGGGGCTGAAAGGTACCTTGGTGTAGTAAAGAAGACATTGGCCACAATGCTCTGCAGCTCTCCCATCAAGGATAATAGTCTATTTCCCCATCCTCAATCTGGGCTGGTGTGTGACTCGATCATGACAGTTCTGTCTGTAGGCCTCCAAAGACCTTGCAGTTTCCACTCTTTTAGAACCTTTGACCACTGCATGAGTCAGCCTGGGCTAGGCTGCTGGAGAATGCATGAGCCCATGAAGAAAGGCTCCAGTCATCTCATCGTCCAGGCGTGGCCATCATAAACCAGTCGGCCCCAGCTGCCCTACCAGCTGACCACAGACACATGAGCAAGCCCAGCTCAGGTCAGCGAAGCCCAGTCCCAACCATCAAAACCACCCAGAGGAGTTCAATCCCAAATGCCAGCCCACCAAACTGTGAGTTAAATAAATGTTTGTTGTTTTAAGCCACAAAGCTTCGGGGTGGTTTGTCACGCAGCAAAAGCTAACTGATACATCCTGGCTCATTTACTCCTTGTTTTTCAAATGAGTAGACTAAGGAGGTAAACAAAGCACCCCACTTAGAATCACACTGTAAATCACAAACCGGGAGAAGAACCCTATTCTCTGGGCTACCATGCCTGTGTCCAAGCCACTGAGTGCTTCAGAGAAGAAAGGGTTAACAGAGTTCACATACACAGACATTATTAAAATCTTGGCAAAACAAGTACAGTGAATGGGCTTCAGGTCACCATGTGCTCTGTGTCTTCCTGCCAGCTCTTTCCAGTTTGGCTGCAGGAGAAAGGCAAAATTACCACGTTGTGCTCTACCCTCATCTCATCCCAGTCAATTCCAAACACTCATAGACCACCTGGAAACTATGCCCTCAGAGACCTCAGAAGTGTCCACTCTCTTCTCTTCCCTTCTTTTCTTTTCTCTCCCACCCTCCCTCCTCCTCCCCTTCCCTTTTTCTTCTTCACTCTCTCTCTCTCTCTCAGAGAGCTAAAGAAGTGTGTCTGACTGATGCACCCCAATGTCTTCCCCTCACCGTACCCACCTCCTACATGCCCAGAAGAGGGTCACAATGACAGAAAAAACTCATCAAAATCACAACCTAAACCAAGCTTTAGCACTTCCCTGCTACTAATCCTAAGAGGCTCCACTTCAAAGTGTTTGGCCTCAGACATCAGCCAATTCATCCTTGCAGGCACCTCGTATGTGAATTGGGCCTCATTATTCACCAGTTACAGACCAGGAAAACAAAACCAGAGTGAGTGGTGGCTATACCCAAGACCTTGGGGGCTGAAGGAGGAGCCTGGCGCTCCCGGCCCTGTGGCGGAGGCCGGGCACAGACCACTAAGCCACAGCTCTCCCCCTGGTGTGGGCCCAGAGGCTGGTGCCAAGGGGCGGCTCAAACTTTTCCTTTTCCATTAGCCACAGGTGTGTTTTACCACAGCCTAACTAGCAGCTACTATTTATTCTCTGGGATTTTCTAAAAATGTGCTTTTGCAGACCTTCGAGCCAAAGCCATTCCCAGCATCCCTCTTTATTAAATTGAGCCACAGAGATGTATTGAAAATCACGAGCATTTTGAAACATACTGAGTCCTTTATGGCTGAAATAATCTAATAGACAAGCTGTTGTTAATTTACAACCTTAATTTTCAGACACACTTCTTGAGTCAAAAGTACTTCCTGCTCTGTAATTCCTGTAGGGATACAGGTGGCCTAGCACTAAGTACACATCTACTGTACATTAAAATGTATTTCTTACTTAACTTAAACATTTCTGAAATCTCAAGTTTATGTCTAGACTATTTTAATCAGCTAAATGTCATAATAAGCCATATGTTGGTCTTGATCGGTTACATATACCAGCCCTACTCATAAAGTATCAAAAGGTGTTTTTAAAGAGAAGTCTGTGTTTGTTTTACCAAGAAAATGGTGCTTTCAGTCTATCATATCAGGCATGTTGGCAGGCAGAAAAGGACCTTACGTAACTGGTAGGAAAAAAAAAGGGGAGTTTTCTCCCTCTTTTCCCCCCACGTACTATTCCATCAATAGCACTTTTAAACTTCAGAGTTTTGAGGCAATAAGCTTTTATTGGTCTAAAATGTCACTTGACCACTATCCACAAAATATCAACATTTAGAGAAAGCAGGTTGGTGTCAAGCAGTTATTTTTGTTGCTGCTGTTCTCATTTTTATAGGGGTTCTCCACTGTCAGTTCATTCCCATCTGAATTGGCGTGCACCTCTCGACCCCAAAAAAGCCATCAAGCCATCCAAATATAAGGATGGTGGAAAGTAATAGCATTGCTGACTAAATAGATATCCAAATAGTTGTTGAGCACTTGTCGTGGCTCAGGTGTTGTGTGAGAACTTACAGCCACAGTAATGAACATGAGAATCCTGATGCCTACTTTCATGGATCCTACAGTTTTATTGGGGGAAAGATATTAAGCAAATAACTCCAAAAATAATTATACATTTTCATAACCACTCTGGAGAGGAAGTGCTAGATACTATCAAAGTTCATCCCAAGGACAAAACTGGCATTCAAGGACAAGGACAGTTCATCCAAGGAATAATGTTAGGCATTGACCTTAGGGATGAGTAGGAGTTGATCAGATAGAAGGTGGGTGTGGAGCTGGTAAAATGACAATTACATAGGAAGGGAGGGAGAGAGAAAGAGAAGGCAAGAAAGGGAAGGTAAGAGGAGGCTAGGAGATGAGGGGAGAAAGGATAGGGAGGAGAAGAGAAAGGAAAGTAAAGAAAAGGGAGATAATTAACTTGAAAACTGTTACCTTCATACTTTTATGACAAGTGAGAAAGCATCAGAAAGTATCTAAAGTAACTGTTTTCAGTTTCAAGGAAAAAGCACTCATTAATCAAATTGGAAAATAAAAGCTTTCTTATCAGTCTAAAGAGGATTCTTAACTCCACATTGGAGAGAAAAAAAAACAAAATGATACTTAAAGGGAAATAAGTAAATTAGGTTTTAATGTTGGCACTTGATAAAATTTTATGAACTGTGGATTATGAATAAGAGTTCTTGCATGTAGACTATTCTGGAGATTAAAATCGCCATAAAGCTTGTTCTTACCAAGCCTGGACAGAGTTTGTCTCCTGTGATACCACACAACCACAAAATTGCTCTTGGTTCACATAAGCAGATGAGTAGGAAATACTTTTTTTATGATAATACTTAAAAATGATGACATTTTCTCTGGGCATCTCAGTGTGTTTTCTGGAATAAGCAACTGGAATGAGCAATTGTTGAGGGAGACAGAATGTGGAAGTTCCATTTATGTCTCTTCCATGCGTTTGGAAACTGCATTATGTTCCACATGTCTCTTCCTGTACTGAATCAGGATCTACACTCTGCTTGAGCCTCTCCCGGCTCTGGGTTAGTCTGGGTGCTGTTCATTCAACTATTCCTGGTTCTTCTTCCAGAAAGATGGTATGATTACACTTCTCCTCCTTGAAATGAGGCTTGGCCATATGACTTACTTTATCCAATGAAATAGTAATAGAAGTGATGCGAGTCACTTTCAGGTGGACACTCTTCACCCTTTTGTCTTCACCTACTACAGCAATCTTGAAAGTACTTATCAAGAAGGAGTTCTGTCATTCTGAAGTCCCTGCTGGATGATTATCGAGCACCCTGCTGGCCTTCACTGCACTTGTAGCATGAAAAATAGAACATATTCCATCGAGCTACTGAGATTGAGGGGTGGTTTGTAACTTACTGTACCCTCACCCATCCTAGGTCCATAAGGATTGATGTTAGGACCCCCTTTTTCATGTTTGCCTTGCTACCCTCCCTTGTGCTGCTCTGTCAGTCAAAATGATCAGTCTACTGCCTATACAAATGCATTTGGAAATCAAGGGAGTACCAAATGTATATTCATTGCAACTCAAAAATTGAGGCTTCCAAACTAGCTCCTCCTAAGAAATAGTCAACCCATGGTGACTAGCATATCCTCTGCTTTGGACCTTTGCCAGAGGGAAGGGTACAGACTGTGCTCCCTCCACCTGAAGCTGTAGACAGGAGTAATTAAAATTACACAGTCTAAAAACAATCTGTGTGGGCTCAATTCCTGGTTCTGCCATTTATCTTCTTTAACCTTGAGTATATCATTTATCCTCTCATTGCTTCAACTTCCTTCTTTGTAAAATGAGAGTTCTTCATAGTGCTTGTGTCTTCCATAACTTTATTGAAGGAAGCAAAGGAGATGGTGCATATAAACCAGGAACAATACCTAGTAAGTGCTGGATAGTTTTGGGTATTTTCACAGTAAGAGGTAGGGCAGGGCTATGAACCCACACCTTAGCACCATTTCATGCCATCCATTTTACACTCAACCATATACACCTCTTAACTGGTAAAGAGCAAGAGTACGTAGAACAATTGGACAATTTTAAACATGTTTTCTAAATACCAGGCAATATTAAAAAATTATACCTTAAAAAGGAAAGTAATAATAATAGTAATAATTTCACTGCTGTCATAACAAAATGATTCTCCTGTCCCTTCTCACCTTTGCCACCACAGTATATCACACAGAACATTATGTGGCTCACATACCCTTTTTCAAAGGCACTGCAAGGTGCTCATGCATTCTTGAACTCATCAGAGTGCCCGAAAGCCAGGTTGCTTCCCAAATCTTCCCCAATTGCTTTCACCAGAATTCCCAGAATAATCTCACTCTTTTTTAACTATGACTACATCCTCCATCTCCAACACTCTCCTGCATTCTAAGTGAGATGCTGTGTTTATACACAAGGCCAGCGGTATTGGGTGCCGCCTGAGGACAGACTGCACTGGGAGAAGGAAAGGAAGCAGAAGGACCAGAAGCCAAGTGTGAGCATGTAGCCAGGAACTTAAGAAAGGCAGCCTCTGTCTGATCAGTAGGACTCTGAAAGAACTACATGAGTGAAGAGAATGCACTGTGATCTCCTTTCTGATTATTTGAGACTGAAATAAACATTTTTATTGTTTGTCAGCATTAGATATCAAATGTGTTATTTTTCCTGGATGCAATTCCATGCTTAGACTGCTCACACAGAGAACACCTACTTTATAGGAGCCAGGCATACAGTGAGGCTTCTGCAAAGCTCTTTCTCTCTAGGTGCCGCATTAGTGTTTTCCATTCATCCTGACACTCCATAAATCTTTAAAGGACCTCTCCTTTCTAATATACCTTTGTACCTTAGTCTACTCAGGCCACTCTAACAAAGTACCATACACTGGGGTGGTGCTTGAACAACATTCATTTTCTCACAGTTCTGGAGCCTAGAAGTCCAAGATCAACATGGCCACCAATTGATTCCTAGTGAGGGATCTCCTCCTGATTTGCAGACCGCCACCTTCTCATTGTGTCCTCACATGGCAATGAAAGAGGTATCTCTTTCTCCTCTGTCTTCCTCTTCTTATAAAGCCACTAATCCCACCACAAAGGTCCTACCCTCATGATCTCATCTAACCCTAATTATTTCTCAAAGGCCCCATCTCCAAATTCCATCATATTTGGGGTTAGACCTTCAACGTATGACACAAAAATTCAGTCTATAACACTTTGTGAGGACAGATAGCCTAAGTTGTGAGCTAACTCTAACTTTCAAGATTTAGGAAGTCCACTTTGTTCTACTCAATCTATTTTACTTTTACTTCTTCAGGAAGTACTTACTAATTATGCAAAAGACATCATGCTAGAAACCAAAGGGGAATACTAAGAAGACAAAATCTTTGCCCTCAAAGGGATTCATAGTCTAATTGAAAATCAGAAAAGTTGGGGCATCTGGGTGAATCAGTCGGTTAAGTGTCCTACTCTTGATTTCAGCTCAGGTCATGATCTCACAGTTTGTGAGATCGAGTACTAAGTTGGGCTCTGTTCTGACAGCATAGACCCTGCTTGGGATTCTCTCTCTCCCTCTCTCTTTACCTTTCCTTCCCTCAAAAAATAAGTAAATAAACATTAAAAGAAAGAAAATCAGAGAAAAGTACTGCATAAACATGAAAAATACCAAAATATATTTTTAATTAAAAGGAAGTCTATTTCAGTAACAAAGTTGTGAAATACAAGAGTGCTAGGGGAGGGTCAGGGGAGGCAGAATAACATGATGGGTGAGAACTCAGGTTCTAGAATCAGATGGAAATGGGTTCACATCTTGACTCTGCCATCTCCCTGCTATAATGATCTTGAGAAAATTAAATAGCCATTCAAAACTTGTTCCTCTATCTGTAAAATGGGGCTAATAACATTCCCTACCTCATAGACTTGTTATGGTAATGCCTATAAAATTCTTAGTCCAGTGACTAGCCTGGAATCATTGATTTAAAAAGAAATGTAGGTGGAAGAATCATTTCCACATGGGACCTAGAGAGAGAATACTTCCCAGAGGATGGTAGGATTTTCTCCAAATGTGAATTCCTGGGATTGGTGGAGGAATTCAGGAGGTTGTGAGAGGTAGGGGTAAGAGGCTGAAAAGTACATGGGTTTGGGAAATGTAAGTAGATGTGTTTGGGTGGAACACAGGTATGGTTAGGGAGACATGGAAAGATGTACTAGAAAAGTGGGCTGAGCTTGGACACTGGGTGTCCTTAAAAGTCAGACAAAGAAGTTTGCGTTTTGTCACACATTCTACCTTATTCAGTAAAATGGGGCACCTTGTCTTCAGATCCTACGAAAAATGTTTTAAGTCAAAGTACATTTTCCTAATAAACCCGGATACAATCATGAAAAAAACATATGTTTTTCCCTTCAGAGTGTTCAAAAGCAAATCCCAGTTTGATTTTATATTCAGAAGCTTGTTCAGCCTTAATGTAAAAAATACATAATGGGACTCCAGTGGTACATAAAACTATTTCAAAGAAATTTTAATTAAAAGCAATGTTTAATGAAGCCCCTTCTTAACCCTAAAGATACCAAAGGTAAGTGAATTCTTAGGCTTTTTCCCACTTCCTTTTTCTTTTTTTTTTAATTTTTTTAATGTTTTATTTATTTCTAGGAGAGAGAGAGAGAGACAGCGTGAGCAAGGGAGGGTCAGAGAGAGAGGGAGTCACAGACTCTGAAACAGGCTCCAGGCTCTGAGCTGACAGTCAGCACAGAGCCCGACGCGGGGCCCGAGCCCACGAACCGCGAGATCATGACCCAAGCAAAAGTCAGACTCCTAACAGACTAAGCCACCCAGGCGCCACCCCCCCCACTTCCTTTTTCTAAGATAAAGGCTTTTCTAAGAGAGTAAATATGAATATCCCACTAATTTAATCTAATTGGTAAGGTCTTTCAGAGTTAGTGAAATTTCTGAATTATTCAATATGTTTAAAGTTATCTTAATACTTTCTAGAACAATACAAATCATAGATTAACAAGGTGTTTGCCAGGTAGACACCTTAATAAACAGATAATCACTGGTAATTTTGCCTTAATGAGTTCTAAATAAATGTATTCTGTTAAAATGGGAATGAATGGGAAAAGTTCTTTTTCCCTTTAAATACAATCATGCAACCAATTAGTCAGTATTAGGCACAAAAATGAATGAGAGAGACTCCCTGCCTTCTGGTAACTCATCGTCAAATGTCGACAAATCATCACAATAAGCTTCAGGATGCTACAATAGAAGTAAAATCAGAGTCCTCTCAGAGCACCTAATGGACAGTCCCCTTGGTTCTTTGTATTATGCTTTTTTAAATATACTCCTTTTTTAAGAATGGCAGAAGGTATATTACCATTCCATCTCACAAAGATTTAATTCCACTCTCATCAACTCCAAGTTAGTGGATTCCAAACACCTTACACTTCAAACACAAACTCATCTTCTCAAGTTTTATCAGCAGACACACTGTGTTTGCTCCCAACTTATTTCTTTGTTTGCCCTTTTCTTACTTGAAACCTCAACTTTGAAACTTTCGGGGGAAACTAAGTGTCTGTTTACATGTCACGAGGTTGAGAGCTTCTTGATGATGAGGTTTGCAGCTTGAATCTTCTTTAATTCTCTAGATCCTAGGACAAGCTAATAGAAAGTGAGAAAGAAAGGAAATGAGTGAGGGGTGAATGAGTGAATACATTAGTGAATGAATGAGTGAATGGATGACTACATGAATAAGTAAGTGAGTGTTTGAGTAAATGAATGCTTTAGGGAAAAAGGGCTTTGTCCAGAGAACAGTCATTTAGTTGAGGAAAGTTCATATAATAAACATCATAACAATCATAACCATAATAGATAACAATCATCGAGTGCTCACCATGTGTTATGTTTTATTTCGAGCACTTTCCGTCTGCTCATTTAATGTTCATTATACAAAGGACTGTCTTTATTTTACAAATTTAAAAAATGGGCACAGGGGTTATATAACATCAAGAGCTGGACCGTATGTGAGAGTTCTTCACTTGGGTACATGGCCTGATAGGGGCTTTAGGGAAACTGCACCTAAATTTGTATGTTAATTTTTATATATTTTCCTGAGAATGATCATACTTTTTTTTCTGAAGAGAATAATATTTTATTTTGTGTATTTTTTCAGGGGAGAAGGATCATACTGTGACATGCCATCTCCCAAACAGTCTCATTTCAGTCTCATTACACATTTCAGTCTCAACTTAGATATTAATGTTTGAGGAATGAAGTAGTCACTACACCAAATTAACTATAAATCTAGCAATAATATTTTACGTTATTATTTATTTATTTATTTTAGCAATGATATTTTAAAATAAGGATTTCTTATATTCCAACTCAGTTTCCTCCAGGTTTTCTCTTAAAAATAAATGAACAAGCAAAAAAGACCCTTCAAGAAATGAATTCCGCCAAACTTCCCTAAATGTCCCATCTGACATTTCCATAAGAGAGGAGAACCAATAACAAAATCAGGAAAGCTCGACAGTGACCATCTGTGTGCCATCCCGACAGCATTTTCATAGGGGTCCTTCATGTCCCAGACACCCATGTGCCTGGAAACAGTCTCCCTCCTCGCTGCCCTAGCTCCCCTTCTGTCTCTGATTGTTCCTCTCTCTCCTTTGCTGGCTTCTCTTCAAATGGTGGGGAGTCTCCACATCTCATCCTCTCACCCTCTGCTGGCTCTTTTCTCATATTTTGTCAGAGCTCTCATCCAGGCTCATCACTTCAACACGAACCTCTAACTAAGAAATTCCCCAGTCTTTGAAAGTCACTCACGACCTTTAAGTAAGGTTGGTTACACACTTTCAACTGCACCCCAGACATTTCCAATGGATGTCCCAGCCCCACCTCAAATTTAATATATCTGAAACTGAACTCAGCATCTCCCCCATTAGACAAACTCCCTTTATTGTCTTCTGGTTCCATCAATATTACCACTGTCATTGAAATCGTTTCTGTTTAAAATCAAGAAGCCACTTGGTGGTTTTTCTCTCTCATTTCCCTATATCCAAGATCTATTTTTTACATTTGCTTCATCTGCCCCTTCTTTTCAATTTCTCCCACATCCATCCTGGCCCAGAACCTCCTCATTGCTTCTTCTTCCCAAACACCTCTAGTCCCTTGGATTTGTAGGTTGGTTTCTCTTTGCTAGTATGCCCTATGCATCCTTTGGGTCTCAAGTCCCATCTCTTCTATAAAGCTTTCTCTAAGAACTGTGCAATGCCACTTTCCTCCACTAAGTGAACAAATTCCTTATTTGACACTCATTATAAAAACTCAACAGAGTTTAGAAAATAATGGGACAACCTTGTATGACCCTTTATTTCACGGATGGGGAAACTGAACTCAAGAAACTGTTCAGTGACTTGCCCAAGGTCGTACCACTGACCTACGACAGAGAAGTTCAGGAACCAAATACTCTACTCCCAGCTCAGGTTACAGTCTCCAAAACCAGGCTCTCAGCTACTTGAAGAGTGAAAGCATGCCTTGTCACTTTTTTGCAGCCTCCTAAATGTCCAGCACAGTATTCCATGCATAGTAAATGCTCAATTATGAAAATAATATGGAAGGGGAGAAAGAGAGAGAGAAATTAAAAATGGGAGAGAGGAAGAAAGAGAACAAAGAATGTCCAGCTAACCTACAAAGCTAAGAAACCCGCGCAGATCTCTAGCTGCCTGAGGATTCCGGACCCACTGCCCACACTCACACTACCCTGGCAAGGGGAAAGCCGGCATCCGGATCACACCTGGAGACCAAGGGAAAGCCGGCGTCTGGATCACACCTGGAGACCACAGGAACACAATGTTCCAGCCTCTAAGCTGCTGCCTGCCTTGACCCAGCACGGAGAGACTTTCCCAAACCTCTAGCTTGCTATGTGGTTGGTGACTCAAAACTGTTCCTGTTGTCTGAGGTATCATTTCTAAAGTGCTTTCTTGGAAGAGAAAATGTTTGGGACAGCTGGAAGGGGAGCTCCTTGTGCTAGGGCCACAAGAGGCCTTGTTGTGTGCTGTGTGAGAACACTGGCTTCTTATTCTCCTCCCTCTTCCCCTGGGCTGTGTTTATTTAAAGCTCCCACCACCACCGTGGGGGTGCATGCCCAAGACTTCAGGCAAGGCCCTTGGAGCCACCAGGGAGCAGGCCCAGCACTTAGTAGCAGGGACCGCAGTAGTCATGAGCCCAGGCCTCAGGGCCCAGGAATCAGGGAGTCTGGCCAGGACAGTGGGAGGCGTTGGGAAAGAGTTGTTACTGTGTCTTTGGCAATCCTATAATTATTGTTTGCTGTGATGATTTCTGTCTCTGTTGCCATTTCTCTTGGTAAATCTGTTCCCACTTGTGTCTTCCACCCAGAGACCTTTAGAAAAAAATAGATTAGATAGCCAGGCTGCTGGGTTGACTCCTCAAAGGACCTTAGGAGCTTTGAGGGGTTTGTTCTCCAGCAGCGGCTCTGGAGAGAGCGGAGGAGACAGAGGCCTCTAGGGAAGGGTTGCATTCATCAACGAGACAAAGACAACAGGTGGGCCGTCCCACCCTACCTTCCGCCCCTTTCTGCTCAACTACTAGCACCCAGTGGATTTACTAGCACAGACATCCTACAAAGAGGTATCCAAATGCACTTGGAATCCTCCCCCACTACCTTCTACACAATAATTTCTGCTCAATCAAAAAATGAGGAGGAGGACAGAATGGGGCCCAGAGTCTTATTCCTCCCAACAAAAGGGCCCAAGCATTCCACCTCAAACATCCTAGGACAAAGGGTAAACCAACAAAGATGTCCGTGACTTACAAGAAGAAGCCAGACTATTCTTTCTCTGTCAGAGTCTTAGGCACATACACAAATCACAGCGTAAATTTATCAAACCCTCACCTGGTTTCCGTCTTGGGACACCATTGTTTGCCAGAGGCAAACATTAGTGTGGCTGGGTTTTACTTTAATCTTTCCTTTTCTTCTGTTCCCCCAGAGAATCTCCAAAGGCAAGCAGGATTAAAGCATTTTAAGAGTTAGGAAAACTGCCTTAATAATGACCATAGTGTGCTTCAAGACTAGGAAGAGAGAAAGAAACATGGTTAGATCTACAAAGATGATATGATTCCACAGTGGTGAGCAGATATGCAATTACATCTATGCTCTGCCTCAGCTCATCCTCGCAAATTTAAAGCAAAATTCTATTTTTCAGTTCTTACCCTACCAGTGGCTGGTGAGACACTGGGTATTTAAAAAGAAGAGGACTCTCATTAAAAATAATTACTAGGTATTTGCAAGCTTAGCACCATTTTTTTTTTCCTATTGAGAGTAATAATATAATGAATATATCCTTACAAATAGCTTTTTTTTTAAAGCTAAATTCTTTCTTGAAATAAAGTCCTAGGGTTAATATTTTTAGGTCAAGGAGTAGGAACACATTTATGGTTCCTGATACATATATGTAGAGAGAGAGAGATCGCCTCATACTGCTTTCTGAAAGAGTTGTGCCAAAAACAGTACCACCAACACCATCTGAGCTTATTCATTTTTCTAGAGGGTCACCTGCACTGGCCATTACCAGGGGATGTTAAGTGGTATCTCAGTTACAAGGTATTACTTTATAGCCTTGTCTAATATCTAGTGGAAACAGATTCCCCACATTACCTGCTCTTCTTGCTCAAAGTTGTCTCTGGTTGTATGCACCACTATTTTTCCAAATTAGTTTTTGGGGAAAGTTTGGTAAATTCCAGGGCAAGAATCCTAGAATTATTTTGTATTGGATTTGTGTATCTATACATTAAAATTAAGATCCATGGATTAACTTTAAAAAAAGACATATAGAAGTATTTTGTGTTTCCATTCAAAAACAACATCCATTTATTCTGTCAATTTTTCCCTACCACTCCCCTTATCATGTTGACATGAAAAGCCATGTTGACAGTTATAAGGCTGTGACAAAGAAAGTCAGTGCTCTCCAATACATGTGCTTCTCCCCTCCTTTCTGGACTCTTCCAGAAAGACTACACACCCAGTGTTCTTGCAGCTATGAGCAGTGGAATATGGGAGAAAATGTGCCTCAGAGGCTGACCTCTAGCCCATTCACTTCTCTCATCTCCGAGCCAGAGCAAAGGATTGAGGGTGGACATCAGAAACCCTGGAGGTTGGCAGAACCGCTGGCTAGAAGCCCAGTTCTCTAATCACCATGGAAAAGACCAATCTGCCAATACTCTGTTGGATCAAGATATGCAGGAAACAAAATTTTTATTGTATCAACCGACTGAGATTTGGAGAGATTGTTTGGTACAGCAAGTAACTTATTCTAAGACAAAGAGATTTCCTGCCTTCCAAGCTGAAGACTCAAGTTTGATTAAAGACTGTTAGCCAGGGTTCTGAGAAACAAAACCAATAGAACATACATGGAAAGAATGAGATTTAAAGAATTGGCTCACACACAGTTGTGGGCTTGACAACTCCAAAATCTGTAGTGCAGGCTAACAAGCTAGAAATCCAGGTAAAAGTTGATACTGCAGTCTTGAGGCAGAATTTATCCTTCTCAATCTTTGCTCAAAGGCTTTCAACTGATTGAATTATGCCCATCCAATTAGAGGGTAATCTTTGTTTTACTCAAAGTCTATTGATTATAAATGTTAATCATATCTAAAAAGCACTTGCACAGCAATTTCTAGACTGGCTAAAGAACCAGGAAAATAACTTCTTGTTTGACTAAGTAGATGTTATAACCAAGCCAAGTTGGCATATGAAATTAGCCATCATAGGAACCAAAGCAGTAATATTTCAAAAAAAGAGAAAGAGGAAGGAAGGAAGGAAGGAAGGAAGGAAGGAAGGGAAGGAAGGAAGGAAGGAAGGAAGGAAGAAAAATTAGAGGCATCATGGTGTAATAAAAACAATACGGAGTTTGGATATAGTCTGTCAAGAGGCAAACCTATTTGAATCCTCCATGTTTTTATCTGTAAAACAGGGATCATATAACACATGGCAAGTTTGTGGCAAAAACGAGAGGGCACCAGGTATGTAAAGCTCACAGTACAATGCTAGTCACGTGAGACCAATGGCTTTCTTCACCTCCATTCAAAGGGGAGTGGCACCTTGTCTTTCTACAGCTCCCTCTAAAGGATAGCTGTGCTCCTTAGTCCTCCATGGCNGAGGCATCATGGTGTAATAAAAACAATACGGAGTTTGGATATAGTCTGTCAAGAGGCAAACCTATTTGAATCCTCCATGTTTTTATCTGTAAAACAGGGATCATATAACACATGGCAAGTTTGTGGCAAAAACGAGAGGGCACCAGGTATGTAAAGCTCACAGTACAATGCTAGTCACGTGAGACCAATGGCTTTCTTCACCTCCATTCAAAGGGGAGTGGCACCTTGTCTTTCTACAGCTCCCTCTAAAGGATAGCTGTGCTCCTTAGTCCTCCATGGCCCATTCTTCAGAGGTGATTCATTGGAATTTCCAACCACTTAGTACACTCAGTCCATTTTGGCTACAAAAGCTACTTCATTATGACATGGAGAATCACAACAATTCAAGAGCAGGAAATCTATTTCCAGGTACATAAATTACCAGGGACAGTAAAATTAATGAGATCTTTAACTTGCCCAGGTTACCAAAAATGTATGTAATTCATTTCAAAACTCCACCCTGTTTTACCCACTTTCCACCTGAATTAGATTCCTAGGACTGCCATAACAAAGTACCACAGACTGGCTGCCTTAAGTGACAGAAATTTATGGTCTCACAATTCTGAAAGCTAGAAGTCTGAGTCAAGGTTTGTTTCTTCTGAGGCCCCCAGCTTGTGGATGGTCGTCTCTCCCTGTGTCTTCACATAGCCTCTGTGTGTGTGTGGCTATCCTCTGATCTCTTCTTATGAGAAGACCAGTTGTGGTCTCCTCATTTTAATTTAATGATAGTTTTTAAAGACCCTCTCTCAAAATATAGTCACATTCTGGGAGTCTAGGGGTTGAGATGTCAACATATAAATTTGAGGGTACATAATTCAGCCCATAAGGTCACCTAATTTACCCACTACCACCCCCCTACCACCCCCAGTGATACACATAAACTACTCAGACTGTTCTTACCCCCCCAACCCCCTCCCACACACATATACTTTGTGATCAATGTTCCACATCACAAAATCAGAGCACAGACTTTGGCCTTGGAAGTGAGCCATCTAGTGATTGAATTAATGACCTTGTTAGCAGGATTTGCTAACTACCCACAAATGGAAAGGTACCATATTGCAAAATAATCACAGTGGGTAGGGTATTTCTCCTAGCCCACTTATCCAGGGATGCCAACCATATTGCATTTTACTAGAAATAACCAATACCTAAGTTAAATGGTCCAGAGTGCATGAACTATATCAATAGAACATGCATTTTAGATGAAAGAATCCTAAGCATTTAATTATCCCAAAAAGAAAAAGAAAAAGCATCCCAAGACTCTGTGAACAAAGAGGCAGACACCACTTCGCATTTTGAACAGGTTTCTAAATCAAAAAGGGCAGTAAATCATGTTACTTATCATTTAAAAATAACTAGGTTTTAAGAAATGAAATTAGACAAGTGATTAATGCATCAACTTCAGCCAGAGTTCCTTTGATAGTTGGAAGAAAATAAAAGCCAGCCAAGAAATAAACATTTCAAATTCAGGTGCTTTGCAATCTGTGCTCCAAATGTTTCCCCTAAGCTTGTGAAGAGGTGGCTTGCTCTGCATACACAGCAGCCAGATTGCTGGCTCAAGTCAATTACCTTCAGAATAAGAGCATTGGCACAAAAGAGAAGCTACAGTTGTAATGGTCAAAAGTCCACTGGAGAGAAATGGTTTTGATAGGCAAAGGGCAGGGGCAGAGGCAATGCCGTTGGCTGCAGGAGAGGGGATTGTCAAGGTGCTCTTGGAAGATGTTTGGGTTTTTTACCTATAAATTTCCATTTATATTGGGAACCTAAAGATGGGTAGAGTCTTCCATATTGAAATTGAAAGATGCCCATTATAGAGTAAAAGAAAAAAAAAGAAACTGTAGGTGACAGGATATTGGGCTCAAGGACAGACAGAGTTCGTTGCAGGTTAGAGCACACACTCTAGGAACCCCACTATTACCTTCAAATCCCAGCTCTGCCCCTCACTAGCCATGTGACCTTGGGCACTTTCACTCTGTATGCCTCTGTAATTTGTCTATCTACAAAGTGGAAATAATATAAACAGCATCTACCTCATTGGGCTGTTATAAGAAGTGAGTTAAGGGGCGCCTGGGTGGCTTGGTCAGTTGGGCGTCCGACTTTCGCTTAGGTCATGATCTCGCGGTTCGTGGGGTCGAGCCCCGCGTCGGGCTCTGTGCTGACTGCCAGCTCAGAGCCTGGAGCCTGTTTCAGTCTGTGACTCCCTCTCTCTCTGACCCTCCCCTGCTCACACTGTCTCTCTCTCTCTCTCTCTCTCTCTCCTAGAAATAAATAAAACATTAAAAAAAAAGTGAGTTAATACGTAGAGTACAAAGAATAGTGGTTCTAAAGAATTATATAGTAAGTGCTATAGAAGTGTAAACTCTTATTATAGTATGATTTTTTTAATGTTGTAAAATAAGCTGAAAATAAAACCTCTTTTAATACTAATGTATGTATTCCCAGGCCAGGGCGAGTGTGAGACTATGACATAGAACAGACATCTCAGGAACAAAATTTAAGGAGCACCAAAAAATTCAGTAGCTAACATGGATAATATTTCAACGTAATGTTTGAAAAATCAAAGTAATGCAAAAAAAAAAAATCCATGATGAACAAAACGCCCAAATTTTCAATAAAGATCAGTGTTGTTATTTGTTTGGGGTTTTGTTTTGTTTTGTTGTTTTTGCCTTAGGCTTCCATATAGCTAGGCATGGGGTACATTCAATTATATTATGGTAAAGCATTTGAAAGGTTATACCCCAAACTTTGATTTTCTGGAGTAAGAAATCATGTGGAATTTTATTTTTTTGTTTTATATTTTTGTACATTTTTTTTAAATTTTTAATTTTATTTTAGAGAACAGGTGAGCACATATGAATGGGGGAAGAGGGCAGAGGGAGGTAGGGAGAGGGAAAGAGAGACAGACAGACAGAGAGAGAGAATCTTAAACAAGCTCCACACTCAGCACAGAGCCCAATGCAGGGCTCAGTCCCATGACCACAGGATCATGACTTGAGCAGAAATCAAGAGTCAGATGCTCAACCGACTAAGCCACCTAGGCACCTTAGATATTTTGTGTATTTTTAATTTTTCTACCATTAAAACACATATAATAAAATAAGTGAGGATTCCCAAAGTTTCATTTCTTAATGAAATCTTGAAAGGAAAACACAGGACAACACTCAAGTACATCTAGGCAGTGGGCTAATAAAAAGGAATGAGGCCACACAGCCCACAGAGAATCCCCTGGCAAACCATCTCCCTGCACTTCAGAACTTGCTACTTTGTTCTTTAAATCTACAAAAAGCAAAAAGAAAGAGGAAATTGGGATGTCAGAAATAAGAGTAAAATTCATTTAACCTTTCTGGGCCTCATTTTCCCCCTGTGTAAAAGGAAGGAATTAATGGAAACCCCTCCAGCAGCACTGCTTTACTATCCAACCAGTGTCCTTCGAGTGAAGATTCTTCCATTGTCCTGTTTCCAAGGGAAACCCAGGCCTTGGACCTGCTGTCCTGCTCTGCCTCACCAATCCCCAAAGCCAGAGGGCCCTGCAGGGCCCTTATTTGTGAACTGATGGCAGAGGTCAGGCGGGACACATGCTTCCGGATGCAAAGAACTGATAATGGATCTTGGTTCCACCCATACCCCAGGTGCCAGACTTTGAAATTCTTCTTTAACCCTCTGATTCTATTTCCTCGTCATTAATGGGAAGTAATAATGCTCATTTCACAGGGTAGTTGTGAAGGTCAAATGAGAGAATATATGTATTCAGTACATGGTGGGCTCTCAATAAAAGTAATTTCCTCTTTTCCTTTCCCTATGGGTCAAATCTGTTAAAATATTTCAGTTCGAAGGCTCTTTGCTATTAGAAGGATGTAGTGGCATGTCCATACCCAGAAGCAAGAGAGATTTCCAGATTTCGCTTCGGAGAAAGGTTGTGTAAAAGATTTTCCTTCTGATCACATTTCTTTCGAACAAATGTTAAAATTCTTTGACATTTAATGAACACATTGATGATCTGAGAAGGTGACCCAGGAGCCTGCTGGTAACAGAAGGTGGGAAGTGATTAATAATTTGCTGTGCTTAATCCCTAAAGCAGATCAATAGAATGGAGATAGTCAAAAGTTGATAGTAATATCTTTTTCTTCTTGTTGGATTATTTCCACGGAAGAGAAGGTACAACACTTTCCTAATATAGGTTAACCTTCAAGAAAACTTTATAAATTGAAATAACACCAGAAAAATGGGATGAGACCATGGGTTATAAAACGGTACAGAAGTTCTCTTCAAAGGCCATCAATATATCACAACACACTGAAAACCAAGTTAAGCATAAACTAGTAATCTCTTCACATACATGCTGCCCATTTCCTCTCAATTTTCTTGTTGTTCCTTTTAAAAGTATATATTTTTTATTTTAATAGTATCTATTAAGTTCTTCAACAGAAATTAAAGGCAAAAATGTTGCATAATCAATCACTCTGTGTAGGTAGCCCTTGCTGAGTTTTGAACAATAAGATAAAGCAATGTTTCCACATGGTTAGAATATAAACACAGAAAGTTAGAAAAGAAAAATAGGCATTTATCCTCAATCACACTCCAGGCTCATCTAGTTTTTTACCCCCAAAGTTAGTCTGCTTCAGAGTTTCTTGGAGAGCTTTACAGAAAAAATTGTCAATGCATATACCAGCCTTTATGTATCTTTCCAAATTATACATAAGAGATTATACTATTCATAAGATTATCTATCTTTCTTTTCCACGTATGCTATGGATGAATTGTGTGCCCTAAAATTCCTATGTTGAAGCCCAACTCCAAGTACCTCAGAACATGATGGTATTTGGATGGGCACTGGAGTGGCTCAGTGGGTTAAGCATCCAGATTTGGCTCAGGTCATGATCTCATGGTTTGTGGGCTCAAGCCACACGTCAGGCTCTGTGCTGACAGCTCAGAGCCTAGAGCCTGCTTCAGATTCTGTGTCTCCCTCTCTCTGCTCCTCCCCAACTTGTGCTCTGTCTCTGTCTCTCAAAAATGAATAAACATTAAAAAAAAAAAACTTTTTAAAAAGGGGGGGGGAAAGAATGTGACTGTATTTGGAGATACAGCCTTTAAAGAGGTAATTAAGGTAAAAAGAGGCTCTTGGTGTGACCCCTAATCCAGTGTGACTGGTGTCCTTATAAGAAGAGAAAATTAAGATGTGCAAAGGGGTACCAGGGGGCACACATGCACAGGGATGCCATGTGAAGAGGCAGCCAAAGGGTGGCCCTCTGCAAGTCAAGGAGCAAGGTCTCTAGGACTTCCAGGCTCCAGAACTGTGAGGACATTAATTTCTGTTGTTTACGCCCCCCCAGTCTGCAGTACCTGGTTACAGCAGCCCTAACAAACTAATACAGCATATTGGTATATGTTTGTGATATGTCCATATCAGTGCTCTCACATCCACATTCCATCATCTCATCACGTTTTCTTTAAACCCTGCCCTTTAGACATTTACATCAACTCCAGGCTTTTGACTAACTCACACCAAAGCTGCAGTGAATGTCTGTTCACTCTCTTGGCATAATTTTGTAAGCATGTCGATAGAGTAAATTTCTGGAAGTTGAACTGCTGGCTCAATGTATAAATGCACACATAACTTAATTTTGATACTTACTACCAAATTGCCTTTCAAAAGTTTCCACTTTCACTCAAGGTGTGTACAGATGTCATTTTCCCCCAAACTCTTGCCAACATTGTATATATCAATATATTAAGCTTTTAAATTTGTATCAATCCAATGGCTAAAAATTAGTGTGTTATTCTGGTTTGAACCTGTGCACAGCCTGAGCATCTTAGAGAGTTGTCAAGAGTGCAGGCTCAAAGGCCAGTTCTCGAGCTTAAATTCTGGTGCTGCCATTTCCTAGCTGTGTGACCCTGGCAAAGTTGTCTAACCTCTCTGAGCATCAGGTTCCTCTTCTGTCAAATAGAATAACAATGGAACCTACATGGTCATAGAGGTCTTAAAAGTATATCATGAGTGAAGTGATGCCAAACGCTTAGAACAACGTTTAGGAGACAATAATCTCCAAATTCATTATCATGAACGTTGTTGAAAACATAATAGTGCCTCTGAACTGATTATTTGTATTACTGTTTCTGTGAATGCCCTGTGTTACGGACTGAATATGTGTCTCCCCAGAATTCATATGTGGAAGCATTAACCCCCAGTGTGGCTGAATTTGAGCTGAGGCCTCTAAAGAAATAATTAAGGTTAAATGAGGTCATAAGGGTGGAGTTGATCCAACAGGATTAGTATCTTTATAAGAGAGACTAGAAAGATGGCGCTCTCTCTCTCTCTCTCTCTCCCTGCACTCATGCAAAGAAAGGGTTGAAAGGGCACACAGTGAGATGCTAGCCACCTGCAAGCCAAGGGAAGATGCTTCAGAATTAAACCACCCCTGTGGGCACCTTGATCTTGGACTTCCTAGCCTCCTGAACTATGAGTAATTAATGTCTGTTGTTTGAGCCACCGGGTCTGTGGTGTTTTGTTATGGTAGCCCTAGCAAATGATTATACCCTATTTGCATCTTTTTTTCTCCTTCTATTCAACTAGTTTTTTTTTTTAATTTCTGTGAGTTCCCCACACCCCTGCCATGTTCATTGGATTTATAACAATAGATGTGCAAATTACAGGACGCTGATGGTGTATGTTATTGGCTTCTATGTGGATCTCCCAACCAGGAGCTGAGCTAGATGCAGTAGAGAAGGACCTGCTGCAACTACTGTAGACAGAATGTGAATCAGGAAGGGCTGGAAGTAAAATTCCAAGGCTAACCAGTCTAGATGTAAGGGTGCATGTTGTAAATTCTGGTCCTCAACACCAGCACAAGTATGACATTCCACAATCTCCTCCAAAGACTAAGAACAAGCACCACGGAAACTTCCCTTGACTTTGAATTTTCTTATACATCTCATCTATTAAAGAAAAATATGGAGGGTATCAGTTACTTCCTACCCTTGTTCATTTCCACATCAAAGTCTTGGTACTGAAATGTACTTTTTCAAATTTGAATCCAAAATTGTAATTTAATGCAGAGCAATTATAAGTAACAGATGCTAGAAGGTTTGCACTTTTTTGCTTCCACAAGAAATATACACATTGGATCCAAATTTTTGGATATGATATCCAAACTAAGTTAGGGGCTGGAAATGAGAGATTGCTAAATTTAAACCCAAGTATATTAGCTTTAGAATTGGAACGTATGGGGAAATTGGGAAACCAGACACATAAAAACTGCACTCTATTTGACAGTCAGCCCCACTTGACTGGCACATTTGGACTCCAAAATTAGGACAATGGGGCGTCATGGTAGAAGCATAAACTTCAGAATTTAAGTGCCGCGTATTTGAAACTCAGGCTTCACTCACCATGATCTTGACCAGGGTAACTTACGCTCTAAGATTCAGTTTCCCCAGCTACAAAATAAGAATAATGTTAACTACCTTAGTAAGTTGTAACAATTCTATAAGTCACTAGAAAATGACTAGAAAGTGCTCAGCCCCATGCCTGTCATGTGCTAAAAGTTCTGCAATGACTTAATAGCTCTAAGGCTTTCTCTCAGTATCTAAACTTCACTTCCATGACCTCCATGACCAACGACTAAAATAAATACATGAATGAATGGAGTTTATATGTTCTCCTGTATCTTTCTTTCTCTCTCTCTCCTCTCTCTCTCTCTATTTATTTACTTTGAGAGAGAGAACGCAGGGGAGGGGCAGAGAGAGAGAATTCCAAGCAAGCTCCACACTCCCAGCATGGAGCCCAGTGTGGGGCTCTAACCTACAAAACCACAAGATCATGACCCAAACCATGACACTTAACCGACTGAGTCACCCAAGTGCCCCTTTTTTCATGTATCTTATGTCAAAGAGCAGGACAGGTAGAAACGAGGTAAAGGAGAAGTGAGGAAATACAAACCAAAAACCAGCCCATGAGAAATGTGGACACTGTTGACCAAGAATCTATTACAATGAGATTTCTATCACATCTTATATTCTTCATTTTCTCTATGGCTCTAGTTCCTGCAATGAAGTTGCAAGAAGCAAAAAAGTATTCAGTTGGAAAACACGGAATTTTGTTTTCAGAGGAAGTGGCAGGAGGCAGGGAGGGTGTTTTGGGTATCATTGTTATATAACAAGGTTCCCCAAAACTTAGTGGTTTCAAATAGCAGTGTCTCCTCCCTCACAATTTGGGGGTTGCCTGGCCACATCTGGGCATGTCTCGTTTGGGGGCTTCTGTGTGGATGCAGCCAGAGGACAGTTGGGCCTGGGGTCGTCTGGCGGCTCACCGGGGCTGCCTCTCTGAGACAGCTCCTTCACACAGGTGCCTTCCTCTCTGGCCTCCCCACATGGGTTTCTCACAACCTGGCGGTCACAGGGGACAATCCCAGTCTTCACGGCAGCTGGCCTTGGAGAGGCTGCAAGTAGAACCTCCCAGGACATGGAAAGGGCTATGGAAATGCCAGGGTCACTTCCACCATATTCTATTGGTCAAAGAATTAATGAGACACAAGGGAGTAGAGAAACGGACTCCATCTTGTGATCAGGAGTGGCAAGCTCACATTTATAAGAACATGCAGAATGGCAATGTTCTTGTAGTCAACTTGGAAAATACAATCGGCCACTGTTTACTGTTGTCCTCACTGATGCTATCATTGTTCTTGAGAATCCCTGTCTAGCCACACTAATGTGAGAAAATGCAGAAAACTCCTCAGGCCCTAAATTCCACTGCCACGGTGTTTGATGGCTAGATGGCAGCAAGACATAGATGTTCCTTGAGACAAAGCCTCTCCCGTGGGCTCTCAGTGCTCCTAACCAGGCCCTTCAGTAGCTGATGAAGCTCCTCTGTGTATATTAGACAAAGGTGCCCTTTCTTCCAGGTAGATGCTGTAGGGGAGGAAAACTTCCCTTTTTCCCTTTTAGTTTCTTTGAGTAGTCTAGTAATTAAATTGACATAAGACAGATTAATAGGAGAAAAACAAATTTCATACATGCAGAAGCCCCAAAGACAGTCAATTGAGACTTATCCGCCATCCTGAGCCCAGGAGAAGGGGTAGAGATTTGAGGCGCCAAAGGGGAGGAAGATAATTCACAGGAAGATGAGAAGCGCAAATGTTTGGTAGACAAATGTTTGTGGGGCCGTGCAGATAAGCCTTTATGATAAAAAGTTACTTTGGCATTAGCTCTCTCCTGGTGCATTTCCTGTATCTAAATTCCTTCAAGGCAATTAAGCTCCTTGCATGCTTTTCTTTTTTGTAGTTCTATAATTTTATTAACACAAATACGATGTGCACATAAGCTGTCTATTCATTTTCTTTGCTACACAGCCTGGCACTGGGATTCGTGACTCTGATGGCCAGCTGGGCTGCTCTTTCCACAGTGGCTTTCCGGTTCTTGGAGGAGACACTGGGAGCAATCTCTGCACAGTAAAATTTGCTGCACATCAGCAGCACTTCAAGCTTGTTGACGCTGTGGACTAGGAACTTTCCGGAAGCCATTGGGCAACATGTACTTTGTTTTCTTGTGGCTCCTGTAACCAATGTTGGGCATCAAGATCTGGCCCTTGAATCTTCTTTGCACCCTACCGTCAGTGCCTCTGGGATGCCACCAGTTGCGCTTAATTTTGACATATCAGTCTGACCAGTGCCAGAAGAACTTCTTGGTCCTCTTTTTAATGATACTGGGCTTCGCCAGAGGTCTGAGGGCAGCCATGATGCCGCATAACAGATGGCTGCCACCTCCGCCGGCAGCACTGAGGAAGCCCTTGCATGCTTTTATCTCATTCATTCTCACATGGCCTATGAGGTGGGCACTAACAGTAATAATATCAAAAACAACACCAAATAGTCATGCAGTGCTTATTATGTGCCAGGCACTGTAGAGGAAGGAAGGTAACAGCTCTTCCTGAGTCTGTTGGGCCTTGAGTGTCTTCAGCTTAAAAGAATCCACATGCCAAAGGGGCATATCTTGGAGTGGTGTATTCTGCTTCACCTCCGTGCACAGCCTGGGAAGGCAGTACAAGCTGCTCCAGCTGGCGGGGTGCTACAGTTTCAAGGCCTTCTGGGGAAAAGCGGGTAACTGAGTGAATGAATGAGCAAGAAATATCTATGCTTTCTTTTCAATATTGCAGCCTGTGGAGTAGCTGTGGAAGAGCAACACAGCAACTGGATGAAAGAAAGATCCCCAAAGCCACTCAGCTCCCCCAAGGGCAGCTGAGATCCATGCCCTGAGGTGACAGTGAGGAGGAGTAACAAAGCATTTGCAGCTGAACAGAATGCAGTTCAATTACAGCCAGGAAACTGGAGCTGGTGGCAACTAGCTAATCCAGGAAAATCAAAGTAGAAGGGACTATGTTATTTATAACCTTAGTGAGGCAACAGGGCCAAAAAAATATTGTCTAAAGTATTACCAAAGAACATAATTTTTCAGATACATAGTTGCTTTTTCAGAAACATATAATTCACTAGGGTGATTTTAAAACACTGCCCTTTGCTGCCATAAATTACCATTTGTGGGTGTTTGACTTATCTGTCCGCTTATTAAATCAGCCCCCCCCCCACTTCTTGCTGCAAGTTACAGCTATCAGTTTATGATTAAACTTTGGCAGGATGTTAGCTCTGTCTTCATGGTGGCTCAGAAAACTAACCAGCTGCAAGTAGAAATTTTTAGATTGCATGCCTTTAAAATTCCTTTTCATATAAACAGAAAAATTAATTATATATGTGTATATGTATGTGCATATATATGTGCACATATATATAATGTCTCCCCCCTGCTCCAGTTATCAAAAATTTGAGTGACTGTTCATTCAAAATGCCACAGCAGCCTCTATTCAGGCTTTTCCACAGCCACTATGGTCTCCAGCCCCCCGACTAAGAATAACTTAAGCAGAAAAATGTGCTTTCCATAGAATCTATGGAGTATCAGTTTGCATCAGGTGAAGCAAAACCAGAATCCTCCAAGCCTCATGGATCTGGAAATCTACCAAGTCACTTCCCTCTACCCACCCAGTACTTCTAGGTATGTAAAAATGTAAATATTTTACTTTATAGTTTATATGGGGTGTTTAATAGAGCAGAGGAATCAGAACACCCCTAACGTGACTCCGTAAACCCACCATGCTCTAATATCGCTCGGCTGTATTCCTCTCATTTATTCCCCTTATCTGTGATTAAGGGCAGCTCCTACACGCTTGAAAGCTTTAGACATTCCTCACAGAAGATGCTGGAAAAAACTGGGTCATTAGAGTGAGTGTGTGGAAGTGCAAAACAAGTTTGAGAGCCCTCCCTCTCCTAAACTTGTAAACTTCACCTCAAGAAGTTCATACAGAGTTGAGCGCGGGCCCCTCGCATGCTCACAGCACCGTGTTGCTGTTACCCTAAGAAAAGCACTAGCTGAAATTCATCCAGTGCCAGGCAAGGTCTCTACATGCTCTCCATCTCAAACAACCTATGCGGTAGGTCCGAACAATAATAATATCCACGATAATAACAAATAGTCACGCAGTGTTCACGGTGTGCAGGCACTGCTCTAAGTGCCCATTGTGTATCAACCAATGTAACGCTTCAACAACCTGGTCAGGGAGGTACACTAATAGTTTTCACCATCTGACGAGGAAATTGAGGCAGAGGGAGAGAAAATAACTAGCCAAAGTTCACAGAGATAGTAAGTGGTGGAGTCTGACTCTGACATTGATGCTCTTAACTATTATTCTACCCATTTCACAGATGAGGAAAGTAAGGCACAGGGAGACCATGTGACCTATGTTCACAGACCTGGCCAGTGATCAAATGGGAGTCGGCACCTAGTATGCCTGGCTCCGGAGCCTGAGTCTTGTTGTGACTGACAAATTGACAGAGCAACCCAACTTCCTTTAAGCTGGAGAGTGACTCACTGGGTTTTGCTCACTGGCACGGCAGCTGCTCTTTGCCTCAGCTCCACCTACCCTGGCAGTACCAAGCACCAGTCCGTGAAAGAACAGCTTTGAACGAGGGTGCAATGGAGAGATGCCCATCTCTACACTTAAGAGAAATTTAATTTCTTACACTTAAGAAAATTCTCTCGAATTTCAGCTTGGTCTCCGGCAGATGTAAAACATTATGCTCCATCAATAATCTGTATCTCAAATGCCTTTACCAGACTTTTCCTCGGTGAGGAAAGAGAAAATTGAGGCTTTTGTGGAGGGAGGAGAAGAAAAGAAGGTAGCCTCAGACCTACCAGGTATCCACCTCTGGGATTCACTTGTCTATAAACATATTTAATGAGCTGGGGAGCGGGGGAGGGCTGAGCGGCCAGCAGGACATTTGCATAAGGGACTGAGAAGCCTCCTGGGAGAGCTCTCACCCTAACTGGGAAGAGGGTCAGCAGAGAAGCTTGGACCAGTGACAAAGCCTTAGTCACAGGGAAACAGATGCAGTTCCGAATGAAATACTGGCAATTCTGTTACATTTGTCTCCACTTTGTATCTTAGAGAGAGGTGCTTGTGGGGAGAAATTAGAAATAGCCTTATGTAAGTGGTGGCCAGACTATAGGAGCTGATTTGCTGCCTAGGGAACATGGCAATTGTTCCCCAGAGACCTCAGTTTATCAGTCCTGTTATTGGGCAAGAGAGGCTACCCAGACTGGCAGTTGTGGTGGCTAGAGTGATGGCATGTCATGAGGTGGGAGCCCTGTCCTGGGGAAGCACCCAGCACAGTAAACTGGGGTGGAGTAGAGTAAAAAGAGCCAAAAAAAAACCCCATTTGTGGGGTATTCTCCACATTGCCCAGCCGATTAGAAGAGGTCTGTGTGCCACAGTCTGTTCAACACCAGTAAGAAGACAAAGAAAAGAACCACAGGAAATTCTCACCCTGTCATAGCCCAACTCTTAGTTGAGAACCAGGACTGATTCCAATCTTTTGATTATTCATTCAACAAGTACTTACTAAGCACCTATTGTATCTGACACAGATAATGAGGGCACAGCTATTTACAAAACAGCCGTGTCTCCAGATACATCCCTCCATGCTCCCGCTTGCTCCCTGATTTCAGGTCGGTCCTTCCTTCACTTGGGCTCCATATTCACCACTCCTGCTGCTTAGAACATTGCATCCAATGATCATGTGGTTGGCTTCCCTTTGTTTTTAGTCTCTAGTTAGAAACCACCACCTCCTTGGAGAGGACTTCCTGGCTACCCTATTAAGTCGGTCGCTGTTATTCCCTCTCACATCACATACCACAGATGTATAAGTACATAAGAATATATTGCAAGAATGCAGTCATGTGTCTCCCTGTCTTTTCACCCCCTAGAATGGAAATTCTACTTTATGCCCCATGCCAGCTTAGTGCCTGGCGGACAGAAGAAACTCTGTCAATATTTGTAGAATAAATGTTATTGAATGGACCCCATTTTATACAGTCACACAATGGTAAATGACTGAATCAGGATTCAAAATGCAGACACATCAGTGACATATTATAAGCAGATCCATCCTTTCACATCACCTCAAGAACTTCCCAGTTTACTTGCAAGCAAGACACATAAATAATAAGTAGAATCAGATGACTCACGCTGTATTAAAGATCCATCGACACGGAAGACAGTCTTATTAATTTGGTTACGGAATAATGAAAAGCTTCCAAAGAGATGACATCTGAACAGAGCTTTGAAGGAGGAGTGGGGCTGCAGAGACCCTTTACTACAGAGGTGCAAAATGGCATGGTAGAATCCTTCATCTTACTCCATCATTAAGGGTGGCTTATTCTGGGCAGCCACACAAAGTTTCTTCATTCGTTCATTCAATAGGACTTGAACGACACTGAGCAAAACAGACATGGTCCCTGCCTTCTGAGGGAAATGGATAAATGAGGATGGTTGGCCTAAAGGGTTCATGGACAAAATGTTGAAAAGGTAATCAGAGGCCACATCATGGAGGACACACTGAGGAAAAATCAAGGTGCCCCTATTTACAAATGGTCAATAGCCAATGTGTGAGTGATGCCATGCGAGATCACTAGCCATTGGTCTGCCAGCCTGCTGTCCACAGACACTTGAAAGAGCTCAGCAAAGATCATCTGCCCTCGTCTAAACCAGAGGAACCACCCAGATAACCTACAGAAACATGAACTAAGTAGAAAGTCTGTTGTTTTAAGCCACTAAGGTTTGGGGATAGTTTGTTGCTAAGCAAAAGCTAAATCATCAGTGTATGGTGGTATAGTGCTAGACACTTTTGGGGAAGCACAAAAAAAGAAAAATAATAAGACCTTGACTTTGCTTACTTGGGTCCATCTTACATTCACATGTTTACAGCTAAGTTTCCTTATAGGAAGATATATACATATATGAGATAGGATGGACACAAAAGAGCTCTCCAGAGAGGCACCAATGTCTACTTTGACAGTGTGGAGGACAATAAGATGAACTTTGCTTGGAGTAAGGGAGTGCTCATAGAGGAGAGCCTGGGATCAAAGTGTAGAGACACAGGTACAAGGTCATCAGGCAGGGGCATGGGGGATGGGAGCCTCTAGGTGGTGAGAAAATCCTGCTTAGAAACTCAGGAAGTAGGATAGTAGTAAGTATTCTGGGATCCTCAGCTTGAACATTCTCGATTCCTGCCTCCATCTCTCCTTAAGTCAATCTTCCCTCCCCCTGTAAACTGCTTCAGGAGGAATGAGCTTAGATCTCACTTCTTCCAGGAAGCCTCTGTTATGGAGTGAATTATATCCCCCCAAAGGAGATATAAGCTGAAATGTGATGGCATTTTGAGATAGGGCTTTCAGGGGCTAGTAAGGTTTAGATGAGAGCATGAGGGTGGGGCCTTCATGTTGTGATGAGTGCCCTTATAAGAAGAGATACCAGAGAGCTTCTCTCTCTCTCTCTCACTCTCTCTGCCATGTGAGGACATAATGAAAAGGCAGCCCTCTACAAGCCAGGAAGAAGGCTCTCACCAAAAACCTAATTGGCCAACACCTTTATATGGGACTTCTTCCCTCCAGAACTCTGAGAAAATACATCCCTGTTGTATAATCCACCCAGCTCTAGTATTTTGTTAGGCAACCCAAGCTAAGATACCTTCTTTGACATGCTCACCTCCACATCTGTACTTGGCTCTCTCCTCTGTATTTCCTCCCTGAAAGCACTTCCCACATTGCATTCTGACTCTCTTCCCTTGTCTGTATCACCCATTAGACTATTTTTCTCGAAGAGGGCAGGGATATTGTCCACTTCTCGTATCGGCTTTATCTCTAGTGCCATGCCTAACAGAGTGGCTCGGTGTAAGTGCTCAATAGATGTTTTCTGAATATGTGTCTTTCTATATGGCATCCCAAAGAATACATGAAAATGTAATATTAGCTAATTCAAGATTTGGTTCCAGAAATAACTCATACTCCTGCCCTTCTGCAAAATTTGCTATTTCTCTGTTATTTCAATTAAAAGAATTGGTTTGGGGTATCAAACTTTGTTGTTTATAAAGACAATATATATATCTTGCAACCTAAGCCAACTTACTGATGTAATATTTTGTCTGATGATCCAGAGCAATCTGATCTCTGGATGTTCCAGATGGTTTTCTGGATTCTTTATAAATATTTCCTACCTATTTATTTGTGTATACAAATTTCACAGAACACTCCCAGGGTTTCTGCTTCTGGAATGGTCACTAACCTTTANTTTTTTTTTTTTTTTTACTGACAAAGAAACTAAGACTCAGGGTGCCTGGGTGGCTCAGTCAGTTGAACGTATGACTCTTGATTTTGGCTCAGGTCAGGATCGCATGGTCATGAGATCAAGCCCCGCATCTGATAGCGCAGAGCCTGCTTAGAATTCTCTTGCTCCATCTTTTTCTGCCCCTCCCCCCTCTCAAAATAAACTTTAAAAAAGGAAAAAAAAAGAAACTGAGACTCAATAAAGCTAAATGACTTGCCCAAGATCATCAGATGGCAAAAGAGAAAATGCTAGAAACCACGTCATCTACTTACAGGTCTAGTATTTGTTGGGATTTTTTTAGTGGGAAATATACAGAATTCAAAGAGCCCTTGATCTAAAACATACGACTAATGTATCTTCCTGTTAAAATGGCTAAATATATAGAAATATAAATATTTTAAAGGTCTATATAAGAGAAGAAAAGATGGTAGAAGGGAATTCCAGTATTTATTATCAGCAGCTCTCCATCTACTTTGAAGTATGTTCTTAAAAAAGACAGAAACTGAGTGTCAATGTCCATTCTCTAACATCTTACTGATGTCAGCACATGACAATTAGGGCTATACCAAAAGGATGTCACCATGCTGTTATGATCTTTTCTCTTTACACTGGTATAATAAGATCAGTGACTGGACTGGCCAAAATTTCAGAACAAGGCAGTCTCTCCCTAATATTCCTGGCAGCAACGACATCCCTGGCTTTCCTTTCTTCATAGAGCTGGGTTCGTCGTCAAGCACTTCTATCAGGTAGGGTGAGGAGACGTCTTAGTCGGATGCCTCCTTCCTCCCTCTAGCTGCCTCTCTTGGGTCTTTCTTCTCACAGTAAGTGCCAGGAAGCACCTTTCTTGTGTGAGAACCCACAGTCATAAGAAATTCATCCTTTGTTCAATTCAGCCAATAGTTATTAGTACTTGAGTCATGTGGACTAGATTATCCAATTTTGGTCAGATTTGAGAAGCAAAGCATACAGATGACCAACAGTACTGTGGAATAAATTGAGACAAAGTGGCTGAATAAAATGATGCATGGCCAAGTACCAGCACATGGCCTGGCATATTTTCAACATGCCTGTGTGTACTCTAAATGGCAGAATACCCAACTCTGTCATAGCCTCATCTCTTTGTCTACACTGTCTCTTCATTGGTGAGCTCATCCAGGTATGGGCTCTAAATGACCCAAATATCTCCACACACCCCAAATTTACAGCCTAGCCCTGACCTCCCCTCTGATCTAGAGAGTCATATACGGAACTGCCTACCGGATGAGGTCTTGGCTGGTATCTCTTGCAAGCAACCCCAACCTCCACATTTCCAAAAGAAAGCTCATGACTTCCCTCTCTGCTTCCAAAATCTGCTCCTCCTCCATCTCAGTAAAAGGAAGCATCATCCATCCAAAAACCCAAGAGACATCCCCAATCACTCCCTTTCTCTTCCCCTCCCTGTCCTTTTCATACACACATCCAATTTGTCACCTAGACCCATAGGCACGTTCTCCAAAATGCCAAGAGTTGGATAATTTATATCCACCTCTCTGGTTACTCTTCTATTCAGATCACCATTATCTTTTCCCTGGACTATGATAAACTAGCAGAATGGGTCTCCCTGCTCCCATTCTTGCCTTCCCGTGATCCACTCTCTACAAAGCAGCCAGAGTAATATTTTAAAACAAAACTCAGATCATCTCACTTCCTTGTGTGAAAAATCCCAGTGGCTTCCCACTGCACGTAAAATAAGTTTCAAGCTCCTCGTTCTGTCTCTGTGTCCATCTAAGCTCCTGCACTGACCAGTTGTCTACTGCTCTGTCCCAGCCATTTGCCTGCTTTCTCACGAGCCCTAGCCTCTGTCTAAGTCTCCTTTCTGTCTCTCTCTTTTGCATTGTAATGTAACCATTTTATCATCTTAAAAAAAAAAGTTAAGGATTAATCTACTATATCTACTTATATCTATGTATTAGAACTTTAAGAAAATTTTAAAGCATTTTATTAATTGATTTAAACTAACAGTAATGAGGCCATTACATGTTAAATAAATAACATATATTTTATGAAAAATAACTTTTTCAAAACAAACAAAAAGATTAGTGAAAAGAGTGATACTGTTTTCCATGTTTATAAATCTCTTACATGTCTGACTAAAGAACAGACATCTACATTCTCATATTTGCTTCTGCATTTACTCTGTTGTAATGTCACACTTAATACAGTATTTGGAAACTCTGCTGTAAAACCATGAGAGAATGAGACCTCCTGAACCCCTTGAAAAGATCTCAGGAACCTTGAGTGGTCTTGGCACCATACTTTGAGAGTAACTATTCTAGCAACACAAACTGCCTATACTTTATTGCACATCCAATGCTATTGTTCACAAAGCTGAGAGTTTCCTTCCCACCCCTTCCTACACCGGCGGACTATGTCTTTTCTTATAAGACCCAAATATTGCTTCTCCCAGGTTGAGTTAGAGGTTCTTCCTCTGGTTTCTGGTAGCACTTTTTTTTTTTCCTCACAGTGGCTCTTGTTCTCACTACACTCACACTGCCCTGTCACACTGGATTTAATTCTCTGTCTAGGAGTCCATCAACTCACCACACTGTGAGCCACCTGAGGATGAAAACCATGTTCTATTAATCTCTGTGGCCCTATATAAGGCGTATGCTATAAATGTTTATTGAATTTTAAAGTAAATGAATGCCTTCTTCTGGCAAGATGAGGATCAGCATGAGAGAACAGAAAACAGGGAGTTAGGTGCACGGTACCTGCTATTACAGACTTTGCTCCTTCCCACCTGGACCAGTCCCAAAGACCCTTACCACTGCGCCCAAACTTCAGGATTTCTGATTCTGGAGTGTGCTAAGTAGTCACTAAGCAGAAGAAATGCTTGCAGCCCCTGAGAAGCTAGAGTCTCCAGGTCTTGCCACGTGTGCTGTTGTATTCTCTGGATTACATATGAGGGTCAGAGTCCTCAGTATACAACCCATATTTATGTCCCCCACTCGCCTTGCAGCCTTGGCTTAAAGAAGCAGAGAAACATGGAAATCCAATGATGAAGAATTAGCCACATGTCTATAGTTGGAATTTGCACAAGGTCCTACTTCATACAATTTTCTAGAAAATGTCAATGAACTTCACCAGCAATCCTGTTGAACTTGCTCCCAGACAAATGTGGAAAAGAAAGATATAGCAATTGCTTTGATCCCATCATTTATATTTAGGGTGTATTTATTAGGTTGAGTGACTGGACTTCTCCCCATCAAAGGGCAGCTCAAGTGATTAAACTGCATGTCTCAGAATCCACGGTTAGGTCTAAAAGAAAGGGAAGACCAGCCATGTCAGTCCTCACACAAATAATGTACCTATCTGTCCTTGTCCATTGTCCATAAAAACACTCAATGGGATGCACACAAACATAAATTATATTACAGGTATAAAAGTGTTGGCAGCGGAGCAATGCCAGCTGTGGCAGCCATGAGACTAAGACCTCTAACTATGGGAACCATAACTGACCAAGGGCTATAGCTCTGAAATCCATTGTTGCATCTGTGCTAAGGTCACACTTCCCATGGGCTACTCCCTGTCAAGGACATCAAAGCCAACATATTTCCAGGCGTTGACTGTCAAAGACTCACCAACAGCCTTGCTAGGTCCTCCTTAGGCTGCACAGCAGTCTGTAAGGTTTTAATTCAACCTTCCCTTCCTCTCTCCTTCACTTGGTGTCTGAATTGCATCATGGTCTGCCAACTCTCCCAAGATTTTCCAGCTCCCTCCCCATTTTCTCTAACAGGCCTCTCTCCTAAGAAAATTCTTACACACATTTAATCCTGTTTTGGCATCAGTTTCTTAGGGAATCTGGACTAACACACCAGGCAATATCAGATACTCAAGAAAGAGCACCAAACTGGAAAGCAGGAGACCCAGATCATTGTCCCAGCTCTGTCTTTTCCTAGTTGTATCATTTCCTCATCTGCCAAATGAATTTGCTGGATTAGATATGTCAATTCTTTCCTGACTTCAACATCTTGGAGTCCATAGCTCCCACCCGGCCATTTACAGCCATGGTGTTCCTAGCATCATAGCATGGCGATATCTCAGATGAAGAGTCACATTTCCATACACTGCCCTTGACCAAGACAAAACTACGAGGCGGCCAAGGCCTCAGCAGGTAGTGTTGGGGGTGTGTTGGGGCTAGGCCCTCCTAGAGAGCCAAATGAGGTCAACAAACATTTTGTCGTCCAAGTTGCTATGTGACTAGGAGCTCACCTTGAAACCAGAGCATTGGTATGCTATCCAGCTTGAGGAGATTCTACTCACCTCAGGAAGAGATGAGATGTGCCCCCTTCTGAGTTCCTAGGACCCTGCATCAGACACTTTTCCAAACACTTAACACATGCACCTCATAAAGACCTTGGGGGTAGTCCAGCCATAAGTTAAAATCATCAGTGTACCAATGAAAGGTCACATCATTTAGGACTAGTGTGGCCACCTGGGAGAAGAAAGTCCAAACTACCAGTGGCTTCAACAGTCTACATTTTTTTCTCACACACAAAAAAGTAGGACTGATGGGGAAGTCCAGGTCCTAGAGTTCAGGGTATCTGGACAGAGCGGGGATACGTGAGGGTGCTGTGTCCCGGGAGAAGTGGGAAAGAGTCTGAGAGGAAAAAAGTTAACAGAAAGATGCAAGACACTGCACAGATCCTTTGCCCTCGTTCACTACCCTGCTCAAGAGTATTTCAGAACTCAGAGCCTTTACAGCAACATGGCTGTAACATCATACAAATGCATAGATGAACATCTTCTCCAGATTGATGTTAAGGGATGCAAAACTCTTACATCTGTTGCTGGGCCAGTTTAGCTCTGTTCCCTTCTAAGTGATGCTTGTTAATAAGTTGGCATTCTCTTGCTCTTGTGAGTTTATTTTATCACAGACTCTCTGAGGAAAAAAAAAACATTGCAACTTACCACAGTAAAGTAAATATCACAAGATAAATGACAATGTTGGAATGGAAACCACTTAGGGCCTCAGAACGGTCAGTTGCAAACAGTTTCTAGACTATTAGCTGTTAAAGGTTATGCCTTATGTCATCCAAAAGGGTTTTCCCCTAGATTTATAACATGGTCTCAAGGAAGATTTATTGCCATCTTAATTTTTCCCCCATTTTAACTTTGTGAACCGTCAGCCTGGAATTCCTCCTAAGTTATTTAAGAATGAGGAGTCACTGGTTTTCAAGAAATGCTTGTGGTACATGTTCTGCGATGTTAGTATCCTTATTATGAATCAGCTTATAATCCCTCTGAGTAGGAACCAAACCATCCTCCATTTCCCTCTCCGGTTTCACTCTATAACATTTTTCATCCTACTCTCTGTCCCAGGAAACTGACAGAAAAAGCTCTCTTACCTTTGGCTTCCAGGTGGGGATGAACACAGGGAGAACTGGTCAGATGTTGAAGAGAGGGAAGACTTGGCCCTGAAGCATTTATTCCCCCCAAATCCTTCCTCTGCGCTCCACGGCTGGCTGCACTCTGGACACAAAGGTGCAGCTCCGGCCAGAGAGCCCTCTCCTCACCGCTCTGTCTCCAGGCTCTAGTAACCACTCCCTCCCTCTTGTATCATTTGTTCACAGATTTCCATTTTCTCTCTCAAGGCAGATTATAAGCCCCACGCCACTGATTTTGGACCCCGCCATTTGGCTTGCTTTGGTCAATGGAACATAAGCGGCTGTGACCCTCTCTTCAGAGCAGACGCGTTTTGTGTGCCCTTGCCTGGTTTGGTTCTGCCCCCCCTATTCTGCGTTCCATCATGGGAACAGCATGTCGCAATAAAAGACTCACGTAGGCCTGGGTTCTCAAATGAGAGGGTATGTGTGGCTCTGCCAAGCCAGCCAAGCCTAGCGAAGCCCACTGGAGCCCAACTGGGCCCAGCATAGTCAAGCAGAAACACAGCCAGCTTACAGCCCTCAGGTAATCGGCACAAGAAAGGCCTATTTGTTGTCATAAGCCACGGAGATACTGAGGTTGTCTATTACTGCGGCAAAAATCAGCTGATGCACTCTCTTTGGCCCTTCAGGTATCAGGGCATTACTGGCACCTGCTGCTAGTGGGTTCGGAGTTTTGCTATAGCCCTTGTGGTATCTCCAGCCCTTCCTAAGCCTTTATAAGCAGCTCCTTTCTTAGAGACTCATCAGTTTACCCAATATGAGCACGTCATCTGTTTCTTGCTGAGACCCTGACTGATACATGGCCTGTTAAGAGCTGAGAAGAAACCACAAAGAGGCTTGATATAGGGTGACATCTACCAAACCCTAAGAGTAAATAATAATAAGGAGAAAAAGAAGGGTGTGAGGGAGGAAGAAGAGGAGGAAGAGGAGGAACAAAGAAAAAGGGAGGAGGAGGGGATGAAGAAGAGGAGAAAGAGAAATAACGGAGGAGAAGGGGGAAGAAGCCGCGACTGAGGGCTTACTCTGTACCAGACCCTGTGCTGAGAGCCTAAAGAGGACCTCGGGTAGATCCAGAAACCATGGGTTCTGTGAAAGAAACTCCATTAAACTGCCAGGATGAGCCTCTTGGGATGCTGGGACTCTCCAGCACCGTGCAAAGAAAGTGAATCCTGGGGCTCTCCTCGGAGTCAGAAATTTATATGCAAGTTCCCACTGTCTCTTGTGACTTTATTTCTGCTTCAAATTGTCCTCACCAAAGTGACAGTTGAAAAGAGGCCTCCTTCTTGAATCCCCCCGTCACATGCTGTCCACTCACCAGTCACGCACGGAAGTCTGTCTCTAGAAATGCAGGCAGGTGTGCCAGTATTAAATTCTGATGAGCCTTGTGGAGGAAGCCACGCACCATCAGCTCTGCAGCATCAGGAACGGCCACTTACAATGACCACCGCCTTATCTAAGGTGCCGTGAACTCCGCTGCTGGATAGCGCAAATCCTCAGTTCCTTTCAGTTTCACGTCCTTGCCTGTAAAGATTTCCAGTCACTAGTACATCTGCCAAACCCCTTCACCTTCAAAGTACAACCCCAGTCTCTCTTGAGAAGTCTTTGCTGAGTTGGGCTGAATGGCTGGTAGAGTGTAAACACTGTACCACTCAAGGTCCTGCGTTGAGTCCCAGCCCTGAGACTGCCTGGCTGTGTGGACGTAGGCAAATCACTTCACTCCTCTTTGGCTCAGTTTCCTCATCTGCTTAATTCAGTTTAAATACTGAGGACTAAGCCAAAGGATGTTAAAGCCCTCTGGACCCAATAAAGTAACAATGCCTACCTCACAGGGTTGTTTTAAGAAATAAATGTGCTCCCCTCTGTGGAGAGCTCAGAACAGTGCCTGCTGCATGGTATCACTGAAATGTGTGCTATTATTTGCATATACCTTAGCTCCTAAAATATGTGCTTATTAGGTCTCTCTTTCCAGATAGACTTGAATGAAGTCCTAGAAGGAGGGATTCTGTGTGTCTTACTCATCTTCCTATCCCTAGCTCCTCGCCTGGTATGTAGTAGGTTTCTGGGAAATATTTCATGTCTGCTGCTTATTTTGAGCCTCGCTCGGCCTCTCCTGCTGCCCCACACGGGGGCTGGCTCCACCAGCCTCCTGGGGAAACAGAACATGTCAGGCCCCTTTGAGGTATGACAGACCGTGCTGATCTGATGACAGCTAACCCACCCAGGCACAGTCTTCCCTTTTGGAGACAAATCATCACCCTGCTACTCTAGCAGCTCCTGAGTAGGCCACTGCGGTAGTTTGCTGTGGTCCTGCAGAGGCCAGGAATGCAACACACTGGAGCGCCCCAGGACAGATGAGACCTTGGCAAGCAGGCAAATGTGTGCCTGACCGAAGAAGGCAGCCCCCGCTCACCTCCAGCTCATCACTGCCAGCAACGTCTCCTGGTCTGATGGTGCATATCCTCTGAGGTTTCAAGAGAAGCCACATGCTTATGTGCCATCTCCTGATGTTTAAATATTTGTGACAAGGACCAAACGTTTAAAAGTATTTTGGCGATCAAATAACACACATCTAGGGGGAAAAAAAGATAAATATGTGAGATGATAGACGTGTTCATTAACTAGATGGAGGGAATCCTTTTACTATATATATGTATATCAAAAATCACCACATGACAATGTATAATTTGTCAATTATACTTCAGTAAAGATGGAAAAAATAAGTAACACACATCTGCACCAGTTATCAATTTATGATTTAAGGGCAATAGCTACCAGCCAGCCCCAGATATAGTCTGAGTTCACAGCACCTCCTTCATAGCACAGAACCCGACCTCAGATCCAGAGGTAACAGTTGGATAAGCCAGTTCTGAAAATAGTTCAGTTCTGCACTTGAGGTGCTTACTCTGTCTTGAGCCATACAGCCCCTCCCAGAAAACCCCAGTGACTTTATTTACCTTTGTTCACAGCCCCATTTTTCTCTCACTCTTTATTTTGCTAAGTATTTACTGAACAACTACTATGTGCTAGATTTTAGAAACTAGCAATGTAGCAGTGTACATGACACATGATCTCTTCCCTCAAAGAGCTTGCACTTCCAAATATTAGTGCCTAATTCCTGATTTTTAAGTGTTGATAACTCAATAAAAAAGATTAAAAGCCCTCTATGAACCTAATATATTTGTTCAAATCTATAATCTCAAAAATATTTTCTGAAATCCTAATACATGAAAAAGGTGGGAAGATAGATTTTTCCATGGAAGATATAATTATAAACATCCCAGCACTTCTCAGGATAGGTTAATATAAAAGGCCCATGAAAAGGGTTATAGAAACAAAATAGGTTTTGCTTTGTTTAATCCAACACCTCCCATTTACTTATCCAAGAAACTCTTCTCCCCTTGAATGCCAGCTAACTTCTGATGCATAACAAAATATCCCTGAAGTGACATTTTTACTTTTTTAATTTTTAGTTTATTTTTTTAAGAATTTTTTTTCATTTTATTTATTTGAGAGAGAGAGAATGAACAGGGAAGAGAGGCAGAGGGAGAGAAAGAGAATCTTAAGCAGGCTCTGTGCTCAGAGCAGAGCCCAAAGAGGTGCTCAATTCCATGACCCTGGGACCATGACCTGAGCCAAAACCAAGAGTCAGGTGCTCAACCGACTGAGCTATCCTAGTGTCCCAAAGTGATATTTTAAACAAATATTTATTTATTTTGAGAGAAAGAAAGAGGACAGGGGGGCAGAGAGAGAGGGAGAGAAAGAATCCCAAGCATGCCATGCCCTATCAGTGCAGAGTCTGATGCAGGGCTCCATCTTACCAACCACAAGATCATGAGCTGAGCCAAAATCAAGAGTCAGACACTTAATCATCTGAGCCACCCATGCGCCCCCTGAAGTGTTATTTTTAAATAATAACCACTGATTTGGTTGGTGATTCTGCACATCAATAATTTGGGATAGGCCTAGCTGGATGGTTCCCATCTCACTTGAGTTCATTCATGGGTCTATGGTTACCTGTCAAGTAGGCAGGTGGCTGGTTGATCTAGGATGGTCTCAGTGAGAACAACTTTTCTTTTCTCCACGTGGTCTCTCATCTCCCAGTAAGCTAGTGCCAGCGGCTGGACAGAGTTCCATAGAGCACGTGGAAGCACGAAAAGACTCTTGATACATAAGCTCAAGACTAGGACAGTATCACTTCTTCTGCATTCTAGGGACCAGAGCAAAGCAGAAGACCAGTGGGTGCAAGTTCAAAGGTAGGGAAAATACATTTCATCTCTTTATGGGAGAAGCTGCAAAGTCACGTTGCAAAGGACACGATACAGGGAGGAGTAAAGAATTATGGCCAAGTTTACCCTCTACCATATCATACCATACCTGTAAACAGGTCTTGGCATTTTGTGGAATCCATGTTGGGAAACCCTCATCTAATTCATTTTCAAATGAAGTTTTGATATATAATGATTCTGATTGGGGCCAGGAGTTTTTCAACCACACCCAATAACAGCTTAAATAATCTTCCACCCTATCTGCTCTAAAACACATGTGAAATAACCCTGTGCATAAAAGAAATACATAATCCTCAATTCTTTTCTGCTGGAAAACACTTTGGTCTGGCTGACAGCATTCCAAATAAGCAGACGTATAACTAACAGAAGATGCAGTGAAGAGCCATAAGAGCTTGTTTTAACCTTGTGGTTATTTAAGAAATTTTTTTTTAATGGAACACAGCTCAGGTTCATTACTATATCATTTCTCATAATGGCTTTATCCAAATTCAATATATGATCTGAAAATCGAGGACAGTATAACTCCGATTCAGGAGGAAGGGAAGCAACATAACATTTATTGGCTGCTGGATATGTACAGCCATATGTCTGTAATCTCTCTTGATCCTCAACAACTGTGAGAGTAAGATATCGTCGCCTTCATTTTACCAATGAGAAGGCAAGGTCATGGAGGCTGGGTAACCTTACAGTAACACAGCTCCTATTCTTACTACTGCACGCTCCTGCCCCCGTATTGGCCACAAGGCACCAGCCGTGCACCTGCCATGTGCAAGACCAGAATTGTCCTGGGGGTGGTAAAGCCTCACGGATATCTGCCCGCTGCCTGTGATCAACCATACTGATACTCAAAAGCATGTAATGCTCTTCTTGGAGGATTAGTTATCTCCTTGCCCCACTGGCAGCAGCCTTGACCATGAGACTTGATTTTGCCAAACAAACATGAGCAGAGGAGATGTGTGACACTTCCAAGCAACAGCCATCTTAGACTTTACCATATTCTACTTCTCTTTCATTACAAATGATACAACTCTCAAGGTCGAGGCTGTTCCATCAGCCTGGGTCATGGAGTGATGCCAACCACAATGAACATGCAGCATGGCTGCAAGATAAACCAGTGGCTCATAGGACAGCAAGCTGGTGGAAATAGTCACTAGGGCATGACCTAGCCTATTCAGACCTCTGAAACTCTAATGGGCAGATCCACTGCCTGACGTTTGTAATCTTTTTAGATGTCCAACCCCTAGAGTGGGCCAAGGGTCTACATTCAGATTGAACTGGGTTGGAATCCTGACTTTGCCATCTTGGCATGTGGTGTGGTCTTTTTTAGCCTTCATTCCCCCATGTCATATAAATGAGAATAATAAAGGCTGGCACATGTGTATTTGAGATGAAGGCTAAGGGAGATAACAGAGGTAGAGGCCCTTGCTCTGTCTCTCGTTCTCCGTAAACATCCCCTCAAACTTGCTCCATCTCTAAGTGCAAACCCAACACACAACCACGTGTGTACACGCCACAGTTCCACAGCACCTCCCCATCCCGGTGAGCACTTTCTTCCGGGCATAACCTAATGACCAGTGCACAGACCATTCCCATCTTCCTCTACACCTGTGTGTTTTCTCTTCGGTAGCCTCTCTCTTTCCTAGCACTTTGCAGTCTCCTGCACGCACACCTAGACACTCATCTTCCTTCTGATGCCTTCCCTTCCTCCCTCCTCCAGCAACAACGGTCTTACTTGAGAGCCTTGACCTCCTTCCCTGCATCTGTAATCATCAGTGAAATGCTGAGCACAGCTGGATTTTCAAAGCCAATGGTTAATTGCGGGGAGCTGAGGGTGACCCAACAGCAGTTTCAAGTATTTGGAGTGTGAAATAATGAAGACGCTGGTGAGCAGACAGCCTGAAAATCAGCATATAACCCCCCTGAACAGCTTCCAAGGGTTCTGATGAAAGCACCTCTCCCCAGCTGGTAAGCCTTGTGCTTGAGCTGGGAGGCAGAGAAGAGCCAGAGACCACCCTGGGGAGATGCGCGGCAGGAGAGTACATCCTCAGACCTGAAGGATTTTGATAACGTCCCAGTTACCATGGCAGCTGGGCTCAGAAAGGATTACACAGGAACTAAGCAGGAAAATCTTTAATGAGGTGGTGAACTCGAAGGCCTAGGTGTCCCCCAGCCACAACAGTGATCTCTTGACCCCCATCACTGTTAATGGGCAGTCCTCACTAATAAATACCCTCACACAAAGAACAGGCCTATTACCACATCATGGATGACGAGGGAAGCTGACTGGGTCATTACCTTGGCTCAGTACTCTCAATACCATGAGGACAGTCCGTCTGTGTACCCCATTATATGTCTTTCTTTGCCCAGTCCACAATCCAGATGATAGTGGGTACGTAAATACCCAAGAAGACCACTCTACAGGCCATCATGTGGTCCCATGGATTTGTACACACAGATGGAATTTCCTGAAGAGTCTTCAACTTCTAAAATACAGCATTTTTTTTTTTTTTTAAGTATTCACTCTGTGCTAGCACTGGGGATAAAGCAATGAAAAAAGATCTAGGTCCCTGTTTTCAAGGGGTTTCATAGTCAGAGGGGAGAAACACAAACCAACCAGTAGTTTTAATAGTGAGGTAAGGCCTGGGTGCTGGGAGAGTGGAGAGGCAAAAAGTGCTAATCATTAAATGGAATCAACATGCCAGGAATCTCCTACCACAGGACAGTTGCACCTGCTGCCCCTCTGTCTGGAACATTCTCCCCTGTTACCTGTGTATGGGCTTCCCATTGTTGCTTTACCAACTCCTAGAGGGGCCACCTATACACCAGTCCTCACATCTTACTTTGGTCATAATATCTCCTAGTACTGACTCTGACCTTTTTATTTCCCTTTATCTTTATCTTTATCTTTAATTTAATCACATATCAAAGTCCCTTTACCATGTAAGGTAATAGTCACAGGTTGTGGAAATTAGGATGTAGACATATCTGGGAGGCCACTATTTGGTGTATAGCAACCCTCATGACTCCTGTCCTTAAATTCTTGGCTTAGACACTACTTATTTCTCAGGCCTTCTTGGCCAATATAGCATAAAATACAGGTATACCACCCATTCATCTGGCACTCCCAGTCGTCCCCACCTTGATTTATATTTTACTTTTTAAATCCCCATCTGAAGTACCATTATTTGCTCATTTCTTTATTTTTGTCCCTCTCTTCCCCCCAACCAGATTGTAAGCTCCATGAAGGTAGACACTGGATTGGCTCTATATCACCAGGGCCTAGAACACGGCCTGGCAGTTAAAATGAAAGAACATAACCGACAGATGAGATGGCATTGATGAGAAGTCAGCCAGGCAAAGTGATGGTAAAGTGAAAAAGGAGATGGGAAGGGTCCCAGGCAAAGAGAAAACATGAACATGCAAGAAACATAGTTCCAGAAACAGAAAGAGATTCAGTATCACTCTGAGGTGGACACTTTTGGTTGCCCAACCACCATCCATTTCCCCGCTCCCCTTCTACTCAAAGCCCACTTTTGATCACATAAACCCCACTCGTGTACACACACACCCAACGTGACTCAACACTGACCCCGTGCTTTATCACACAGGCTCTGACCCCTGGAGGCTGCATTTCCCAGGTTCCCATGTCAACCACTGGTTTGACCAGTGGGAGATCTTGGTAAGGGATACAAGTGTTATGGACTAAAATGTATCCCCTCAAAATTCAGATATTGAAGCCCTAACCCCCAGTGTGATTGTATCTGGAGACAGAGCCTTTGAAAAGGTAATTAAGGTTAACTGAGATCAAGAGGGCAGGACCTTAAGCTGAAAGAACTGGTGTTCTCATCAGAGGAAAAGACACCAGAGCAGTCTCTCCCTGTCTCTCTCTCTTTGCGTGCACAGGGGAAAGCCATGTGATCTTCGACACCCAGCCTCCAGGACTGTGAGAAAATAAGTGTCTGTTGTTTAAGCTACCCGGTCTGCGGTATTCTGTTATGGCAGCCTGAGCTATCCAAAACAGGAAGGAAGGAGAAAGAAAAAGCCAGAATATTTCTCTCTCGCCCCCCGACTCTGGCAGCTGTCTCATGAGTGACTTCTGCAGGACAGGCCTATGTGGCCTCTGCGTCTGCCAGGCAACCAAAGCCCCATTTGTGGCCTTTGTCCCCTACACCTATGCCTTTCTGTTTGCTAATCTCTGACAGCCACACCATCCCCTGTTGTCTTCTCAACCCCCCTTTACCTGGTTAATTCCCTGCATTCAATCCCTTCTGTCGTGAGCACTCAGAGTTACTAATTTCCTGGCTGGACCCTGCGTCATCCCTCACATAGCGCAGAAAGTGTGCCTGAGGGAAGCAGCACCAGATGCTGAAGGGTATCACAGGGGCCAGTTCACCAAGTTCCTTGCCTATCAAATTGCATGGGGGCAAAGTCAGAGCTCAAAGCGGGGCCTGGGGGCAACAGGGAGTCAACACAGAACATCTTCAGCAGGAGGAAGGCCATTCTGAGGGCCCCATTTCAGAAAGCTCATGTCGTAAAAGGCATCCACCTGCACCACCCAGAGAATTATTCTGTGGGGCTTATATTTTCCATATGGTTTCTCTATTGGTGCAGAGACAGTACCTAAGAATTGCCTTCCAGAAGGAATAGCAGTAGGAAGGAGAAAAGAGACAACGAAGTGAACAGAGGAAAGAGCTGGTCCTCCTACCCTCTCTGCATCAAGACTCTATCTAAACCACCATTTACATGGTGGGGTGTCCCACAGAAGCCACGATGTCCTGACACTCACTCTCCTTCCCCTTACAAACCCTGGACTTTTGTGCTTCCAGAACCAAGCAGGGGCTGAGAAAATGCAAGCCAGAAACCCCCCAGTCAGCACTTTGAATACAGAATTTATCTGTTCCAAATAAGGGTGTCATATGGGTGATGCAGTGAGTGCCAGCTGGTAGCTGTAACTCAAAAGGCCAGCATCTTGGTCTGTACAATCAATCATATACAGCAAGAGGAGGCCCATTTGTTCTTCGTCATTCTTCAGCAAACTTCCCTCTCTCTCGCTCTCGCCCTCCCTCCCTCCCTCCCTCTCTCTCTTACTTGGTTTGCTTTTCTTCCTTTCTTTCCTCTTCCCTTTCATTCTTTTTTTCTTTTTAAAATATTCTTGGAAACTCTTTTCTGCCAATCACTGTCAGCGGCTGCTCAGGCCTGGGTAAAGCAACAGCAGATGCACAGTGAGATGCACAGACTTGGAAACGCGCTATGGAGGGTGTGTGGGAGGGAACACTCCTCTCATGAGAGAGAGCAGATATAAAACACTAGACGCTAATACAGCCCACGACAGATTCTAATCTAATAAGAATCATTCTTCAGGTGCACAGACTGGCAGAAAACCGAATTGAACGCTTCATCACACAGAGCCGATTTCTTTTAAGTAATATTAAAAATGTTATTCTCCCATAAGAAGGGTGCTGAGAGTTATACATAATGGCAATATATTTAAGGCAGAGGAGGAGAAGACAACAGTCTCCAACAGGAGCACAGAAGCTAAATGGAAACAATGTCAGCACTCAAGTTACATCTCCTGTCCCGAAAAGCCTAGAATCATCGGGAGACACTCTTATGACAGGTGTCCTTGATTATCTAGGTCAGAGGGACCAGCTGGGGCAGTCAGGTGAAGGGAAACAGGTTTTAAGGACACTAGCCTATTTTAGAGGCTTACTTAGCCTTAGTCAGCTAAGGTTTCTTAGTTTTTAAGAAGAGTGATGGATTTCAGAGAAAGGCTCATAGGAAAGTCAGGGGATCTAGATCTCTCCTGGCCCCTCTCACTCAATATCAATCAACCTGCATGAATCTGTGTTGGTACACGTGAGCCATCCTCTATCATCTCCATGACCTGCATAAAGCCACCCACACACAGAAATCTCAGTAGAGTCTATGGCTAGGAGGCAGTGTGGGGGGTCCCGTCAACCTCATGCTTAGACTCTTGCTGTCCGTCTCCAAACATTCAAGTGACATATTGTGCCCTTGAGATACACTCCTGGTACTAATTTTATAACCTGTCTTAGCATTTCATCATTTTCCAACACAGTGGAGATGACTAGGACCTCTCTTCAACATTGAGATGTCCTTGGTATCAATGGTCTGATAAATTCTTCATCATAAAGAATCATAAAGCCAAAATGTCTCAGTCCCCCAAGGCATAGATAAATCCCAATTTCTTTGAAATTTGATGTACAAGTCTCAGTAGGGTCTCCCTCACAATGTATGCATGGTGGAGAAGGGGCCAGTTCTTTTTCCCAGAAAAAAACCACAACCACTGAATCCCAAAGGAAAGAAAAATAGAAATGATCATTTAAGGCCCTAGAGTATTTTTTAGTGTTTATTTTAGATAGCGAGAAAGAGAGAGCAGGGGAGGAGTAGAGAGAAAGGGAGACAGAAAATCCCAAGCAGGATCTGTGCTGTAAGCAGAGTCCAACGTGGGGCTTGATCTCACGAACCATGAGATCATTACCTGAGCCAAGATCAAAAGTTGGATGTTCAACCAACTGAGCCACCCAGGTGCCCTAATCCTCCAGAGTTTCTATGACAATGTGCCAGACATCAACTCTACGATCTCTCCCTCTGTTTCTCCCTGGAATGCTCCTGACTCTCACTCCCTCTGGAATATGCCTCCAGCCTCTCTTCACCTAGCCCAACCCTGCTTGTCTTTCTAACATCAGCCCCATGAAATCCCTTCCCCCAGGATGGCTTCCCGACTTTTCATAATGGCAGGCTCTGTGTGATACCATCTAGTGGCCTCCTGTAGTTCTTTCCATGGCTCTAATCACAACTGCAAATCATTCACTGCTTACGTGACTATTTGCTTAATACCTATATCCCAATCCAAACTGTAAACTCCATGAAGGCAGTGTGGTAGCCCTAGTCAGGTCTCCTGCTGCCTCGGGGGTAAGTGACAACTGGTGCCAGCTGCTGTACTCTGAATCCACCAAAGTGACATGCCAAGGCCTTGCTTCCCATAGGCTATTCCCAGCCACTGACCTAGGATAAGGGATAAGCACTGAATGCAGATCATTCCTGCCAGATGTGAGGCTCCTCCGACAGGCCAAAACTTTCTTACAACTGGGCTGCCCTCTGAGACGCTCACTACCTATGTTCCTCCCCCACCCCAGCTCCCTCTCCTTTTTCTCTCTAAGGGTATCTGCTTCCCTGAGGACCCAGAGGACTCACATTGATGCAGGCAGTAATGCCCACTTATTCCCCCTGCTTCTCCTGGGCCTGTCACAAGGCCTTGTGTGTAAGAGGTACTCAATTAATATGCATAAAATGAATATATGCTTGCAGATATGGTGAAGACTGGTTGAGAGAATGTGGATGAAGCAGAGCAAATGTAACCCATCCTCTGGAAAGTCAACTCCAAGGACATGTCCTACAGAATCAATACCAATGCTCCATTCCTCAGAGCCTTTGTATTTTAAGTAACCATACCAATGGCTGAAGGAAAAGCTGTTTTCAACACTGCAACATCAGTATCAACATGGCTGGCTATCTTTTATGGAGCACCTTGTACATGTAAGGCATTGACTATGCAATTTATAAGCATTAATTTATTGAATTCTCACAATAGCTGTATGAGGTTAGTCTTATTCCCATTTTACAGATGAGAAAATTGAGGCTTAGTAAGTCAGTACAGTTTTAGTTTTGCTGTGGTGACAAAAACCCCGAAATCTTGGTGGCTTAAAACTATTGTACATAAATGGGAATTCTGCACCTCCTTCTAACCTTTCAAAGAAAGTCAAAACAACCTTTGAACAGCACCAGCTGCTAAGTATGACCTCGACATTGTAGAGTTTGTGAGGCCCTGCTTCGCTTGGACCTCGCACCACCCAGAACATCTATGACTTACTTGCTGGAGGTAAGCTTCAGGGACCTGAGGTCCCAGCAGCAGATCTACTCTGAAACTCCCAACTCTCACCAGGTCTGACCAACACAAATCAGCTGGCTTTCCAAACACAATGCAAAGCCCACCCACTAACCAGTCTTGTCACTGATGAAAGCTGGGACAGCCCCCTTTCAATGACATGATGCTTTATTATTTTCAGTCTTTACATTATTGCTGTGACTGTGTCCAGAATCCCCAGCTCTAGGCTTGTCATCTTAGCCAGGCAACTAGAAAAGAGTCTATTTTTACTTCGGTCTCCTTCTTTCTCCTTAAACATTAAAATCTCCCAGTCTTCCCAACAATTTTTAGAATGACTGCTTATCCCAAGTGGCCAAGAAAATGTGAATGAGCTTCCCTTTTGGTAGTTCACTTAGACAAATGCCAAGATGAGCAAATTACAAAACCAACAGTTTCTCTTTTTATCATGTCCAAAGTACAAAAGTAAACTCTACTATTAAGGAAGCTTGTTCAAATGATACCTAACACTCCCAACTCCCTCAGCCACCAGGGCCACTTTGGGAGGTTCTAATATGCCCTCATGCTTGACCACCACCACCAGACTGGGGTGAAAAGGCAAGACATCTTGCTCTACTTCTGCACGTGCCCAGGAAAGCTGAAAGTGGCAGATGGTATCACAACCATCTAAGCAGGAACCACTCTGCTTCGAGGATATGTCTTCACCGAGAGGCAACCTGGATATGGGCCGCTCAGGGGACACTAGAAAGCAGCTAGTGAAAGGAAGAAGAGAGCCCCTGTTTCCACATGTCCTGAGAGACTGCAGCCTAGGACTCACAGCTTGGATGCTGCCAGAGCTCTTCGGCCCTGAAGCAACATCTGGTTTCCTGATTCAAGTCTCTCCTTTGTCAAAACAGGTTCTCTCCCAGCAGGGTCTCCACTCGAGGCCCTTTAATATTTCGTAAGCCTAATTGGAGATGGGGGTCTGAGAAGTCTCAGCCATTCTTGAAGAGTCAGGGAGTCCCAGGGAGGGGGACCTTGGTCTCATTCCTAGGACCTGCCAGTTGTGTTGGCCAGAGTCCTAAATCCAGCGAGTTGTGAGCTGAGCCAATCCCATAACCAATTTCAGTACCTCAGTTTCCCCACCCATAAAACTTAGCTCTGGGACTTGGGAGACTTAATGAGCATTGGCCTTTCCTGGATAAATTAACCAGGTGCCGGAAACATCTGTGGCTAAGGCAGAGTCTGCTGTATAAACAGAATATAGTATTCGTATACACAAAACTGTAGCTAAAGCTCAAATACCAACTAAGCCTGACTTCATCCTAAGTCCTATTCAGTGAGTATCTTGGGAAAAGTCAATCTCTTCTCTGGACTAACATTATATTTGAGGAACTCACCTTCTCATTTACCTTGCTCTATTCTTCTCAGGACAAAGAGTTTTCTGTAAAAGGTAAGGAATCAACAATTCTTATAGCACCACTTGCCATTTAAATCATAACAATGTTCCAAAAATAAATACCCAAAAAGAATGTGTGCTTCATATGGACACGGGCAATATCTGTCTTATTCACAAACATAGAAGTACTGATCCGTAGAGGATACTAGAAAAGAACTTGTGAACAGATGAATAAACGAACAGATAATAGCCCTAGAAAAATACTATACGTTTGCACAAGTTTCAGTCTGCCTTTATGGCACCTCCTTCCATGCTGTTCTTAGTTTATGACTTTATCCGGGCACAACAGACAAAGTCACTTGATAAACCAAGTAAGACTCAAAGAAGTCAACTTCACAGGCAGTACCAGATCTGGAAACCAAACCTAGGTTTCCAAATACCCAATTCAGTCTTCTTGGCTTTACAACTCACTGCTTTCCTTTGTCTAAAGTAAGTCAGAAAACTATAGCCCACGGGCCAAAAACAGACCTTCGCCAGAGACTTATAAATAAAGTTTTACTGGAACATGAACCACGCCCATTTTCTTACATGTTGTCTGTGGCTGTTTTTCCACTGGAACAGCAGAGCTGAGTAGTTGCTACAGAGACCTCATGGTCCATAAAGCCATAAATATTTACTATGTGGCTCTTTGTAGAAAAAAGCTTGCTGACCCCAGATCTCTAGCAACCTTCCCTGGAATCCCATAACCGTCCTAGAGCTACTGCTAGAGACAAGGGCTTGTTGGTCACATTATTTGGGTCACGTAGTTTACACAGCCACCAGCTTGCTACTGTGACTGAAGAGAGCTTTATACACATCACCTTATTAAATTCTCCCAACAATTATATGATGTGGACATTACTATACACACATGGTATTCTAATGGGACTGGGCTGAACTATGTGAAACTGCCATTTACTGTAGGTCAAATCCTAGAAATTTCCATTTTAAAGATGAAAACAACGGCACAGTTACGTGAAGGTGCTCAGATGCTACCCAGCCGTGGCAAGCAAGGGCAGCCACTAGCTGTATCGCTACTTCTTAAAACTTTACATCTCACTTTAGGTATTAAAGGTTGTACAAATCTTGAGGAACCCAATCTAATGAATGCTCTTTAAAAAAGCTTTTCCCAAGGTTATGTGACCAGAAAAGTTTTTAAGGTTCTTCCCCGCAAGCAGCACCTATAAATAGCCCACAAAACTAGTCTTCCTTGGGACTCAGTTGGGAGACACTCCAGTTCCTCCATCCCCATCTGAGAGGCTGCATCATTTCGTAGGCTCTGCGGTCCCCCATTTCCCGGACTGCAGCCACCCTGCCTCCTCCAAACGCCCACACAACTGCTCTGGGCATGCCCAATTTGAGACACACTGTACCTTGCTCCACGGGCAAATGAACCCCATTTTTGTGAAAATAACGTGAATAGTCCATGCTGCTGCTGCAGGCTAATTCCATTTACAGGAATAATGAAACTCCATCCTTGTGTGGCACTGGATGTTCATTTAATACACTTTAACCATCCCATACCACCCATTTGTAATGCAAATAAATGCATCTTCCATCAGAACTGCTCACCCTCCCTCTAAGTCCAAGTTCTTAGGATTTATGTGCCGAATCATTCTCAGGCTCTTTTCCAATAGTAGTATCCAAAATCTGTGGCTCCCATTTAGTCCAGGTCAATTAAGCAATGTGCTTGGCTGTCCCCCCACCCCCTACTTTTTAAACAGAATAATTCCTAGTATATGTAAAGTTTACAGTCAGGGCCTCATTTATCACAAAATTTCCCCAGGAATAATATTTAAGTCCAGGACTTGTCATAAGCATCCTCCCCTAGCCCCTCCTAAAATATTAACTTGGTAGGGAGGTTAGAAATCTATCATAACCAATGACAGACATCCATGCACAAAAATAGCAAGTCTCAAGTTTAATATTTTATTGCCATATTTTGAAACAACTGGTTAGGCAGCTGCTACTGTTATCTTCCAATTATTTCTCATTTTTCCAGAGTTTTAAATGCAAGCTGTAACAAATTAAATCTAAATTTCTATATGCTTCTTTTTAAAAAAAAGCATTTCGGAAAACACTACCCAAAAAGTTGAAGTAGAGAGGAAGAAAGGGAACACTGGCAGCAAGAAAGAACTCTATTTTTACCGTCTCCAATGATTTGTTTCAATTGCCTCCAGGTATGCGGATATGGCTTCCCCCAGGCGGTCCATGCAGCCTCCACTCTGAATAGACTCTCAGGCTGAGATCTTGCAGTTTGCTAAAAATGCACTTCTCCCTGCCAATTTTGTAAAGGTGTTCAAAAAACCCCTTCTCCCAATGTCAAATATTTTGCATGCTCTAGTCTCACACCACCAATGGTGCTCAAATGCACGAGAAATTTCTCCAAAGATTAAATGAGTCCTATTTTGGAGATATCAGTTCAAACAGAATTGCATGTGATTTCGATTGAATACAAAGGCAGAGAACAGTGTGGTTGTTTTATTCCAATACCAGTATACTTTTTACCATAAATTACAGGTCTTGTGTTTAACAATTGCGTTTTTGCTAAAGAAAAAAAAATGATATATATTTGAATCTTGTATACTTTTTTCCTTTTTAAAAAATCCAGCTCCTTGACCCTAATTAGGGGAAGCTGAGGGTGAAGGTAGGAGGCAGATTGTCACAATTCCTCTCTGTCCCGCTGCCGCGATTCAATACAGATTTCATGTCACTAAGGCTTTGTTCAGCGCAAGGGTGTGAAGTGACACACACTTGCTGTCCTTTCTGTTGTAGTACATGACACCGTGACTTGCAGGTCACCGCTGCAATCATATTTGGGTAAACAAAGCCTTGCTATTGTATCAGGCTCCCTGTACACCTGGTCTGCACTGCTGGTGAGTCAAGAGACTCCCCACCCCGCCCGGCATGGCACATAAGTCCCCGGATCCGTGACTCCTTCCAGCCTTTGTTTCCTCCTCCACAGACCTGGGTTCTTTCTGCTTTGTCTGGAATCACTTTCCTTCTCCATGACCTAATTATTACTCTTAACTTCTAATAGAAGTGGCTACTCTATAACTTGATTGCAAGGTCTTCCCAAAATCATCTCTGGCAACTTAAAAAACAAATAAGCAAAAACACAAAAACAAAAAGATTCCCAGGTCTTATTTCAAGACCTGACTTTTCAAAAAGTCTCCAGGCATTAATGACACAGAGCCAGATTCAGGAAGCACTGTTTCAGAGCAAACTTTAGCAAGCATCAAAATCACCCAGGGTGGCTGTAAAAGCGCAGGTTGTGAGGCTCCAACCAAGAAGCTCCTAATTCGGTGTGTCTGGGTTGAGGCCTGAGAATTTGTATTTCTGACAAGCTCAGGGTGATGCTACTCCAGGGGCCACACTTAGAGAACCACTGGCCTTGGGTAAGCCCCTCAAGGGTCAGGACTTACTGTCCTTTCATTCCCAGCGTTGAACACGATGTCTGGCACATTTGTCTGCTGAATGAACACTATTTTGAAAGTGTTGGTTTTTTGTTTGTTTGTTTAGTTAGTATTTATTTTTGAGAGAGAGACAAGGGAGGGGAAGGGCAGGAAAAGAGAGAGAGAGAGAGAGGGAGGGAGGGAGGGAGGGGGGGAGGGAGACAGTATCTATAGCAGGCTCCAGACTCTGAGCTGTCAGCACAGAGCCCAACGTGGGGCTTGAACCCATCAACCATGAGCTCATGACCTGAGCCGAAGTTGGACGCTTAACAAACTGAGCCACCCAGACACTCCAAAATAAATTTATGATTCTACTGTCATCCCACAATGAGGCTCCATTTGCAGAGCTACAACCCAGTTGCCAAGTTTGACATAGAGACTCAAAAGTGCTAAATTGACAGGGTTAGGTAACACTCCATTCTCTTTAAGGAAAAATGTTACTCTTACTGGTTGGCTGGTAGGTTGGTTGACTTTTCTTCAGAAAGATAATGAGAGGCATCTAATAGTAGACGTCATCAGGAGGAAATCATCTTTTTGTCCAAGTACGCTTTAAATCAGGAGCAATGATTTACTGCTAACACTGAATTTATTCAGAGTCCATGGAGGATTTGCATGGCCAAACTCTAATCACTTTCAGCAGAGTGCCCCACAGTTGCCACAGTCCGTTGAAACAAGATGAGAGATTGTCATCTGAGATCTGCCACATCAGGGCTTCATCAAAAAACAAAATCAACACCTTCCCTTTCTCCCTCTCCGACCCAAGATGATTTCTGAATTTCTGTACATTTGTGAATTCACAGACGCATGAACAGGATGACGTGAACATCACAGATGCAAATGTCTTTGTTCCTAACAAATTGCTCTTGCTTGTCTAAGTTTGGGAGTGGGAGGGATAGACTCCACACTGCATTCTATCTTAAGTTTAGAAGGCAGAGGCAAAGGTGAGCTGTACTTTTCCAGTGTTTTGTTAGGAGTAGCTGTTAAACACACACACACACACACACTGCTCAACTTTTTTTTTTTTTGCAATGCTGCTTTGTACTTTAATAAAACTGACATCTGCATCTCTAAAGAAATAACTTTACTGTCAAAAAGAACCTAGCTTAGTTTCACTTGCTTGAAATGTTTTCATTTTGGACCAAATTTAGAATACCCCACCACCTGTTTACACCACCAATCTCCAGCAAAGAAGCAAAAACTCACCTCTTCTATCCACTTCCCAGATGGAACAGTCAAGATGACCCACATATCCAAGGTTTTTAATCAGCCCTAACTCCTTGTTCCTTCTTGAGAATGTGAATCCATTGTGCTCCAACTGTTGTAGAAAACACGCTTCGATTCCATGGTGCCATCATAGAACATCTCCCTAGCAGAAAGATTCAGTGTATACTGGGCAGCATTTGAGCTCCTTAAGGANATAAGTGTAAGGAATCCTAAAGTTACAAACTTCCAGCTAAAAGTCATGGGGTTGTAGTGTGCAGCATGGTGGCTATAGTTCATACTATACTGCATAGTTCAAAGATGCTAAGACAGTCGATCTTAAGTCTTCATCACAAGAAAAAGATTTTTGTTAACTATATATGTGACAAATGTTAACTAGACTTACTTTGGTGATCACTTTGCAACACATACAAATACCAAATCAAGAAAGAAAAAATACACACAGAATAATACTAAAAAGGAGTCAACAATCTAGGCTATTTTGGGAACGATACTGAAAGCTCTTGGAGCCTGTTTCCACATCTGTGAATGGGAGGTTTGTGGTGGCCAAGACATCAGGCTAGGTGCCCTTCTGCTCTAAAATTCTATTAATTTATTTGCGAAATGACTTTTATTCTGTTACCTCTTAAGGTTGTGTCTTCTCAAATCAGTTAGGCCTAACAGCAAATAAGCCTTGGCATATACATGAGTTGGGTTAGGTATTTTTGAGGTTGAAAGCAACAGAAACCAATTCCAAGGTGCTGAAGAAACAGAAAGGCAGTGTTAGTAAGAAGATTCAAATATGCTTTTTTGAGACCCATGGAGCAGGAATGCAAACAGGGGCAGAGAGGGACTAGAAACAGAGAATCCAAGTGTGACAGACCTGGAAGCGTGCTTTCATTTTTGCTCCTCTCCACCTCTTCCCCACACTCTACTCTGCTACTCAGCCTTGTCATCACAGATGGTCACAAGAGGTTAGATATGCTGTACTCAAGAAATGAACCTGAATGGACACTGGTAGCCCTGATTCTCATTTTCCTGTCCATAATCAGAAAAAGGGCCCAATTATAAACATGGACACTGGGAGCCTATAAATTTAGGGGGTGCGGTGATTTACCGCAGTTGAGGGTGAAACAGTTCCCTGAAAGTGGCAGGGGGAGTGGGGAGAGGGGTTGACCACAGGAGAATCCATGTTAAAATGAGAACTACTTTCGTTGAGCTGTGTTGAGAAGGGAAGTGGTGCTGAGCACTTGCCACGTAGGAGTGGTCTGCTTTAGTCAGTCACCTTTTCGGTTTGGTTTAATCATCTTTAAGAAGGAATTATGTTTCTCAGTCCCTTAGTATTTTCAGATTCTCAATACCAAGCGCACTGGCTTCATAATGCATTTGCCCTCCTTTCCCATACTAAATGAGAAAATATATGAGCAAGTACTTTGTGAACTGTAAAATAATATATTAATGCAGGAGATCATCCTTAAAAGCTGTTTCAAATGCACTGTAATTAAGTCTATTCACTTTTCTTCAAGTATCTGGGTCTTTCACCTCCATGATAAAGGTCCCCCTCGGCAAGTATGGACTATCAGAGAGACTATACACCAAAACAGTACCACCCGTCCATTAAGACCAGACTAGATATTTTACGTAGGCAGCACATGCATTTTGTATTTCTTTGGCCCATTGCCTCCTGAGTGCATTTCTGTTATAGTACAGTGGGCTAGAAGTGGAAATCATCAGCTGCAATTCCTCTCTGTATCTCATTAGAGGTCTAGTTTCCCCTTAATGCACATGAAGACCTTTCATTAGCAATAATGGGAGCTGCACGCATCAAAGAGAAAAATAGACCCTCAACCATTGTGATGTAGGAGATGAGGTTACTGGGACACTTGCCTGCCTGATTGGAGAATTATGATATTCGGAGATGCATGATCAGATCAAGGAAAAATTAAAATCTTCGTGACTGTTTTAAAAAATAAAATGCAATTTAAAAACCACAAACTGGAGAAAGGCAAGAATCAAAACTAACAAATCATAGGCAGATTGAATCTAGGAATGAGTTAAGCAAGTGAAAGCCAAATGACAAGATAAACAAAGGTGGGGAAAGATTACTCGGGGGATCTGACAAAATAAGAGCTGTTTCCAATACATACAAAGTAAAACACTGGCAACAGAGACTATGGTCCAAAAAGAAAAGGCAAGGACCATTTACCGTCAGAAGCGGTAAACATTGCTGAAAAGTTAAACAAATCCTTTGCCTCCATGTTCACAAAGGAAGATGGAAGATGCCAGAAATGACTGTGCCCTGGAGAGGGGTCAATGAAAAAAAATATTACTGAAGGAAATCGAAGTGACACCTGAGTTTATGTCTTGCGGTTGACACAAATGCCAGAAGCAGTATTTTCCTACTGCAATCAACTAAACTTTAAATAAGGAGAAACGGGCCACCCTGTATTGTTATATGTCTGATGAAGAAGTGCTAGAGTCCTTCACTTTTGTCCAAATGTAAAAAGAGTAAATTGGGGCTAAAAAAAAAAAAGTCATTTTTACCTTTTTTAAAATAGTGTAACACCAGTGGATTAGAATTTTCTTATAGTGTTTTTTCTACACTTAGAAAACTAAGTTTTCTGGAGGAAGAAGATACACTCAGAAAACTAAGTATGTATCTGCAGCCTACTGACAAAGGTTTCCAGCAAGCCCTACTATAAGCATGGATTCAGTACCCCATCTACTATCCCCTCAACTCATGAATGTTCGAGGGGATATTTAAATTAGTAAGACTGAGGATGCATCCAATCTTTGGTAGACTGCTTGCCATCAATTCAATCAAAGAATTGAAAATGGGTTGCCTAACCCAGTTGTTAGAAAATCCAAATGGGGGGCGCCTGGGTGGCTTAGTCGGTTAAGCATCCGACTTTTGCTTAGGTCATGATCTCGCGGTTCGTGGGTTCGAGCCCCACGTCGGGCTCTGTGCTGACTGCCAGCTCAGAGCCTGGAGCCTGTTTCGAGTCTGTGTCTCCCTCTCTCTCTGACCCTCCCCTGCTCACGCTGTCTCTCTCTCTCTCCTAGAAATAAAAAACATTAAAAAAAATCCAAATGGTATCAACATCATACAGAATCAAATTATGACTCTAATAAACTTTTCATATGACAAAAGATGTGAGACTTAGCCTCTGAGAACAAGAATACAGGTAATCAATCAGGGCACCTGGTGGCTCAGTCAGTTAAGCCTCTGACTTCAGCTCAGGTCATGATCTCACGGTTCATGGGTTCGAGCCCTACATCAGGCTCTGTGCTGACAGCTAGCTCAGAGCCTGGAACCTGTGTCAGGTTCTATGTCTCCCTCTCTCTCTGATCCTCCCCTGCGCACACTGTCTCTCTCTCTCTCTCTCTCAGAAATAAATAAAACATTGAAAAAACAAAATTAAAAAGAGAATATAGGTAATCAAAGAATTGTCTAGGACAGCTCAAACCAGTATGGATTGGCCTAAACTCCCCAAACTGTGGCTCTTGGACACCATTCCTGCTTCCAGGATTTTTATCCCTAAAATCACTACCGAGGCTTTGGTATAGCATTATCTGTTCTACTGTGAGGCTTTTTTTCTATGTAAAAAGAAAGCTCAAGTCAATGGGTATCAGGCCACAGCTGTCTGCTCCAGCAAACTGTAATTTTCCGGTAGCTCTGGCTCCCCAGTCCCTCCCTCCCGGTCTCAAGCATCTGGAGTCAGATGAATTCCTGTTCCAATCCATGCAAAGAGGTTCAGATTCTAATTTGGAAGTTACCACACAGTAAGCCAGTTCTAACTTCCCCACTGCACAGTCTTAGACTATGGGATGCAGAAACCACCCATTGCTTTTCTCCCATCTTTGTAGACATTAATTTAAGAGGCTTGGGATCTTCATTCTTCCCCTATTTACCTACTAACCACCGTCACAATAGAAGGAATCCTCTGTTGATAGACCAAAGCACTGTCCAAGGCACTGACGACTTGATCATGCTTTCTACAGGTGGGCGCTTGAGTCATTTGCTAAAATAAGCCCTGTAAGCATTGACCCCAGTTTAGTATTTTCTTTCTAAACACCCTTGCCCCATTTCTATGATGGGTCATAGAAAAAGGATGCCCAATGAGATTAAGGGGAAAAATTAATAAATGGTACACATTTAATATGAATGAGAAATGTTGACTATAAAATGGAGTTTAAAATTCAAATAATTCTCTCACAACACTCCAATATCCACACCAGCATTCAATGCCAGTATGGTTTGAAAATGAAGGTTTCACTTAGGTTTTCCAAAGACTGTGTTACAAAAGAATAATCCTATGTCTTCTAGAACCTTACAAAGCATTATCAATGATTATGAGGTCAAATTCAAGTATATTTTACTTTTTTTGGTTTGTCACATTTAGTTTTCTATTAGATTAACATGCTAACTTTTTCTTTTTGTTCTTGGGTAAGTGAATGATTTATTAGACCTGGTACTCAGTTTATGAGCTTTTCTCATTTCAACTTGAAGAAACTGCAAAATATTTATAGAAGATGAACCATACGTATTTGTTCCTGAAAAATGTCAGAATATAGCACTCAAATCAAATGCCGAACAGAAGCTCTTCCCTAACACTACATACTGTGCAGACTTAATTTCCATTGACGTTTCCCTAAACAGTTTTTCCCACTACAGTAATTTCTAACCCCAAAACTACCAAAATCTTCCATTAAGTGTGTCACTCTGAGTTATGTGTTACTCTCAGTTATGGGTATCTAAACAATCATAGGGAATTTAAGAAATAACCACATCTTTAAAAAAATATAATTGAATCCTGTTAAATTAATCTCACACCATGAGGAAAACAGTAATTAAGGTTGTTTAAAAGGATTTTCCTTCCTTTTAGTTTGCTCTTTGATATTTCAAAAGTGCTTTGTTTAACTCACAATAGAATTCCAAATCTAGGTAATTCGAATGTAAGGAAATAAGCCAACAGAGTATCCAATCCACAAGGACAGAGACCAGAACCAGTTTTATTTATCAGTACATCTCCTCTATCTAATATGACTACACTCAAGTATGGGTTGACTCAAATCAGGCAGCAGCATGGGTAGGAGTGCAAACTGCTTGAAGGCAATTTGGCAATACATTCAAAAAGTCTTAGAATTTTATACAGTCTTTGATCGGTAAGTCCACTTTTAGGAAATTATCCAAGAAAAATTAATTTATGTGAACAAGTACCTGAATTCTAGAATGTTCAAGAGCCACAGCTTTTTAAAAGCAAAAGCCTGCTAACAACCCATATCCTGAACAGAGAACTTGAGAGTGTACTCTTCATCACAGTCCACACTGAGCCTCCGCGATGTACCAACACTGTTCGATGCAATTCACCCCAACCTTCAATAAACTTCTTCAACATTCACACCCACCCTACAGGGCAATATGCCTGTCCCCTTTTTGCATCTCATTTGGATGAGGAAAGTGAGGCACACAGAGGTTAAGCAGCTTGTTTAAGTACACCTCAGAGGGAAAAAGGTCAGGTTTCCATCCAGCTGCCTGATCCCAGAGCCTCAGTGTTACCTCCAAAACAATGTTTCCCGGGAAAAAAACGATTTCCCAACTCTCCTTACCCCTCACCCATTCTTTCTGATCATTTTTCTATAGGCCACGTCTTCAAGATGAAAATCACTAGGCGGAGTCTCCCAGGCACACTTCCACCAGCTGTACATCTCATGGATTTTGACATTCCACACAGTGGGATCTTTTATTATCATTCAAATCTGAAATTAAAAGCCCCCCCTCTCCCCATGTAGTACTATTTTTCCAATTCTTCTTTCCCCACTCATAAAACATGATATCAGCAGAATTATACTTCATGGTATGGATAAACATGAAGTCCTAAATAAAAAAATTCACAGAATGGATTTCTTTTTCATACAAAATATGGTTCCTTTGGTGAATTTTTTTTTTTTTAATTCTAGTGCCCAATTAATGACCTATGAGCATGGGGCCTGGCGGACCATCACCTGAGGAAACGAAAAAGCAGGACAATAAGCAGCGCAGCAAGCGGTTCGAAGCCTGGGGACGAGGAATGCCTGGGCAAGCACACAAGGCCTGGCCTTCCAGGGGCCCTGATTTGATAGGATGAAGCACAAGAATTCACAGTAGTGCCAGAGCCTCTGGGTCAGGAGTTGGGACAAGCAGCACTGGACTCTATGTTGAAAGGTGGTGCTTCAGAGGTCGTAGCAAAGGTGACGGAGCCTGAAGATCTGAGCCTGATGAGGCTTCTGGTCAAATCTGTTTTATCTTTTGGAAGTAAATAGCATAAGCAAAACAAAAATAAAAAGCTACATAAGTCTAAAATCAAATGAGCAAGCAGTCAAGGTTGTTTTATCATTATTTTATTATTAGCAGAAAGACTTCAATATGCAAGTGTATTTCTTCCAAGAAGTACCCCAATGTGATCTCAAGAGTCCATGTTAACTCCTTTTTTTGGAAACTTCCTTTTCTCAGTTGTTGTATTCTTGAAGGGCTTGGGCCATGAAGAGCTTGCCTAAGTTTTGGGCAGTGAACTCCTTGATGTTCTGGCAGTAAGTGTTAATCTGGCCTGTGCATTGGGAAAGTGAGAAAGAGGGTCACAATGTTCTATAAATTATAATGACCGAGAACACTAGTCAAGCAAGAAAATCAGAATACACAATCACCAGAACTTTATTTTGTTTTGTTCTGAATCAAGAGTTTATAACAATCAATTCATTTGTCCATGTCCTTATAATAAAGAATATAAGTTCTTTTGAAAACAGGCTATCTTCCCCTCTCAGTTCCACAGAGAATGAAGAAACATAACAGTTAAGTACATATGAGCTATCAACCAAAAGGTACTGACGATGTTGATCAGACGCATGCTGTATTAAGACAAGTGAGAAAATAGCACCGGCTCTCCTTAGCCAGGCACAAAGGAGATCCAGATACTGAATCACACAGACCTGCAAACTAAGTGGACCTACCTGACCCAGATGTGAACAAGTACAGTGGTTTTCAGACTGTGCTCTGCAAATGCTAACGGTTTCTTCCTCTTCTGACCCAAGACAGAGCAGAAGCAGAGAGCCCACGTGAAGGAAGGGATCCACCACCACTCTTTAAGTCTTAGAATTAATGATCTAATCTAATGCAACATTTGTGCAATGTGTTTTGAAAGTATAATAAATACAATTCTGCTTCAATTGGACCTTAAGGAAAACGTGTCTCAGTTTCCCAAATTTAATTTGTATGTATTCTAAAAAATTTTAAGAAATGTGGAATTCTCCCCACACTGAAAATTATCAATAGAAGAGAGAAATTGTGGAAGATCATCTTTTGAGTACAATTTTCACTCTAATAAATTTCTCACAGGCAACTAGCTGATTGAATGAAACAGTATTAACAACATTTATACAGAAATAAGGTTCTTGTGGCTACATAAGGGTACAATCACATCCTAGCACAGGACACAAGATGCCACCACCAAAAGGCAGTGTCATGGTAAGTATGCCCAGACAAAGTACATCCAGAATTACATTCATGTTGCTACAACAGAAGTCAAAGTAAGGGAAAACCTTTTCAATTCAAACACCCACAAAACAGACATGGGCTCAGTGCTGGACTGGAACACGAAAAGTAAGCAGCTCGAGCTAAGTGATCTTCTGCATTATGAGAAGGTAAACATTTTTTTCTTGGTTTCTATGAAAGATGACTCAAATAAAACCTTTCCACTTTAGAAAGTTTATAATGCCGTCTCAAAAAATGTTTAGATAAACAAGGAGTGAAGTGCAGAAAGAACCTTAGAAATAACAAAGACTGACGTATTCTTAAGTTTCAGAGAGTATATGTGCCAGATTCAAATTCATCATTCAGCCATTTTAAACACACTAGCTTTTATGATGTATTTCTCTGTTTATAGATATTTCCTTGTCTTGTGCTTCCTAAGGAGGAAAGAAAAGTAGCCATGTTTTGCAACAGCTGACAGTACCTGCAATGAGCAGAGAATCCATCCTGGCTGGCGGCTGGGGTGGCTTGAAGAGCTTGGACAGATCCTCCTCAGGCAGCGGGGGCTCCCCTCGACTCTGGCGCTGCATGTTCTCCTGCTGGCGACGCTGCTGATACTAAAATTCAGAGGAGAAACGATGTGGTTATTCGTCCCTACCAGAGGAGAAAAAGAGACCACTGTCAATTACAGAAATCAGCAAAATTCCACTGCTCTGAATTCAAACTTCAGTTTTCTAAATGGTAACCCATGGGAACTCCCGCTTCTAGGAAGCTAATGAATATGACAGTAGTTAAAGAAAATTCCTTTGCTGGAAACTCCAGTGTCACTCTGAGAGTCTATAATGATACAGAAAAGGCAAACTGGTTATGTGTAAAACCAGAGGCTTTAAAGTTCATAATCAGGGGCGCCTGGGTGGCTTAGTTGGTTGAGCGTCCGACTTTCGCTTAGGTCATGATCTCGCGGTTCGTGGGTTCGAGCCCCGCGTCGGGCTCTGTGCTGACTGCCAGCTCGGAGCCTGGAGCCTGTTTCAGTCTGTGACTCCCTCTCTCTCTGACCCTCCCCTGCTCACGCTGTCTCTCTGTCTCTCCTAGAAATAAATTAAAAAAAACATTAAAAAAAATTTTTAAAAAAAATAAAATAAAGTTCATAATCAGTGAGTGAAGGGGAGTGATTTTACCATTTATGACAATGGGGTAAATGACGGCATTACAAGTACCATTTATCTTAACTCTAATAAGTAAAGAAAACAACTACCACATTGGGAAGTTTTTTCAACTTTACCCCTACTGACCAAAACAACAATAATGCCGATGATGTTAATACTGTAACTATTATTATTATTACAGTAGTAAGCACTTCTACTAATCAGCTGTGCTTTTAGCCCTATAGCTAAGAATGAATATTGGCTTTGATAATGCTTCAGAAACCTTCCAACTGAAGATTTCTGTGATCTCTGAAGAGAAGGTGGGGAGATAGCTAAAGGTATGGATCAACTACAGACTCATAGAGCAAATTACAACCAAGAGATAACACTTGTGGGCTGCTTACAACAGCAGAGGGAAAATAACCCACACCCAGCCCTTAAAAGGCCAGGTAATGAGAAACCAAGGTGGGCGAGTAAAAAACTTTTAAGTCCTTGGATTCTTAAAGAAGGGGAGTGAGTGCCTTCCTCTGCAAAGATTTCTATGCTCATTACAGGGTTTGAGAGAAGTCAGGCAAATCTAAAAAGGGTTATGAATGGTGGTGGTACAATAAACATCACATGCAAAAATTAAAGACATATTTGAAGGGTAAAAAAATATCTGTGAGACTGGTTTCCAGAATCGATGGGCTCACAGTGTTGATACTCCAGGCTGCACCCTTCACCCACAGGAAGCAGCAGCAGGACAGAACCAGGCTGGGTCTTTGCCACGGTCATCGCCCCCGCTACCCTTTAGAAGTGTGTCACCGTCACCATCTTTACCACCCATCATCTTTTCCTTTAAGAGGTATATACTTTAGATAGAGTTATATGTGTTTCTAAAATCTCAGTAGAAACAAAGTGTCTACATTTCACTATATATGAACATTGATATTTTAAAAATTTTAGTGTAATTTTCTTAGAACCACTTGGTTGTAGGTGTGCTGAGAATTGTACAGTTCTCACCTTGTTTAAAGTGCATTTTAATGAACACACAGTACTCACATACAAACATTTTCAAGGATGAACATTCTGGCATCAACTTATGTATGCATCAAGTGCTGTAAGTATCCTTCGGAAGAATACAGTCCAAAAAACAATATTCCAGGAACTGTAAGAATCATGTGGCCTTCAAACAACACTAATAAAGAGAAGGTTAAATGGCCACAGCAGTGTATATGGCATGTGAGAATATTCAGGTAGTTCTAGGGTTTTTATCTGTATTATACTATCTATTTCACAGCAGTGGGTCTATTATTTCCTATCAAAATTGCTTGCTCTTAATCACAATTGCTCAGTTTTTCAAATGAACTGAAGATTGCTAACTATGCTGCAATGAGCCACTACCAAACCAATTATAGTTAGTAAAGAAATGAGCTGTGACACTCCAGAATCTCTTCTGCCTCTGATTTCCTCAATAAATGTATCTCTTATTTGCATAACACGGCCATCACAATCTGAGTTTAATACACCAGCATTCTTTAAGACAGGTGTTTTTAAGTACAACTTAGAAATAATATGTGAGGAACATACTATGCAAAGAATAACCTTTTTAAATATGATATAGTTACTAGCTAATAGTCAATGCGTTATTAAATATAATGTCAATCGTTTTGAATGTAACTCTTGAAGCACCATACTTAGAAATGAATTCCATGTCCACTGAATTTTTCCATAACACCAACCTGATGCTTCTGCTGCTGCTGTTTACTTGTGTTCCTCATGTATGTGTTATATTTAACTATATCTTGGCTCATTTCATCCACTCTGTCCATCAGCAACTGTAGATTCTTCCCCAAATGATTGCTGAAATATAAAGTAAATATACTGACGTGTCATACTTTAAAGTTACAGCTCTGCCACTGCTCTAAACACTTCTGAGATATTAAACTGAGCTGCCATTTGCTAAAAGAACGAGAGCACACATATACATAAAAACAAGGGTCCAGGAAAGAATGTGAATCAGCTTGTTATTAAACTTTCCATATTGAACTCACAACTGTAACCACCAGAGCATCTGAAATAGCTCAGTTTCTTACTGTCAGAGCACACATATCTCAGAGGAGCTGTTAAACATACCTAGCAGCATATCTATAATGTTTATTTTCTGAACAACCAAGTTTAACTGAAGCTCAGCAATCCCGCACCTTTTATCCTTAGTACCACCTCCTTCCCAACAGTGTTCCAGAGCATTTAAATCAGGAGGTGTGAAAAGGAAGAGCCATGCAAACACACTAAGACTTCTGGCACATGATTTCTCTATCCAGCAGGTTCTAAAAGAACAATAGCATTTATTATGCAAAGCTACATGAAGAAAGAAAGAGGGCTCCTTTCCTCTTGCCCTTCCTAAAATGTGTAGTATGGTCAGGCATACTTCTTTTCCTTTCCAGAAATTTCTATTGCAGCTAATTTACCAAAATCATCTTAGAAAATGATGCTCATGGTTTGTAAAATGACCATCATATTCACTGCCTTCTGCCTGTAACTATCTACCATGGTAAAGCCTGTTACTACATGTATGTACTCTAAAGATAACTAAAGAGTATTCACTCGTTCACATCAAACAAGTATTTACTAAGCATCTATTATATTCCAACTTTGGCATTAGCGAATAGAGACCATGATGAATGAGACGTTCATGGTCTCTATCTTCACTGAGCTTAGAAATAACTGGGTATGGGGAAGAGGGGAAGGAAGGTAGAAGACATTTTGGATAGTATGGTTGCACTGTTCTTTTAAGGAGAGGACAGGCTGAAAGCAAATGGTCAGAAGGGTCAGCCAAACAAAAAAGTCTTCCTGGGAGAAGACAGCATCAGTGCTGAATGCCTGCGATGCACAAGAACGAGGCTGAAAAAAGAGGAGGTCTCCACCATGGCTGGGGCACAGAGGTCAGATAAGCCCAAAGAGGAAGCCATCAGCTCACCACAAAACACTAACAACAGTTAAAGTGAATGAAACCCCTCAACTCCAATCAAATGGTGCCCTTGAGTTGTTCATGTTTGTGATATATTTTGCCTTAAATCTTAAAATGACCCCTCTGGCTGCTATGCAGAGAACAGACTAGAGGGTAGAAACCAGGAGATTTTAGTTAAGAGTTGATTGTGGTATGTTGACAAAGATGCAAAGAAACTGGAACCCCCATACACTGGGTGGGAATATAAAGTGGTACAGCTGCTAATGGAAACAGTTTGGTGGTTCCCAAACAGTTTAAAGTTACCAGATGACCCAGCAATTCCACTCGTAGGTGTATTTATTCAAGGAACTAAAAACATGCTCACACAAAAGACTGCACATATGTTAACAGTTGTATTATTCACAAAAGCCAAAAAGTGGGAAAAACCCAAATGTCTATCAAAATATGAATGGATAAGTTGTGGTATGTCCATACAATGGAATACTAGTGAGCCATAAAATGAATGAAGTCCAGATACATGCATACAACTTAAAAACATTATACTATGTAAAAGAACCCAGATACAAAAAGTCTCTCACTGTATGGTTCCATTTACATGAAATGTCCAGAATAAAGAAATCCATAGAGCCAAAAAATAATGAGTGGCTGCCAGGACATGGGGAAAGGAGGGGTGAAGTGACTGCTTAGTGAATATTATTTGGGGTGATGAAAATGATTTGGAATTAGTAGTAAATGGTTGCACAGCATGGTGAATATACCAAAAGCCACTGAATTGTAGTCTTTTTACCAAGTTTTGGCTCTTTCTTAAATGAAAGAACACAGAAGTGTGTGTGTGTGTGTGTGTGTGTGTGTGTGTGTGTGTGTGTGTGTGTGTAAATAAATTTACCTTCTAATTCCAGGTCTGGCACTACCTACATAACCTTAGCCCAGTGACTTGACCTAATGGACACTCTTTTCAAACGCTCAAATGTTTCACTTTTTTGCAAAAGTGCTTTTATCAAATTAAATTTTATTTCATATTTGTCTTATTCCATTTAATTTTGTGAATCATTTTTTTAACTTAAAAATATTTCTTATTCTTTGAAAATGAGGTAAGTATTTGCTTCTGTTTTCTTCTAATTACTTAACAACTTGATTTTAACTCCTCTCTAATTGTCTTGACACCAATGGTCAAGGTGAGTAATTTTTTTCCCCAAGTAGTTAGTCTAGATCCACTGATAATACAGTCACACTGTGTTCCAAATACAATCAAGCTTAAAATTTAACAATACTTGTCATCTAAATGCACACTTTCAACACACACTATTGAGTACATATGTATTTTCCCAGTCAATATCAGATACTATGGACTGAACTATAAAAGACACTGTTGCACTCCACCCATCCTAGTGAGAAGACAGGAATGTAACTAGATAAACACAACACAGTGATGTAACAGAAGCATAGAAGATAGTCTGGTAGGAACAGATGAGACTTTCAGATAATGTGACAGTTGAATTCTGAGTTTTTGAAGAGGAGCTGGAGACAAGGAAGGGACGAAGGGACACTGCAGGCAGGATGTTCGGACACTCTGGCATGAAAAGCATGATGCCTTAGAAGAATTGTACCGAGGGCAACATTGGTAAAAGAGAGCAGTGAAACTAAGAGGTAGACCAGGGTTACAGCACAGAGTCTTGGAAGCAAGATTCTATTCTAAGGCCAATGGGGAACCAGCCAGAAAGTTAAGCAAAGGAGTAATATGATAGTACAATTTGCATTTAGCAAGATTGCTACAATAAAAGAGGAATAGGTTAAAAGCAGGAAGTTAGGAGACTGCAAAAGTAATCAGGAATAGAAATAATGAGGCCTTGGCCTAAGGCAGCAAAAGACGCAGAAATAAGATGATATCACCCCAGGAATGTACACAGGGAAGACAGACCCTGAGGAAAACTGATATTTAGGGATGAGCAAAGAGGGCTCACTGTGGAGAATGAGAAGTAACCTAGAACAGTATACTTTCAGAGACTCCAAATAAAGTATTTCAGGAAGAAGGAGTCATCAACATACTAAATGCTTAAGCGTCTACAATCTCCAGTAACATAGTAATGAAGTCCTCTATGACTTCAGTTAGAGCTCTGACAATGGAGAACAGACGGAACACTAAGTTTGATTATACAAATAAGTGAGTATGAAGCAAAAGGTGGGAAAAGGATAATAATGACGTGAGATCAAAAAGCATTCTTTTTATAATTTTCTTAAGATGAGGGAGACTTAAACAAGTTTAAACGTCTTTAGGAGATGTATGTTCAAATACTTAGGGGTTAAAAGTCATGCCAGCAATTCTTTCAAATGAGTCAGGAAAAAAAAAAAAAAACCATGCACTTATGTACATAGATAAAAAGACAGCAGGTTTAAACGTGGCAGGATATACCACTGGTAAATCCAGGCAAAAAGTTTATGTGTGTTCATCAGATTTAACTCTTTCCATTTTTCTGAGGACTTGAACACTGTCAATTTTTTAATGGGAAAAACAAGTCAATAAATATAATAGAAAAGAACCAGTGCATACAGCAAGTGAAGATACCCGAGGAAAGAAAGTGTAGGAGAAATGACCCGGATCCCAAGAAGGCAGGAGGGACAGGATGGGACAGCCTTCAGGAAGAGGGCACTGACCCTTCCATTTCCACCAACGAAAGAACGAACGCCCAAAGTGCTAGACTAAATACAAGAAATGCTACAATTAATTATGCAATTAGTTGTTTCTACAAGTCATTTATAAGCTAAGTGCAAAAGAAATTCAGAGAAGAGAAGATCACCACAAACCCTATTAACTGGGTGATGGGGGGAAGGATAATGACACTGGAGAAAACCATAAGGGAGACTTACTACCAAATGCAGAGACAGATCTATTATTTGTTCCCACACCTTAAATCCTGAAGAATGGCTACACTGATTCTAGCAATTCTACTGGAATAGACTTGCCCTCTCTACCCCAGAAGGTCTTTAATATAAAGTACTAATGTTATGTAATGTTAAGTATACTAATTAGCAAAGAACACAAGCATAGATCTGTGGCCTCTAAACATTTCATATAATTTATATTACTATAATGTTCTTCAGAAATAAATACTCAAAAATCTGCAAAACAGGTCTTGAAGGGCAAAAGGAATTAAAATAATATCTAACTATTTCACAGACAACATTCACAGGAAATCAGGTCCATTACCAAGAGCAACTTTACAAGGATCTTTTCAGTAGTACCAATTCAACAAGACTACTGAACCAAGGAGGTACTGTTAGGAATTTCAATAATATAGCCTTTTCTTTTATTGTCAAGGAAACAAAGAACTGAAAAACAGCTCACTTAAACAGATGTGAAACAAGACATGCAGTGATAAGTCTACTCTGGCTGTAGTATCAATTTATCCTTATCCTTAATGTATAATGGCCACCTTTAGTTTACTTTTCTAAAGAGTAAACAACACAATTATTTTTTCATGTGTGAAAAACTAAAAGCTTGTGTAACACATTTTTAAAAATTAATGAAGGATGTTACAAAGCAGCCATTACCAGAACTTTCATTCAATAAAATTAAAAATTAGAATCTTTTTAAATGAAAGGAAATGCAGTATGTTTTATTCATAGCCTAGAACAAATTTATCAGGTAAACCAAAGTGGCATCCACATATGGGTTGTAAAAAGCAAGACCAAGCAAAATGTTTGAGGAGCTGATTTCTGATGTGGTTTCTTAGAAAAGTTTCATGGTGACTGGCCTGATTCTCAGCATGCTATTGACGTTAAAAATTAAACTTTGAGATGCACAAAGGTTACAGTTCAGTCTGTTAAAATAGCCTTATCAGTTTGGGTGAATATAAGAGTCCATTAGTATAGGTACTGCTTCAGGGTTGCTTCATTTTTTTCCCGTCTAACAGGAACACAAATTTACGTTTTAAATAATTTCACATGAAAAGAAAAGTGCCTCTATTTTTATTTCACATAAAATACAGAAGATAAAACTATAATACAATATTTGTCTAGAACTTAGTTGCTATGGCAAACTGGGAGCATTTTCTTGGCTATTATAAATGCTGTTTTGGACAAACAGGCACTACAGACCAGCTCACTGGTAATGTTAAAGCACAAAAGGGCTATATTTGTTTTGTATGCTCAATAAGCTTGAGAAAGGGTGAAGGCATAAATTACATAAGCAAAAGCTTTCACATAATAAATTTAAAATTATTGTGTAACTACATATATACTTAATATATCAAATTGTAACCTTGCATGCTAAAGAATGTTCTTGGCACAATGCTTTAAATACAGGTGTGCTGAATGTGTTTGTAAAAGTAATAAAGAAAAGTATGACCTTCTAAAAGAGACAAATTTAAGGACTATTATGGATATATGTTTGCAGTCCACAGTACACTCTTTAGCTCCAAATTAGCCTTGCAAGCTGGCTGCATCACTTAACACTCCGTTTACCACGCAGTTTCCATCTCCTTCCTCCGTACAGACTTTCTAGTGGCCTCTATGATGGATTCATGCAATACAGAGTGGCTCTTCAGTCCTATCCATTCCAGAGCATGGAGAAGAACACTGGGCTTTCTGGTTCTCCCAGGTTTATCCCACACATCTTATCACAAAGAAGTACAAAGCCTGTATGCTCTTCTGTGCAAGCTTCTACTTGGGATTATAGAAGTATGATAAATAACTGAGACTCGGTTCCACACTGTGTGCTTAAGAAAAAAACACACCTTGTGGTCATTCAACAAATACATATTGATTGACTACCTAGTTGGCCTATTTAATTTCTACAGGTCTGCTGCTAGCACTCTCCCACCACAAAACAATCACCAACAAATGCCCTTTAAGGACATTTAAGAGGAGCTATACAGATGATTCTGCTTATACTTCTGTTAAGAGTGATAAATGATAGGAAAAGAAACATTAATTCCATAAAGGAAATAATCCGTTTGGAACACCTCAGTCAATGCTTTACCAACACAATGAATATCTAGCAATTAGATAGCTAAAGCAGTCACAATGGAGGAGAAGATGTCACCACTGTCTAAGACAGCCAGGGTCAGGTTCAGAAAATTCTAACTTTAGCTGAAAATTCACACTGGAAATTCACTACTAATAGTCTATATCTGAACAGGAGCAAGTGCCACCAGTAAAACAAATAAGCATTTTTGTTTTTCTTCTGAGCATTATTAAATATCCAGACATAATACCATAAGCCTCCTAAGGACAGTGTATAATAAATAAAGCTAAGCCCCAAAAGAAACAAACAGACAAACAAACTCCTCTCCCATGGGCATTTACCATATCAAAGCAAAAATGATACAGCAAAGGCATCAGAGTGTTCGTATAATAGAAAGTATAGTATTCAAACACTTTCATTTTATCAGTTTGGCCTTTTTCCTGGGATCTTAGCAGGGCTGGATAAATACTACATGTTGTTCTGTCTTAAGAACCTCAAAGTGTGCTTGGGTAATTCTTTCTTGACTCATGGATTAAATTCTGAGTGAAAGAATCTTTTGCAGAAAGTGATAAAAAGGGACTTTTCATTAGACAGGGCCACTTACCTGCTAGCAAGACTGAGCAATTCATGTTTATCTGCTACAGCTGACTTCTTCTCAAGCTCCCACATTAGGACGTTGATCAGATGTGAATTTTTAATTACAATCGGCACTTCTTCAAACATGTGCTCAAAGGTGATATTTCCCTTTTTCAATCTGTGAAGCATGTTAAAAATACTTTAGTCTGGTGGTCAGAAGTAAGTGTTAAATTGACTCTCTCATACATTTTCTCTAATTACAGGCCCTCTCCAGGATCTCGGTTTCATTACCACTCTTAAAAAGGGACAGAAACGAGTTTTACAGAGTCCAGCATAAGTCAAATGATTTGAATAACACTGAAAATGATCCAAGTTTGAGCTTTAAAACCCAGAAAACAAGTTTCTGGCAAAATGAACTATTCTTTCTCTGTAATCAGGTATCTTCAAAATTTCATTGATACTAAAATGTAAATGCCATGGGAAGTTAAGTTATATAATCTGTATCTAAAACATTTAAAATATCTAGTAAAGGGAAATACTCTAGTTGTTGGAAAGTTCATTTTAAAAGTCTACTGAACAAAATTAACAACTAGCAGACCCCATATACAATGGTTCAGAACACAGCAAAAATGCCATTTCTCACAATTTAGTTATAACCACCACCTCCACTCCCAAGAATTATTCATGAGTTAGCTTTTTAACATTTTTTGCCTTAATTTCTTTAGAAGCTATTAGGAAACTAGCAAAAAACTGCCTGTCCTAAATGAAGTCAAAACTACTCACTTTAATAAGAAATCAAAATTCCCATAATTAACAGGAAATAAAAGAATTCTGAATTTTTAAAAATTTTAATGTAAATATTCCAATGCCATTATGTAAGATCATAAAACAGCTTTACCAATTAATTCTGTTCATACCATCGACCATAGAATTTCCAAAATCCCACATTCCTTACTGACACCTTAAACTGTATCTTTCCCACCCCCACCCCCACAAAACAGGAGTTCAGAAAGTAAGACCTACATCTCACAGTCCTCCTGACACAGAGCTCCCGCTCTGACAGCCACCGGTCACTCGTCCAACTTCCCTTTATTTAATCATTTATTTTCTCAAATCCAGTAGCTAATTAATTCCCACTCCAACTGAATTCACCCATAGTGAGAACAACAGACGAGACATTCATAAAGAACGGTTTAAACATGGAAAGGGAGAGATCAAGTGGCACTCGGCCATGCAAAAGACGTCTACCGTCCACATGGCAGAAGCATTACCACACCACCACCACCATGGATTCAATACATGTGGCAAACTAAAACCTTAAAAGAAAAACAGCCAATGCTTTACCATACGCCTCACAGGCTCCCAAACACTTACGCTTCAGGAGAAAAATCCTTCTCTTTACAAACTTCCATCAGTTTAGGAGTCAGTCGGTATGCTTTCAGCGAGAGAGACCCTTGGGCAGTTTTTATGGGATCTCAAATAAGGAAAAGAGAAAGAAATTTACTAGAAATTTTGTTACCACCAGTGCCTGAATGACACTGGTTCCAGGCACACTGTCACTTATCCTACAATCTTTGTAAAGTGAAGGCCAAAACAAATGATCAGAACACAATTTGAAGCAGATTCAAACCAGTGCAGCAGATAGTTAAGTGAAAATGTAGGAACCCCACCGTCCTACTTGTAATTGGTAGAGGAACTGCCTCCCTAAAGTAAAAATAAAGGATTCAAAATGCAGCTATTCTCTTATCTATTCCTCAGCCTGAACCAGTAATCTTGATGAAAATTAAACAGCTTCTATGTTCTACACACCTTATATCCATCCTGTATGACAAGAAAAATATTAATGATATTAAATATGAAAATATGCTGCATGCACTTGTGCATTTTGGTCAACTAATTTAAATAACCCTGCAAACAAAATGTATCCATCCTAAGAATCACTGCCCAAATTTAGTAAAACAGACTCTAAAAACAAAACGACTAAAACGTACTATCACAAAAGTATCTTTTTAGTTTCAGAGAAACTAATTTTGTCAAAAACTAGCTGCTTAAACACTCCCTGAGTAAGGGAGCTTAGCACTTGCTGCATGATAACGGCTCCGGCATGCTAATATTCGCCTAAAACCTGTGTTAACATTCATGTTGTCTGAAACTTAACACAGTGAAACTTTTAGCAATAGGTGATAAAATGAAAACCAAAATAGATTGAAACAAGTGGAAAATTCATCAAGGTCTGATGATGCAATGTTTCCAGCCAATATAAGTACACTTTAACAACTTGTTCTTTACTGTAATCCAATTGTTAACATACTGAAACAATTTTGGGGCAGCTCATAAGATTGATCGTATTCATTAGTATTTTTTCTGACAGATACTCAGGACGTTACATTTACTTCTCAGCTGGAAACTATATGCAAGTCTGCCAGATATGGCAAACTGTGAGTGTTTGGGGAGGGGGAAGGCTATAAAGCTGTTAAATTGCCTACAGTTCTGATACAGCACAGAACATCTGGTCTGGAGAGCTTGAGGAAACACCATTAAATAGGCCGAAAAGAAAAAAATCTTTGTGCTAAGAAACAGTCCAGGTTTTGTACGCTGCTGTCAGAGGTATAAAAAAAAAAAAACTTGGCACGCTGTGTTATGATTGGTCAGTCACGTACAGAGCCAGACACTCCAGCAATTGGGGTTTGTTAGACATCTGGTCTAGTTCCACCAGCCCCTTCAAATGAGGGAGGGGAGATGGAGGAATAAAAATGAAGCAGCTACTCCAGCATTCCAAAATGTACACATCAGGGCTCTGATAGCAAGAAAAATAAACAGAAAGAAGGAAACCCTGTCTAGACTTAGCTGCTGCTGAGGCTGCTGCAGAAACAGGGTTGGTATTTACTTGAGAAGGCCTGCCAGGCTGCTCTTAGAGGCAAAAAGACAGAAAGCAAAAATAGTAGTAATAACATTAAGGGAAGAAAAGAATAATAAAGGAAACTCCCACTAACCGTAAATGAGAACGACAGATTCTTCAATGGCATGCTGGTAACTGAACTGCGAATCCAGGAGTGCACGGGTGACGAACGAGCCATAGTACGTGGACTGGTACCAGCCCACGTGGAGATGATCGATGTTGACGTGGCGAAGGCTGCGCATCATTTCCATCTGATATTGCACTAGATGATGGGGTGTGGGTAAAAGAAAATCTATTTAATGATGCCACAAATGTTAAAAACAAGCCTTTTTGGAAATGAGTTTTTACACAACAATCTATCAGCTACAGGGAACAGGTTTCCAGATTTAAAATTAATTCAGTTCACATATAAAGAAAATGAATTTAAGCTTTCAAATGATTTCAAATCACCAATTTCTTTCTTCATTGATGAAATAACATGTTGTAGAAAAGTTACCAAAAACACAATAATGCCTCATTCTAAAACTGAAATTATTTATTAAATGTGGTTTCCACTCTCTTCTCAAAACTCTTAAAAATAGTCAATGTTTAAGAAAAAATATGTGTAATTGCTAAACTCGTTGGTTTTAAGAAATTTGAATTAATAAGTGAGAATAGTTATCAGTGTCTTCTTCAACACAGATTTTAGAACTGAGAAGTTAAAATCATCAAGAAAATGAAAGGGAAACAATTAACTACCACATTATTTAAATATGAACAGAATACAAGCTGTAGCTGATTTAAAATAGAAGAATTCATTTTTGCCTTCATTTGGTGCCCCCTGCTGCATATGCTAAATTTTAAAAAGAACTCTTTTCTTGTGTGCTCTTTTGTGTTAACTAACAGATATTAATTTTTCATTAGTTATATGTTAATCACCATGTACAGAATGAAAAGGTTGACTTTTACTCCCTTCACGTTAATGAGTATAATGTGTATTATCAACTTAAAGCAGTATTACTAGAAAAATAGGTGCAAACTGAGAATGTAATAAATAAAAGATTAAAATCTTTAAAATCAATATAGCCCAATAATGAGTAGCAAATATGTAATACAGGAGAGAATTTTATAGTCAACCTACTATCCAAGCTATTTCTATTATTATAATGAATGCACAACTACGTGGAATGAATATATTTGCTTAACTCTGAATCTACTCACTTCATTTGTAAAACTCTTAATCAGGTTTTAGCAAAAGTAAAGTTATATGTTTGTCATTTCCTTGGTTACAGCACTATGGTTCTATAAAGCAAAAAGGATTCAGGATCATAAAGTATAAAAGAACCTTTCTCAGATGGGCACAATCTTACTTTTCAACATTACAAATCTGCTGAATTCCAAGGGAAGTTCTATTTCTCCTGATAAAATATGCCAGTCAACTTTTTAATTATTCAAGAATTATGTTTCTTAGTTTTTCTTTTTATATACAATATGATGGCCTCAAGAAGCAGTATAAAATTAGTATGACGATCTTGTGTCAATTATCATTAATCTTAAATTTTTGTTTCTCTGGCACAGGACAGACCTCCTTCCCAGCTAGTTTAACAGATTCATATCAACCACATAAATATGGTATAGAATCACTGCTATGGTCTCCTTGTGCTTTAAAATTCCCTCTTTTTAATTAAAATAAAATCACCAACTTGGCAAATGAAATTTAATCAAAGTTAACTTATGAAAAGTTCTAATATCACAAATAAAATAGGAGCCAGACCAAATTTACTATTCATTTAAAAAGGACAAGGAGGGGGAGCCTGGGTGGCTCAGTAGGTTAAGCGTCTGACTTCGGCTTAGGTCATGACAGACTCGTGTTCTGTCTCTGTCTCTGTCTCTCAAAAATAAATAAAACAAACATGAAAAAAAAATTTAAAAGCGGGGGGCGGGGGAGGAGGAGAAGATGGGGAGAGATTACCAAGCAACTGACATTACAAACATGACTGTATAGGATGATTTCTTTAAATCAGTACTTCCAAAATATGTGTCCATGTACAATTTAGCTATAACATAAGCAGAAATTAGATTCAATTGCAACAGTAGAAAAAAAGAAAAGACCTGGAATATTGAGATCTAGGTTCTCAAACCAATGCTTAGATTTTTCCCATGGGGGATCCTGCTGTCCAGGTAATGGCTGCTTTCTGATGCTTAGCTTTCCCATCTCCAGAAAGATCTAAGAGCCCATCACAGTGAAAATGTTGTGACTCCACACTGTTCACTGGCTATGCTAATTATAAGTTATAATTTTCTATAGACTAAAGCATAGCCTCCAGCAAACATTAATACTTAAAAATGAATTACTCTGAAAAACAGTCAGTAATCTTACTAAGTCTCTCCCCAAATAGACTGAACACAAAAGCTTTTATAATAGCATTTTCAGGATGCAGGAGATTTAAAAAAAATAAAATAAAAACAAAAAAATTTTTTAAAAACCCTCTATGAACTGTAGCAAACCTCTAAATTCCTTCTTCATCCAGAATCTTACCTACTTGAAGCCCCTTGGACAAAAATGAAAATGAAGTGTTACGCTTAGCTAGGAAGAGACTGAGGAATACGAGGCGTGTAGCCCTCTGGAGTTAACACTGCTCGAATGTATTTAATTCTGAGAACCAAGAAGTGAAGAGACCTTCTATGCTGGTAGAACTTGGGGCAAGGGACGCGGGGGGTTGGCGATTAGGAGACTACTTCCATTTTTCCATTCTATGGCTTGGAAAATCATGACACACAAGGTTTTACAAAGCTCTAATAAAAACTTTTTTTTAAAGTATTCATTTATTTTGATGAATATGGAGAAGAGCAATATGGAGAAGATGGAGAAAGAGCACGCACACACTGAAGGGACAGAGAAAGGGAGAAATAATCACAGGGAGGCTTCACACTATCAGTGCGGAGCCCGATGTGGGACTCAAATTCACAAACCCTGAGATCATTACCTAGGCCAAAATGGAGAGCTGTATTCTTAACCGACTGAGCCATCCTGGCGCCCCTAATAAAAACTTATTTTTAAAGTCATAAGCATTTTCGTATGACCTAAAGATGGCAAATAAATATTAAATTTTAAGGGGTACAAACAAGACAGGTTAAGTTGATAAAATTGCTTTTGAAAATATACAAGGCACTAGAATTTCACTATTACAGAAGAAATCTATTCTGGGCCTATTCCGTGTAAAATTTCTGGATATTCCCTATTTTGGTTTGGACTCACTACCCCAACTTTAAAAATTAAAAACGCAACTTAAAGAATGGCCTCCTGGACGTTAGAAAGAAAGGATCGAAAAGGGCTGCAAGGGATCTTTGAAAAGATGGGCATGAGGTGCAGCAGGAGCTTCCATATAAAGTTAGGTACATTGAGGCCCAGTCCTCACCAGGACTACTTCACATGGGCCTCCGGCACATGGTTCAAAGAGGTACATTTAATTCAACAGAAAGAATTTTTATGTGATATTTTTTCTATTATATTCAAGCTGAGGAACAAGAAAAAACTCACAGCCAGCCAAGCGAATTGCTTTCTTTGCAGACTTTTAGGACTGTGTCCTCTGTCTAACGTTGACACAGATGTGTGACTCTTATCTACCTTGACCCACAAAGTGTTTCCTTTCCTCTTCCTCCAACCCACATTTTCAAAAAGTACAAAACCAAACCCTACAGAAGTATCCTGGTAAACTTAAGCAGGGATAAGGAATCCGAGCAGACCGTCCTTTAAATGGTCTCAAAACCATGCTCCTGGCAGCTACTACCACTCAACTATCTGAGCTGCCTCACCAGCTCACACCTTTCACCCCTCTGGTCTATGGAAGACACAAGGAAAAAATCATGAAATGGTGACATGCCAGTAAATTTTACACAGGAAATAAGGAACGGTCATGGCAGATTCTAATCTCCCAGGTGAATGTCGTCATTACTTTTGTGGCTCAGTTAGTTTCTCTAGGGAGTTATACTGGGGTGGGTGCTTAAGACACACACAAGAGACCCAATTTAGCCACAAGAACAAAGGTAACAGGGAAGGGGAGGAAGCTCATGCTTTCTGGAAGTGGCTATGATGATGCCTTATCCTAGCCCACAAGCTCTGGGTGAGTGGGAGATAGAACTATGTTGTCTTATGCCCAGCTGGACTCACTTTACTGGGCTGGCGTTTTAACAGGACAGCACAAAAGATGTGCCCAGGCAGAGATAAAGTTCACTCTTATTTAAGGAGTGCTTCACACTTCAGAACAAAAAGGATCACAACAACAACAACAACAACACAAAAAGAAAACTGAGAAGGAAAAGGGGAAAAAAAAAAAAAAGAAGGCTCTTCAATACCACAAACTCCTTACTGCTGAGTTAATGCAGGTCAATGAAATAAGAAACAAGCATTTAAAGGCATCTTTGTAGAATTGGTCCAGGGTTAGGCACGCTTTCACTTTTGTTCTAAAATTCTCATATTTAACAGAAAGAAACCCAAGCAGCAATTTCAACCAATGATATTTACTTCTGAGTTAATAACCACATATTCCTAGGGTAGTTCCCAAAGATGAATAGCAAGAGGAAAGCTATTTTGGAGGGGGGACTATTTTTAAATGATGGTAATATCCAACAGAAGGGCTGAGAACTGTAGAGTGAGAAGTTTAGGAAAGAACTTTTTAAGCATTCTTAGCTTAAAGAGCAAACACTCAAAGGATTGAGATACAGGGCACAGCAAATGGATTTCAAAAATAAACTGATAGTTACTACTACACCAACTCCTATTACTAATACAAAAGCTATACTTAACAGGCAGTTGAGGTGGTGCTACAAAATTTGGAAGGATTATAAAAATGAGCCGAAGTTTTATAAATTTCTTCAACCTTTACAATTGTCTTAATTGGTTAAGCCTCTCCCAAGCAAAGGAGAGCCTGGTTTACAACACTGAATAACTGTTCAAAGTTTGGCACCAGGATATTCATATTCACTTTTTCCAGATATCCTCTTTGCAAAACAGTCAATTTTAAATTGCCTACAGCTAAAACTGTCTTAACTGAGGCAGTCTGCCCAATAACGATTCCTTTCAAAAATCCACCACATTTGTTAGGCTTTCTCTTGTTTTTATCTCCAAATATGAAAACACTGAAAATAATATGTTGTTTTATATTTAAATGCTATATCTGGAGTTACATTGGCAAACAACAAACAAGCTTGAGATATGAGTTCTCTTGAAGATCACTGAGAAGGACAATGAATGGATTAAAAGCTTATTTCAGTAGAATAAGTAGCCAGCATTCTTTCTCCTTCAATTCCTCACCCTTGTCTTTAAAATCATCTTTTTTATTTTATTATCTGAAGTGAACCCCACTAAAAGATCATTTCTCAGTGAAAAACAAGCAGTTGGCTGGGATGAGCTGAAAGCAGAAAGTTAAAGCTATAGCATAGTTTCAAACTCGAGATAATGCCTGTCAGGTTAAGGAAAAAAAGTGTTTTATAGATGTCTTATTAGTTAACTTTGAAAAGACAAAATAACCTAATTTAAATTTCAGAAATTTGAGACAACTTAATGGACATACTGTCTCATTTAGTGACTCAGTACTATATCAAAAGATCCAAATTATTTTAAAATATACGATAAAATTATATTTAAAATATCCACATATATATAGCCTGGGGGAAGGGCAGACCTAAACACCAGGAGAGAAACTACCACTCAATGAGCATTTATTATGTCAGAGTTCCCGTCCACAAATGTTATCTGACCATATTCCTCACAGACACTGTAACGAGCTCATCACCATTACTGAAACTGTCTTAGACAAACTGTTTGACACAGCTTGTAAAGTGGCAGGACTCAATCTGACTTCAGACTCAGTGACTCCAAAGTCCAGGCAACCACCCACTTACAGAATTTCATCTCTTTTTATTCATAAAGTGTTAATTATTTCTGAGCCAACAAAGCATAACACACAAACAGAACAGAAATACTCAATGTCTAGGTTTCAAGAAAATACAGCTCAGGCATGTTTGTTTGTTGACCACTAAATCAATCAATAATTTAGCAATACCAGTAAGATTTTAAGTGATAAAACTACCTTCAAAGGTTTTTAAATGTCAAAGTCCATAGTTATCACAAATATGTAATCAAACTTCTAAAACACTGCATTCTATTTTACTATTTGAAACTTATGCCAATATTACTTTGTAACTAAGAACTGGCTTAGATCAAAGATGACTTGCACAAACACATCAAGTAAGAAACAGAGACAAGATGCAGTAGATGCTCTTTGCAGCAAAGAAACCTACTAAGCTCAGTGAAGAGACAAATGGCTTTAAAGTAAGCAAGCAAGCAAACCCCACACTGTACAGCAGAGCTCAACGATTACGACAAACATGACAGGGAAGTGGAATACATCAAAACCTCCTATCTGAGCATGAGGGCTAACCTAAGGAGGACTTTTAAGAAAATTATAGGGGTGCCTGGGTGGCTCAGTCGGTTAAGCCTCCGACTTCAGCTCAGGTCATGATCTCGTGGTTCGTGGGTTCGAGCCCCACATCAGGCTCTGTGCTGACAGCTAGCTCAGAGCCTGGAGCCTGCTTCAGAGTCTGTGTCTCCCTCTCTCTCTCTGACCCTCCCCTGCTCATGTTTCTGTTTCTCTCTCTCTCTCTCTCTCTCTCAGAAATAAACAAAACATTAAAAAAAGAAAAAAAGAAAATAATTATAAGCCTCCTTCCCAGCAGCACCAGTGAGCACCCACAGGCTATGAACTGTAAAGATTTTCTCTCATTATTTAATGAGACAAACTATTCTGTGCTTTCCTCTTCATATCAGACTCTGCCAAGCTGCACATACGTTGCAGGAAGTGTTCAAAGCTAGTAGCAGATGTAATTTAAGCAAACAGAATGTGCATTTGAAAAAAAGACTTAAATAAGAGTCGACTTTGGCTGGAGAGAACTATGGGGTACACGTGTCTTAAAACTTCCATATTGTTTTCACCCAAGTCTGTATCATATATTAATTCTTTCTTCACTTAATACATCTGTTATTAAGGCCACCCCTGTGAATGCTTCAGGATTTTGGTAACAGTTCATTTTTCACATTAAGTGCCTGATATATATTGTACTCTACTTAAAAACTAATCAGTTTTATTTTTAAAAGAAATAATAAAAATACTGCCTTTCTTAATAATCTTACAGAAATGTTTTTTTCATAGTTCATTTGCCTTGGGTGGTTTAATTTCTTCTTTAGAGTACTTATGAATTCTGACCAATAATTCCTTCTAATGCCAACCTGAAGATAAGGGAAGCAGTGGGCGGTGGGGGGCACAACTCTTTTAAAACTAGTAAGAGATTTAAAAATTAGAGGAAATCAGGTTTTTCTGAGGTTTTAATATGTCTCAAAAAGTCTTTTATGAAATCAATTGGACTCTTTACAGAAAATAACGTGTACATCCTGTAACAATTTCATATTGTTACCTTCCTAACCAGGTCATGAAACATACACAAGAGATCCTATTTCTTTGAGGTTATAAGAATTTAAAACATTACATACACACACACACACACACACACACACACACACACACGGGTCATAAAAATACATGTAGGTAAGTAGATGATAGAGAGTAACTAAAAAGTTCATTATATGTCATCTAAGATCTATTTATACAAAGTAAATACACCTGGACAGGACCAAAGGCTATAGACCTTCTCATTCATCACCATGAAGAATCCTCTCTTGAAGAACTGCCTATTGACCAATGCTACCTCTTCTACAATTAAGAGCATGATATGTTAGAAAATCAAAAGAGATTTAGAAATCATGTATTTCATTGTAGGTTACAGGTTTTTCGTGAGGACAGGGAACAGCTCTGTCATATTTACAGCAATATATCAGGCATTACATTAATGCTAGCCCAAAGTCAAGTCCTTAAACTATTCAGGAAAAAAAAAATGGAATATTTCAAAAACACGCTTTTTGTTAATGTACTAGAAAGGTCACAATTATTAGGAAATTATACACACAGACATATATATAATTATATATCAATCTTACTATGTATCACAAAGGACAGGAAGTAGCCTGCTATAAAACACAAAAATAAGCAGTAAATCAGGACTATGCAAAGTATAAATCAGAATATAGAAAGAAGAAATTGCAGGTGAGGCAGAGACCTGAACAAAATAAAGCAAGCCATGGAAATTTTTATTAAAATACACAAATTTGGCTCTGAGCATTCTGGCAATCAAAGCAATAAGGCAAACACGGTCATTTATATTATTCAAAGGAAGAAAAACATCAGATCTCATAGTAGGTTAAGACTTTCCCTAGTACTTAACCCTAATATAAAGTGTTCATGTAAGGTTTCAAAGCAAAAGTACTATGCAACTTTTTGAGAAACAGGAGACATTTCCATAATAGAATAATCACACCTGCTTTACCTTTCTGATAAATCTACATTTTTAATGTAAAACAAGGAAAGAATGGTCTCATGAAAATTTTTATAACACAAAAAATAGTCTGTACAAGCTATGAACAAAAAAAAAAAGGAAAAAGTTTTGCCAAAATGAATTAATAGTTTCATCCCCTATCAATTCAAACTCCAGTTGTTCAAAAAATAGAATGAGATGCATTAGCAGTAAGCAGTAAATATTCAAAATAGAGAACAAATGATCGCTTTGGGCAGGTATTATTTGCAGTGTACAAACAAAACTGTTCGTTCTGAAACATTTACTGAGCACCACCTGTGCTAGGAGCCTCATAAAGTTATAGTGACACAGTCTTCTAAAAAGTAGCCTCTTCAATTTGGCTGCCCAACAAGCTGGTGGTAGTTAATGCATTTATCTCTCCTGAGCTTTAATTTCCCCAGCTAGAAAATGCCATATGATAATGGCAATTTAAAATTTTTACCTCCCACCAACTTTGCTCTGGCTTACTGAGCATTTTCAGGGTAAAGTCCCATAGGTACTACACAATACAAAGGTACAAACTGGCTTTATCCATCCCACCCTCAAACCCTACTACTTGTGGGTTTTCTATCTCAGTATGGAGCACTCTGAGTCATCTTCCACACTCAACTCACAGTCATCTACCTTCTGAACTGGTCTCAAATTTATTTTCTCCAAGGCATTCAGAATGCTTCTAAAAAATTTCTAATTGGCATGGGAAAATGCTCATGAGATGCTACTAAAAAAAGGAGATATATAAAACTATAAACCATATAAATGCCAATATGTAAACAACCTGGGTTGCTCCCTCCTTGTAAGGAGAAAGACTAGAAAGAAATACGATAAAATGGTAATGGCAATGGCTCTCCAGGGAGTGATTATTGGGTATGCATTTTGTTTTCTTACCTATTCTTGGCCTTGTTTTCCACGATTTTTGGCAAAAGATTTGTGCAATAGATATGTAATATTAAAGGAGTATGTACACTCATATCAACAGAATTTTCTATTGCTACTAACTTGCCTACATTTACCATGCTCACCAAATAACCTAGATACCAGCACTCCTAAACTGTGGGAGCAGGGAACAGAACAGGGTACCAGACTATTCAGAATCTGAAGTAGCCAATCTGGTCTGAATACCATCTGCTATAGACTGAATTATGACCCACCCCCAAATTCTTATGTTAAAGCCTTAAACCCCAATGCGATGGTGTTTAAAGATGGGGCCTTTGGAAAGTAATTAGATTCAGTTGAGGCCATGAAGGTGGGGCCTCTACACAGAGATGAATGCCCTTTAGACACCACATAAGAAGAGAGACACAGAGCCTGCTTCTATGTGCTCAAGTGCACTCTCGCTCTTTCTCTCTCTCCATCCACAGGCAGTACTGAGTATTCTAAGTCATGTAAAGACAGAGTTGAAAGTGACAACCCTGCTGGCACCTTAACCTTGGATTTCTAGTCTGCAAAACTGTGAGAAATAAATGCCTGTTGTTTAAACCACCCAGTTTACTGTGTTTTGTTATGGCAGTTCTAGCCAAGATACCATCTTTATCACACATTAGTTATATAATCTAAAACAAGATTATTTTAGCCCAGGTCTCCTCTGTTATAAAATGAGGGGAAAACCAGTATCTACTTCAGAAAGTAGTTAAAAGAGGATTAAATGAAATCATTTACAGCAAGAGCTCTGTGTACTAAATAATCAAGAAAAACTCAATAGGTCTTCACCATCACCTGTTACCCAGAAATGCAAATTAGAATCCAGAAGTCACGTATAGCACTTATCTCGGTCAAAGTCAGTTTCTGGAAAACTGGGTTTGATTAAGTTGGTCACCAAGTGTATAAACTCTCTTCACCCATCTCCATATGGGAGTAGGGGGGAATCAGGAAAATGGAGAAGGGGATTAGAGGTTGTATGTGTGACTACAAAAAATAAAATCTACGAAGCTGTAACATACCATTTCATGAAACTGAATTCGTATGTACAAATATGAATATGATCAAAAACCAATCTGGCATGAATAAGGATGACAAAATTTAAAAAATACTTCTTAGATACTGAAACTATAAGCTAATTATATTCAGTACAATAAAGAACAGATTCAATAAAGAAAGAGACAAGCTACAGAAATTAGATTTCAAGAAAAGGTAATCTTGGTGTCCTATTATTACTATGCATGTAACACTATAATTGCATTGTACTATATAAGTTTCTATCTCCTGATTCCATTTATAACTCTTGCAAAGAAAGGAAATAAGCTCCGTGTCCCCTCCCAACAGGTGACTTTAAAAACAACAATGAGAATGAAGGGATGGGTAGGAGTGAGCAGTAATGCCGGCTTATGTGGCGACTAGGTAAAGGTTACTGGAGAAACTGCCACCCAGAAGTAAAATAGCTAAACTCAATCAGATACAGCAAACAGCTTTACAACATGCCCCTACTGGCTCCACTCTGGCAGCTTCAACTGTCCAAAGATAGTTTCCTTTACCTTCAAACATCAGGACAACTTAGACTTAGAAAACCAGTATTAAAGATGCTATAAGAAGAAAGCCAAAGGGACACGATCTTTTAAGAATAGCTATAAACTAAATATGGGAAAGCTGGCAAAAATGGCAAATGATCAAACTTAAGAAAAGGTTAGGAAGGGCAAATAGTTTCCTATGTATTACTTAAAACAGAGAAACAGAAGTACTTATAACCATACTCTCCATTCACCCTTTTTTGTCCCCCACCTCTTTCCCTACTTGCTCTGCTTCATCCAAACTTATTTTTACAGGATAAGGAATACAGAGTTCTGTGCTGAGAAAATCATCAAGCAGAAATCCTTATAGCAGCCACAATAAATCTGAGGTTAGAAACCCTTTGGCTTGTTTTTAACAAGGCCATGTTACCTTTCCCCTTAAAATCTCCTTGTCCCCAAACCACATGCATATATGCATTTTTGTAGAGAGAAGGTCTATAGCTTTCACCAAATTCTCAAAGGGGCTCAAGAGTGAAAAGAGAGTAACAAGTACTGAGATGCAGTAGAAAGCAAGCCAATGTGGTCTCATTTAGGGATTTGTTTCTCTTTATGTATGTATGTATGTGGGGAGAGGGGGAGAGAAAGAGAGACAAAGTATGAAGCAATAATCAATTCACTTCAGGGATAGCCAAACAACAGCAGGACAGCACTGAGATCACTAAAGGGAACAACACTATCAGAAAGAATAAGAATGACAGGCCAAAGGACCAGAGGAAAGTCCAGCTTTCACCAAGATACCCAACAGAATGTCACTCTTACCCTGTCCTACCAAGACCAGGAAGTCCACTGTGAGGAAAGCTGGATGGAGGCTTCAACCACTCTGTGACCAAGACTAGTAATCCCCAAAGTGGACAGGAGAAAATATATGCCCTTATCCACAAGGTGATAATGAATGGGACTTGTAAGCTAAGAGTGTTGTAAACACAAGGAGGGGCTTGTGATTCTAATACAGAGAGATCCTTTCTGTATTTGAGAAGAATACACATTTTGGGGAAAGGCTGGTCTCTACCAAAAATATGAACATTATAAAAATATGCTTAGCACAAATCATATTCTGCAATGTTACAAATGTATCTTGGAGGTACATAGTTCTAAAGACACACAGTAACACCATCCTCAAGTAACTCAGTAATCCTGTTTTTACAGTTTTTACAGCCACCTCTAGAAGCCATTACGGAGACACGTCTAATCAGCTGTCACTATGTAATCTGAAGCTCCTAAAGATGTTTTTCTATGAACAGCCTCTTGGATTAGAGAGGAAGATGAAATACAGTGTGTAGGGGGGAATAAAAATCATTGAAAGGCAAGAAAATTATACAGAAAGATACTGGAAGGCTACAAAACAGACCAAATAATTCTCTTCCGCAATTGGCAGGAAGGATCCTGCCAGATGTTTGAAATAGAATTAACCTCTATGGGCGACACTGATAGAAATAAACTGCCTAACTATAAATAAATATATATCTAGGGAAGCATAAATAACTATCTAGGGAAGGGCTATCTTTGTTTTATTTTCCCTGAATTTATTTCAGATTATTTCTTCCATCCCATAAAAAAAAAAAAGGTGGTCCCTCACAGCAATGTCCATAGATACAGAGCCAGCAGCTTATGCCAAGAAATTGTGCCAAAGGCAAATCAAACAGTATTTGCTTAAAATGCAGAGTTTAATCAGAGTATCTGCAATGTTTCAAAGCATTTTCAAACCAGGTAACATCACCTTAACAACAACAACAAATTCTCCCCTATCCCCAAAGGATATATATATACACACACACACACCACCTTGCAGAAAAGATTATAATACTCCATTCAATAAAGGCATTATAAAATGGCTTACAGATGCTTCCTCTTCGTATTTTGGGGGAAAGAAATTTTAACAGTGAATTCGTACATCCATTCTTTCATATATTCACCAGTTATTTATTCCAATCTATAATATGCCAGACATTTAGGTGCTGTCCAGCACTGGGTGAGGGAGACTTTAAAAAGAGGTTCTTGCAGCTCATATGCTAGTGTAGAAGAGCAGATACAACACACAGGATGACAGCCGGTGTTCCTGAGTGTACACAAATGCTGAAATGCTCCTAAAGAAAGTATCTGGGCAATCCTATACAGTTCTCTGCATTTTTAAAGTGAACAAACTATCTCTGCTAATAACAACCAAGAAATCAAGTTTGGGAGTCAAAGACCTGGCTTCCTACCTTGCCAAATAATGCAGTGCAAAAGAATATTCACTGGCTAAGAAAACAGGAGACCTGAATTGCTATCTTTACTCTTCCATTAAATACAATAAAATAGAGGAAAGCCTCCAAATAACCACACTGCCCATAAAAATATTTTTAAAATCATCTAGATTTTAATGAAAAAATGACTTGGTTTAATGCTTATCGCGTGGCAATTATAATAGTTTTAGCGAAGACCAGATAAAAACCAGATTAAAAACCTACTACGAATAAAATTTTGTTTCTTTGCTAAGTTTTAAAAATGGAATCAATTATCTCTATTGTGCTTTTAGGTGCTAACAGTCCACAGAGATAAATGAAAAAAGTCAGTTTCACTAAAAAATATGGACTAGGAACCTTACGACTAACGACAAGGGTGGTCAGAGAGTAAGGACGGTAACCGGGATCACAGCTCCAGAAGGGACAAGAGTTCTAGACTAATGAGTCTATGTGGGCTCCTCACACACGCAAAAAAGGCCCCAGACTAACCCCGAAGAAGGAGGAGGTGTGAAGAGAGTCATGAGATTTTCTCCCCAACACTTACTTTATTTCAGACAAATAACCACTAGAACAGTGTCTCTCAAACTTGTATCACAGGCAGATCCTTTAATGGACATTTGGCACTGATGGACACCACTGATTTCAAGTTTTAAAAAAAGCTATTATCCTAATTTTAATTATATAAATAAAAGTTTAATAAAGTTAAGATTAAAACCATAACAAAACTACTATATATCTGTGACAGAGGTGACGCACATCATCTCCAGAGTTTTAATATGCAACATAGAGATGGAGGACATGGGTTGTTGTGTTTCTAAGGCACTGTATTTCTCGTTCTAGTTCTACTAAATTAGAAGTTCCCTCTGCAGACTTACGGGTCATAAGGTAAAGCGACAAGCATTTTGTTACTGTCAGATGATCCTGCATCTAGGCCTGCATTTATTTATACATATATAAACCTCTGTCTGAGGAACACACTACACCTAGAAATTACTATTTCACTTAGGGAAATTCTGGGAACTAATTTCTAACCCCTTGATTTTATTAAGCTCTGCAGCTATTTATAACCTACTGCCATATTTAGACGTGGTTTTTAAAATATGCACAGCAATCTCATCAACTTCTTCCTCAAACAAATTACAATTATCAAGGCTTAGTAAAGTGGGAATGCTTTACTCATCCCACTACCACATTCTTAATGTTAAAAATTGTGATTTTTTTTTTTACTCACACCTAACACTGTGAAGCTACTTAGGATACTATGTTTAGTTAAAACATGCCACTTTAGCAAATTATATGAAGGAATGGAAATAGCTTTTATTGGCACTGACTGGGTCATAAAGAAGACATAAAAATGTGATCTCTTCTCTAATGTGAAAGATTCATGCAGCCATCTTTCTCCGTACAGGCAGTACTAGAAACGCACAGTCAGATTTTTCATTCAGCATATTCTGAAGATAAACACTCAGACTGAAATTTTAATTTTATTATTTTCACTAGTTTCCTCTGCATTAAATTAAGATTAGAAAGGAAATAACATTATTTCATGAAGTTTAAAATTCTACTGAGTATAAAAAAAAAGAAGGAAAGAGGGCTGGCAATTTTAATTATAAGACACATGGATTCAAAAACTGCAACCCACTTGCATAGATGTTCAGGTACAAAACAAGGAGGGCATTGGAGAAAAATTTTAAAGCCAATGAAGCTTCTCCCTGTAAATGAAGAAGTGTGTGGGTCAGCACTGTGGTAGTAGCTATCAATGCCCTTTTCCTGCTGAAAACTGTAGTTTCAGTACTCTATTCAGTACTGAATAGAGTTCAGCACTCTGTTCTCTATCAGTACTGATCCTAACACACTTTTCCTGTTTGTATCACAGCTCACAAAATAATTGTTAAATAAAAACTCTCTCCTCTTTAACCATGGATTCTCCATGATGAACAAGAAAATTACTACCACTTCTCTTGTATATAAGAAGAGCATGCAGGCTAAGAAGGAATGCTTCTGTACACCTCAATTGTAATTAGTTGGGAAGCTGAATATATAGTAACGCGCACACTTAACAGTAAATGCCTAATTGATATTAGGCAGTATTATTTAACAGTCATTTTGTAAAAGAAACAACACAGCTTTCTCCCCAACCATGGTGTTTGCCATTATCTTTGCAGCTATTTTACAAAGTTCACTGCAATAGTGTGACTTCTGCTGGTTTGTGCTTTTAAAAAAAAAAAAAAAAGTGGGGTGCCTGGGTGGCTCAGTCAGTTAAATGTCTGACTCTTGATTTCAGCTCAGGTCTTCATCTCATGGTTTGTGAGTTCGAGCTCCATGTCCCTGAACTCATGGCACATGCTCTGGATTTTTTGTCTCCCTCTCTCTCTCTGTCCCTCCTCCACTTGCTCTCTCTCAAAAAAGTAAAAAAATAAATATTAAAAAAAAAAAAAGGAGTATTATGAACGATGCTCTGGTAGTTGGGACTTGTCCATTTTTAGCTACAAAATACATTATTTTTGGAAATAATTCTTTGGAAAGTATTATTTTACATTTGTCCTGGAAAAACTATCGATTTGCCAAAAAAAAAAAAGTCACCATATATTTTTAAACAAATGTTTTGATGACATTATGCCACCACTCGAAAAAGTTTTATGCATGACCAAAAACTTTGAAGAAAAGAGGGAAATGACTCAAGAAGTCAGTAAGGGGCACCTGGGTGGCTCAAGCGGTTGGAGCATTGGACTCTTGATTTTAGCTCGGGTCATGATTCCAGGGTTGTGAGATCAAGCCTCATGCTGAACGCTGCACTGAGTGGCGAGCGTGCTTCAGATTCTCTCTCTCCCTCCCTCTGCCCTTCTCTCCCACTTGTATACTCTCTTTCTCTCTCTAAAGTTAAAAAAAAAAAAAAAAAAAAAAAAAAACCATACATTCAGGCAGTCACAGTAATAATAACTGTCTCATGGTAATTCCTAATTACTTATTGAGCACCTATTATATTTCAATCAGTAGGTCAGATACTCCCCATATTTCATATTGAAGTAGGTATTAGTGTTTCCACTTGTCACATGTGTAACCTCCTCATAAAAAAGGTAACCACCAGTACTCAAAGTTGCCTTTCCCAGGTACCAAACCCACATTCTTTTCAATATGCCATAAAAATGTTTACACCCTATAACTGATTCCTCTGCTAGAAATCAGTGGTAAGATTATAATTCAAATTTTGAAAAAAAAAAAAAAAGTTATGCTATTAAGTGGTCATCAAAATTAGAAACTACTTAGTATTTCTGGTGACAGGAAGATTTATTTAACTGTGATACATTCATGTGTTTAAGAGTTTTAATAGTACAGGGGCGCCTGGGTGGCTCAGTCGGTTGAGCGTCTGACTTTGGCTCAGGTCATGATCTCACAGTTCATGGGTTCGAGCCCCATGTCAGGCTCTATGCTGACAGCTTGTTTCAGATTCTTTGTCTCCCTCTCTCACTGATCCTCCCTTGCTCATGATGTCTGTCTCTCAAAAATAAATTTAAAAAAAAAAAGTTTTCACAGTACAGCTTTAACAATGACAAAGATTATTTAAATTCACTATATGTACTATAATGTGAAACAAACACAAAAGGTAATAAAAACGCTAACATTAACATTTTTAAGCAGTTTAATTTTAAAAAGCATTCTAAGTTGAAGGAAATATACCAAATCATTAACAATCACTGTTAAGAGATATAAGATGAATAACTTTTCCGGTTTTCCAAATTGTCTAAAAAATTATTCTATAAACTTTTTATAATTAAAAAAAACATTAAAGAAAGAAAAACTTAGCAAGAGCTAAAAGTTCAAACACAGTACATTCTGTTCTTCAATTCATAACAAAATTCACATGCTCACAAAAGTGATAGTTAAGTTTAAAGATACAGATAAGATAGGGAGAGAAAAAGCAAAAGAGAGATGCAAGAATTTGAGGAGTTCAGTAACAGAAGCATTTCAAGAGGTAAACCAGATGTTCCTATGGAACTGCAGCAGAGGGTCCAGAAGACAGAAATTCATAATGTCAAAGGCTATATTCAGATCAAAGAGCAGAAAGTAGGGTCTATTTACTACAGAACTGTCCATTATACTGAAGAGATCCAAACCACACTAAGCTCTCAGCAAAATGCAAAATTAAAAATTAGTTGAAGGCTGTTGAGTAAGAAAGTACTGGAAAGATGAGAAGAGTGCTTCTCAGGGATTTCACTGGGAAAAAAGGAAGTTTAGCAATCAGGTTGAAACATAGAGGTCAAAAGCATAACTTAAATGAATAGTGTCTCATTTGAAGTAGTAAAAGGTAACAATAATTAGCAAACATCCATTTTATTTGATTTCAATACCATGTCTTTCTTTCCAAGCATTTCTCTCCTGTTTTACTTGTATATAGATTAGGCAATGTTTGAGACACTTTCTCCAAGGACTTCTCAAAACCAGGCAACAAAAACTCGTTAAAAAGATATTCCTGTTGGGGCACCTGGGTGGCTCAGTCAGTTGAATGTCCGACTTCAGCTCAGGTCATGATCTCACAGTTCGAGGGTTTGAGCCCAGCATCAAGCTCTGTGCTGACAGCTTAGAGCCTGGAGCCTGCTTCGGATTCTGTGTCTACCTTTCTCTCTGCTCCTCCCCTGCTCACGCTTGCTCTCCTTCTCTCCGCAACCCCCCTTCTCTCTCTCAAAAATAAACATTAAAAAAATTTTTTTAAAAGATAGTCCTGTGTCCAGAGGCAACATGGTTCAAATGCTCTCACAAAACACTTTGCAGGTCGCATTTCAAGAGAGTAGAAGGTACATATTCTGGTTAAATTAATCACAACATGTAAAAAGTAAAAAAAGATTCTAAATGTTTGTACCTAATAAATTTACCTTCCCTACAAAATTAAAATGGAATCTACTAATGATTTGCAAAGTGGTATGAAGCCACTTGAGCAGGATATATTTAATTTCTTAGGAAGAAAATCTTACCTTCCAATTGTCTATTATTTCTATTCAACAACTTAATCAAGAAAATCTACACAAATGAAATGCTATGATATGCTGTTTGCTATAGTTGTGATGCATGAACTTTTCCAAAGAGACCTCTGTTTAGATGATAATCATCTCACACTGAATAATGACTAGTACATTAAATGCTTGTCCAGAGAAATTAACTAAACTTGCATGAATATTTAAGGTCAAAAGATCTCATAGTACCTACCATCTACTAAACAATAACATTTTACAGGTGACGGCATAAAACAAAAACTTCAGCAGACATCTGCTCTATCAGAAATAAAGGCAGATAGAGCCATAACCTACACAGTAAACAGAAGGCCTTTTCATTGTCCCAATGCCCTATATATCTCCTTAGTATGAGAGATTACCCTACCTCATATCTGTTTACCCAATTTTGAGCTTCACTTCTTTATACATTATTTTGCTTGGGCAGCAATAACAAAATACCACATACCAGGTGGCTTAAACAATAGAAATTTATTTTCTCGCAGATCTGGAGGCTGGGAAGTCCAAAGATCAAAGTGTTGCCTCCTTCAGTTCCTGGTCAGAGCCATCCTCCTGGCTGCCCTACTTCTCCCTGTGTCCTCACATGGTTGAAAGAATGAGTGCACAAGTTCTCCAGCATCTCTTCTTGTAAGGACTTGAATCATATCGGACTACGATTCTAGACTCAGGATTTCATTTAACTCTAGTTACCTCCCAATAGCCATATCTGCAAATACCATCACACTGGGGGGTTAGGGCTTCAACAAATAGAATTTAAAGGACACCAACAACATGTAAAATTTGTTAGCCCATAACAATTTCTATTTAACTTTCTCAATCTGGCAATGATGTGTGCATAGGGATGGATGACATAATCTAAAAATGTTTATTTAAATCATACAAACTTTGTTTTTTTAATTTCTAGGAGAGAGAGAGAGACAGCGTGAGCAGGGGAGGGTCAGAGAGAGAAGGAGATACAGACTCTGAAACAGGCTCCAGGCTCTGAGCTGGCAGTCAGCACAGAGCCCGACACGGGGCTCGAACCCACGAACTGCGAGATCATGACCTAAGCGAAAGTCAGACGCTTAACCGACTAAGCCACCCAGGCGCCCCTAAATCATACAAACTTTTTAATAAGAAAATGACTGATATCAATATTCACAGAAAAAGCTATAAGAAATAGTGACGTCACTGTTTTATAAATGCTAAGATCCTATCAGCACTGAATGACATATAATCATGCAGGTTATATATGCTACATTATTTCTAATTTTAGCTATCTTTATTATTTTTTAAAGCCATAATATGACTAATAATAGCCTGCATTTATTGGTAGCTTCCATACTTCACATGTATTTGTGATAACCCTCCCAACAGTTCTATGATGTAGATACAGTTATTACTCCCATTTTACAAAGAAAGTATAAGGAATTGTCCACTAGTGGAGGACAATTGTACAAGAGAGTTTAAAAGCGTAAAATATGACTGGCCTCTAATAATTCCCTATCTGGAAAAAGAGCTAATCACAAATCTATAAACCTTCATTTGATTATAATAAAGAGCCTACCTTTGTTCGATTTGAATCTTAAAGAGAAGCTCTTATGCTACAACCTCTGGAGAGAGCCAAGATGAAACTGGGCGGAAAGGATCAAGTTCTCACCAGATGGAAGTCTTACAGACATGAGGGCGTTTTCCAAAATATTTGATTCAAAGTAGAAAGAACAGAGAGTGTATCTTCTCAAATAATACATCTACTTTAAAACTCTTCTTGCTGAATCTCCCCTAAAATGAAGACGTACAATGAACACAAATAAAGGAAAATTTCCAAAAGACAGTGTGATTCCTCCCTTTTCTCAATTAATACACATTTAAAGTTACTCTGCAGCTATTTTATTCCTATCATTCCAAAGACACATGATGATGCATTTCGCCTTAGATACTACTGCTATTTTTATAAAACAGCACTCCTTAATGTTACATAAAACTGTTAGACTGTTATTGATGGGAAGGAAAAACACAGAAATTTGGAATATCATGAAATCTTTTCCAGACTCAAAATTATGACTAGCGCTAAAATTCAAAGATTGAAGGAAATAGATAAGAATGTAATTCTTTTGAACTGTAAGCATATACTACAGGAAGTATGCATAGCACGAAAACAACATAGCATTTTACAGTGTTTATAAATCAACATCCTGCAGATGTTATGATTAAGAATATCCACAATTTGTTTAATTATAAATTGTTTAAATTGTCAAATTAGCAAGAACTCATATCTGCTTCAAATGCTCTATTGAAGAAATATGCAAATCATAAATATAGGCAGCACAACCAACAACGAACACTATTTTACTATTTGTTTCCTAAGAGTTAGTTCTTGAAATATACCTATTTCCCAAAATTTTCAATACAGAAAGCAGATGCAATATCAACTAGAAAAATATTTATAAAATGTAGCTGGGGCACAACTTACTTGATATTATGCAAATCACCCAGTCTTTCAGGTTATAAAAGACTGTGCCTTTTGTTTCTCTTATTTATAAGCAACCAGAGTATGTCTAAAATAAACTTTAAATTCTGATTCCTTACAGTGTTTCATACTAGAAAATAACCAGAAGTTTGCCCTAAAGACAAATGGAACATCTGGTAAAGTGTATAATGTGCTTCAGGATCACATCTGTTGCTTAGGTTAGTATTCCAATGTGATAGCTCTAATCTCAATGCTAAGTAGTAAAGGCACAACTGAGAATAAAAAGGTACTAAATAAAGAAGCACCTTCTTCAGCCACAGAGTGCTTTCTTTTTCTCAGCAATGTGCTAACAACTAAGCCTCACAGAGTGCTTGGGAGAAATATTTCTATAATAAGTACACACTTCAGTTCAAAACACATACCTATTCAATAGACTCCTTCTACTTTGCGATTGCTGATCACATCTCTCCCCCAGTACATTAACGTAGGCATTAATCAAGACAGGATGTGTGCTAATTCTTGTCTGTGATTCATCAATCTATCCTGCTTTTATTTTCAATTCACCCACAAGAGAATCTGGAGTAGAAGAAACAGGAAAGGAAAACTAGAAAGTCCAGATAATCCGAAGAGATGGCATTATCAATTCAAAAAAGGCTGCTTTCACAAGCACACCATGCTCAGCAGCCTTTCTCCTCCATTTACTTTTAACTTTCTATTTTCTGCCATAAACAGCAACAACAAAATTCTATGCTTACCACAGTATAAATTGCCTTACATTTGTGACGCTTTTAAAAGCCCCTACTGTGCCATCAAAGGTTCCCAAACAAGGAAAGATCTGCACAGCAGGAGAGGAACCCACTTACATTTTCTAACAGCTGTGAAGGATCAGTCCCCTAGAGTAATAGAAATCAACTGCAAACTGAAAAGTGTTTAGAAATAAAATGTTTCCATCATGCTATCAGCTACTTCCATTAGTACCCAAGCAAGAGACATTGCATTTTACCCAGGATTTTAATATAATAAACTTTACTGACAGTAGAAAAGAGAATACAATTACAGACTAATCCTACTATTAAACACAGGAAGTCATCAATGAAGAGAATGAATACTTAACTTCCATTTCTGCCGATTAACTACTGGACTAAAGAACTAATCACAAATGCCTTAGGGGATAGTTTACAAGTGTGACTTATGAAACTTATTTTGGGTTCCATATTCTGGATTAAAACCATATTACTTAAAATATAAAACATTTACCATGACATCAGGAAGTGATTTTACACCAAGTTCAAAGTCAATGATAAGCCCTGTGGAGTGAATTTTGTTTATGGTGTAGAGGTTCTGTGCATATCTTGACTACCTACTAATCAGAAAGAATAATCTACATATCCTAGAAAATGAAAGATGAGTGACCAAGTGGGCTCAAGTCACCCATACTATATTAAAAACAGGAGATTGTGAAAAAGATAATTAAAATCATTACAGACTGAGTTCCGATTCCAATTCCAGATGATTTCCACCAGTATTTTCTGAGCACCCATCTCTATTTCTAGGCATTACGGTAAAAACTGACAGCCAGCCTTGAACTGAGACACAGGCCTTGCCTTCAAGCAGTTCACAGTAGGTAAGAAAGCCACATCAACAACACCCTATGATAAATTCAATAGATACACAGGGTACAGAATTAATGCCAGGGGACTATGGGACCAAGGGCATTGGGAAAGGCTTTAAAGAGGTTCAAAACCTGTGCTGGTTTCTGAAGGATGGGCAAGAGCTTCACAGGCAGAAAAAGTGAAAGCAGTATTCCAGCCTAAGAAAACCACTATGCAAAGGCAAAGTGTGAGAGAGACAGAATTTTTAGGGAACTCTATAAACAATCTCATACCATATGATGTGCAGAGAAGAACGAACAGGAAATAAGGCAGAAACAAAGGCCTGAGACGAATCTCAAAGGACCACAGGCCAGGGAGAGACTTGGACTTTATTACTGTGCAGGCAAGAAGGTGCCAGAGAAGGGTTTTAAAGGGCGGGGGTGCGGGGGCAGGGGATAGTGACACTCTCAGACTTCTGTTTTAAAGCATCATTTTGGACTGGAAGATGGACTAAAAAGGAAAAGAAAAGTCTTGGACAAAGAAACCTTTATGAGGCTACTGTAATAATTCAGGCCTGAGATGATAAGAAAGGCCTGAAGTTAGGCATGTGGACACTGAGCAGTTAACATGAAAAACAGAATATACTCAACAACTTCACATGTTACCTTTAAGGGGGGCTCATGCAAAAAGTAAGTGTGCCATCAACAAAATATCAATTCTAAAAAGCATTTTAGATGTACACTGTATTAAAGAATTATCTCAAAACAACTTTAATTGGTGAGAATCAACAGCGTTTACATTCAACAAAAAGACAAGAAATCCACATCCTGCCTGCCCTAACCTTGGAGCCCCAGCAAGAGACACAAATCACAAACCGGTGTCCTAAGATCACAAATCAATAGTGCAATCAGCAAGTTTTCAAATAAACAACTGCTACAATTTATAATTACATTATTTGGTTATTATATCATCTAAAGACAGAGGAATTCAAGAGAAATTAATGCAGCCATTTGACAGACTTTATGGAGTGTTTTCTACTTGGTTTTAATTTTTTTTTTTTTTTTTTTAAAGTTAGAAGGGCCAGGAGACATTTGTTTAATCTGGAGCACTTTTATAGGGTTTTAAAACTACATCATTTCCAAACTGTTTTTCCCACGGCTGCTTTCGTTTCTGGAATAACTTTAGAATCTACTGAAAACTACTAAATTTTTAAAAACTTCTAACAATGAGAGTGACTAAGTTATTTATTTCATGATTCCTTTTAAAAGTTATTTTTAATAGAAATTTAGTTACAAAAGCAATCATTCATTCACATAAGAAACCTACAATGCCCAAGATGCTAATCTACAGTGAATCAGGTCTGACTACTACCCACATATACTTATAATACAAGTTAAGGATAGTTAAAAATAAAGTACTTCAAAAGGTCAAGAGACACATTCTGACGACAGCTTAAATGTAACACAACAAAATGTTACGGTCCGTGCAGAGCAATAAAAAATAAAGATAAATACCATATTTAGCCAGTCCAATTTAACTCCCTTATTTCCCTCACTTCTATCTCTATGATAATTTGTATCATTGGAGAAAACTAAAAAAAAAAAAAACCTTTGAATAACAGGAGGAAAGTTCCAAAAACTTTATAACAAGCAACCATTATCAAACTCACCACAAACATATTGAACAGTAGATACCTTCTTCTGAATATGCTCAAGTACTAGCTCTAATAACATGCAGTAAAATATAGTGACAGAAAATGAATACATTGCAGAAGGTGAACCTCACAAATATAATGCTGAGTAAAAGGAGTAAGACATAAAGAAAACCCACATTGTCATTACGATTATGAAGTTCAAAATCATGAAACTGAATGCATAATGCATATAAACATAGTTGGCAAACCTATAAAAGATAAAGTTCAGAACAGTCAGAACACTACTTAGGGGGAAACACAAGGAAGATGTAACCAGGCCATAACACTAAAGGAGATGTGGTATGCAATCCATGTTCTATTTCTTGACCAAAGTAGTGGTTATGTGAATAATGGCTTTATAATCATTCATTAAACCACATTTGTTTTATGTACTTCTGTAAATAGATTATCCAATAAACATGCTGTTAATAGGATATGTGAAGTAGTATTTTTTTAATGAGGCAAATAGTTCAAAATTAATGACTACCTTGATTTAAAAATAATAATAATGTGCAAGTGGTCTAGTCATGTTAGAAAAGTCTGGTACTTCCTCAATTGATTATACATGGTTACCATACAACCCAGCAATTCCCTCCTAAGTATATACCCAATAGAAATTACTACATAATGCCCACACAGAAACTTGTATAGAAGTGTTTATAGCAGCATAACACCCCAATGTCAATCCACTAATAATTAAACAAATCTGGAATATTACTCAGCCATAACAAAGAATGAAGTTCTGATACATGCTACAAAATGGATGAACATAAAAAATGTTGAAGATTCTGAAAGCCAGACACAAATGGACAGATACTACATGATTCTACTTATATGAGGTGGCCAGGAAAGTCAAATTCATATAGACAGAAAGTAGATTAAAGGTTATCAGGAGCTTCAGGGAAAAGGAATGAGAAGTTACTGCTTAATAGATATTCTGTCTGGAGTGATGACTAAGTTTTGTAAACAGCGGTAATGGCTGTACAACATAAGGACTATAATTAATGCCACGTAACTGTACATTTAAAAAATTGTTTAAATGTACAGGGCATCCAGGGGCACCTGGGTGGCTCTGCCGGATAAGCATCAGACTTCATCTCAGGTCATGATCTTGCTGCTCGTGGGTTTGAGCCCGGCACTGGGTTCTGTGCTGACAGCTCAGAGCCTGGAGGCTGTTTCAGATTCTGTGTCTCCCTCTCTCTCTCTGCTCCTCCCCGACTTGCACTCCGTGTCTGTCTGTCTCTCTCTCTCAAAAATAAACATTAAAAAAATTTTTTTTAAATTGTTTAAATGACAAGTTCTATTATAGGCACATTTTACAATTTAAAAGTATGTATACCAAAAAAAGACTGAAGTACTGATACATGATACAAAAGGGGTGAACCCTGAAAACATGCTACGTGAAAGAAGTAAATCACAAAAGACCACACAAAATATGATTGCATTCATATGAAATGTACAAAACAGAGACCTATATAGAAACAGAAAGCAGATGGGTAGTTGCTTAAGGCTAGAAGTGAAAGGTCAGGAACAGGGAGGCGACAGCTAATGGTACAAGATTTCTTTGTGAGATGATGAAAATGTTCTAAAATTGCAGTGATAGCTGCATATATCTGTGGATATACTAAAAAACAATGAGTTATATACTTAAAATAGATGAATTGTATGGTACAGGAATCATATGCCAAAAAGTTGTTTTTAAAAATGCGTAAAATTCACTAACATAGATGAAAACAATTTTTCTACCCTCATCTGTTTAGAGGTAATAAAGTAGATGATAGAATAGCCTAATTATATTTTTATATGACTATACATTTCTGAATTAAACAATCAAAAAGAAAAACAGCTCCTCTCTTCCTTTATCCCTCAACCTCACCAATAATAGCACTTATTGGAAATATGTGGGGGGTGGGAAGGAGATACAAGAAGTTTGAAAAGAAGTTCTAAGCTGAAGTAATTTCTTGAAGGTTACTATAACAGACATTTAATAAGCCCAGGAAAGGGAGTACTAGATTTACTAACTCTTCCAGATTGCTGAAACATTCTCACCCTAACTACCATTAACTACCATTATCTAGAGTGATTTACATTGGGATTTAATCATCACCTACTTTTCTTCAAATTTTCAGTGTATAGAAGAAAAACATCTAATATAATTAGATAAGCAAATACTCAAAGATTAGTTCTGCTCTCTGCATTCATCTTAAATAAAGAAAAAAGTGAAAACACAGGTAGAAAATGTTTTAAGGATATCTGTTACATGAAGCAAGTGAATACAAGTGAATACAAAACCCATTCATTATTCTCAACACATTAAAGGCTCTGAGAAGCAAATAAAATGTGAGAATACGAACATGTATCATTGCTAAGTCCACAGCAAGTTTCATCAAAATTAGTGATAGTGTTGTGTCTCAGAGAATATATTCAACCCCAATGCTTATTCAGGTAAACTTTTTGTTTCCCAGCATTTCTTTTTTTTTTTTTTAGGTTTTTTTTTTTTTTTTTTTTTTTTTTTGAGAGGGAGAGAGAGAAAGCCTGTGAGCACAAGTACAAGCGGAAAAGGGGCAGAGAGGGAGAAAGAGAGAATCCCAAGCAGGCTCCGTGCTTGGGACCCTGATGAAGGGCTCAATCTCACAAACCATGAGATCATAACCTGAGCCAAAATCAAGAGTCAGTGCTTAACCAACTAAGCCACCTAGGCAGTCCCTGTTTCCCAGCATTCTTAGATCAAAGATAAAATAGCCCTGATGTAAACACAGTTTACTACGTTAAGAAGTTTGATGGCCACTCCTAATGAGACCAAACATTTGGTTAAAATAATTTAGGAAATATAAGAACCTTCATTTTCCATTTATAAATAACAACCCATTTGCCCATTTTATCCATGATATACATATATACTATACATTTAATGAAATGCCACTAATATAGTCTCCAGTTCAAGACCAAAATGTCACCTTTTAGTTCTGATTTACTCCCCATTCTATACCAATCTGGTTTTCAGTAGGGGGAAGGTCTAAAAAGCTAAAAAGCCCTGAGGATACTCCAAGTATATGTACTGTCTTACATTACTTTCTTTTGGTTGTTCAACATGTACTAAATTTACATTTCCTCACTACCACATTATATTCTTCAATTGTTTAAATTTTCCCTCAAAACACTACTACCAAGAAGCCCTACCTACAAATAAATTTGTAAAAAAATTTTTAGTGTTTATTTTATTTTTCAGAAGACAGAATGCGAGCAGGGGAGGGGCAGAGACAGAGTGCGTACAGATGATCTGAAGCAGGCTCTGGGCTGACAGCAGCACACTTGATGCAGGGCTCAACTCACAAAACTCACAAACATGAGATCACAACCTGAGGCAAAGTCGGATGCTCAACTGACTAAACCACCCAGGCTCCATGAAATATAAAATGTAATAAATCCTACAAAAGAAATACTCATCCTAAAAGGGGGGAGGTGTATAAAGTTTCCATTTGGAAATTTAAGATTCAATAGATTAAACACAACTTTTTATTTTAAATCCAGTATAGTTAACATACAGTGTTATATTAGTTTAAGGTGCACAATATAGTGATTCAACAGTTCTATACATTAATCAGTGCTCATTAAGTAAACAGACTCTTAATCTCCTTCACCTATTTCACGCATCCTCCATCCACCTCCCCTCTGATAACCATCAGTCTGTTCTCTATAATTAAGAGTCTGTTTTTTGGTTTGTATATTTTTTTCTTCATTTGTTTTTCTTAAATTCTATTAGTGAAGGCTTATGACTTATTTTATTTAGCATTATACTCTCTAGATCCATCCATGTTGTTGCAAATGGCAAGAGTTCATTCATCTATACGGTTCAGTAATATTCTAGTGTGTGTGTGTGTGTGTGTGTGTGTGTGTGTGTGTGTGTGTTTCACCACTTATTTATTCATCCATCATTGATGGACACTTGGGCTGCTTCAGAATTTATCTATTGTAAATAATGCTGCAATAAACATAGGAGTGCATATATCTCTTTGAATTAAGTTTTTGTATTTTCTGGGTAAATACCCAGTAGTGCAATTACTGGATTATAGGGTAGTCCTATTTTTAACTTTTTGAGGACTCTCCATAACGTTTTCCACAGGTGCTGTACCAGTTTGCATTCCCACCAATATTGCTCAAGAAGTGTTCCCTTTCCTCCACATCCTCATCAACCCTTATTTCTTTTGTTTTATAATTTTAGCCATTCTGAAAGGTATCAGGTAACAGCTCAGGTGTGGTTTTGATTTGCATTTCCCTGAGGATTAGTGATGCTGAGCATCTTTTCATGTGGCTGTTGAGCATCTGGATGTCTTCTGCCCATTTTTCAACTGAATTATTTGCTTTTTTGAGTGTTGAGTTAAGTTCTTTATATATTTGGGATGCTAATCCTTCATCAGATAAGTCATTTGCAAGTGTCTTCTCCCCTTCTGTAGGCTTTTAGTTTTATTGACTGTTTTCTTCACAGTATAAAAGTTTATTTTGATGTAGTCCCAATAGTTTATTTTTGCTTGTTTCTGTTTCCTTAAGAGACTTATCTAGAAAAAAATGCCGCTATGGCCAATGTCAGAGAAATTACTGCCTGTGCTCTCTTCTAGAATTTTTATGATTCCAAGTCTCACATTTAGGTCCTTAATCCATTTTGAGTGTATTTTTGTATATGGTGTAATAAAAGTGGTCCAGTTTCACTCTTTTGCATGTAGCTGTTCAGTTTTCCCAACACCTTTTGTTGAAGAAACTGTCTTTTCCAGATTGCATATTCTTTCCTGCTTTGCTGAAGATTAATTGGCCATATAACTGTGGGTTTATTCCCAGGCTTTCTATTCTGTTCCATTGATTTATGTGTCTATTTTTCTGCCAGTATCATACTGTTTTGATTACCGCAGTTTTGTAGTATAACTTCAAATATGTAATTATGATACATCCACTTTTGCTCTTTTGTTTTTCCCCCCCCAAGAGTGCTTTGGCTATTTCGGGTCTTTTGTGGGTCCATACAATTTTTAAGATTGTTTTAGTTCTGTGAAAAATCCTATTGGTACTTTGATAGGGATTACAAAAAATCTGCTTTGGGTAGGGACAATATAGACATTTTAACATTAATTCTTCCAATTCATGAGCATCTTTCAATTTATTTGTATTTTCAACTTATTTCATCCATGTTTTATACTTTTCAGAGTTCAGGTTTTTTCACCTCCTTGGTGAAGCTTATTCCTCTGTATTTTATTATTTTGAGTGTAATTGTTAATGGGATTGTTTTCCTAATTTCTCTTTCTGATGCTTCATTATTAGTGTATAGAAATGTAATGGATTTCTGTGTATTGATTTTGTATCCTGTGAACTTACTGAACAAGAGTAATCTTTGTCTTAATCCTGACATTTCCCCCCATTGAGTATGATGTCAGCTGTGGGTTTTTTTCCAATGTTGGCCATTTTATGTTGAGGTATGTTCCCTCTAAACCTACTTTGTTGAGGGTTTGGATGTAGTACTTCTGTCAAATGCTTTTTCTGCATCTCTTGAAATGATCATATGGTTTTTTTATGCTTTTTCTTGTTGACATGATGTATAACATTGACTGATTTGCAAATATTGAACCACGCTTCCATCCCAGGAATAAATCCCATTGATCATGGTGAATAATGTTTTTAAAGTATTGTTGGATATAGATTGCTAATATTTTGATGATTTTTGCATATATGAGATATTGGCCTGTAGTTCTCCTCTTTTTGCAGCGTTTTTATCAGATTTTGGTATCAAGATAATACTGGCCTCACAGAATGAATTTGGAAGGTTTCTTTCCTCTTCACTTTTTTTGGACTAGTATGAGAATAATAGGTATTAGCTCTTCTTCAAATCTTTAGAATTTACCTATGAAGCTGTCTGGTCCTGGACTTCTGTTGTGGTTTTTTGATTACTGATTCAAATTCATTGCTGGTAACTGGTCTATTCAAATTTTCTGTTTCTTCCTCCTTCAGTTTTGGGAGGCTATAGGTTTCTAGGAATTTATTCATTTCTTCTAGGTTGTCCAATTTGCTGTCATGTAATTTTTCATAATATTTTTTATAATCTTTTGTATTTCTTTGGTGTTGGTTATTATTTCTCTTCTTTCATTTCTGGTTTTGTTTATTTGAGTTTCTCTCTTTTTTTTTTTGAATCTGGCTAAAAGTTTATCGATTTTGTTGATCTTTCCAAAGTACCATCTCCTAGTTTCATTGATCAATTTTTTTTTTTTAAGTTTCTGTTTCATTTATTTCTGCTTGAATCTTTATTTCCTTCCTGGCTTAAGGTTTTGCTTGTTCTTCTCTTTCTAGCTCTTTTAAGTGTAAGGTAGATTGAGATTTTTCTTGCTTCTGGAGGTAGTCCTGTATTGCTATAAACTTCATAAGTTTTCTATAGTTTTTAGTGTAGTGATTTTTCACCTCTTTGGTTATGTTTATTCCTAAGTATTTAATGGATTTTGGTGTAATTGTAAATGGGATCAATTCCTGGAATTCTCTTTCTGTTACTTCATTATTGGTGTATAGGAATGCAACTGATTTCTGTGCATTGATTTTATATCCTGTGACTTTGCTGAATTCATGAGTCAGTTCTAGCAGTTTTTTCACTGAATCTTTTGGGTGTTCCATATAGAGTATCATATCATCTGCAAAGAGTGAAAGTTTGACTTTGGCTGGTTTTGGATTTATTCCATCATTACAACTGTTAATCTTCTTGTTGGAATGTTCCCTTTATGATTATTAGTGTCCTTCTTTGTCTTCTGTTAGTCTTAAAAAGTCTATCTTGTCTGATGTAAGTACAAACACCATAATTTTTATATTATTCCTCTTGGATGAGAGCTTTATTCATAACTAGTAAAATCATGAATATGAATTTCCTCTTTCTAGTACTCACTGTTTTACACTGGTGGGTAAGATCTTGCTTTCTAGACTAACAACCTCCTATGGATCCTCCCTAGGATCTCACTCTAGCACCACGGGTTTTACCTACTGGACCAAACTAAATCTAACAGACTACAATGATAAGAATAGAAAAATAATCACATTAATTTTGCAAGCACTCTGAAAGGCTCCTTAAATCTAATAAAAGTTCAACATGATTTCAATAATATGAAATATCACCTAAGTTTATTTCATATGAAATAAACTAAGTAAGTCACTTCATAAAGACTTACCCAAGATTCCTTAGCGGCAAATTCTCAGTACATTTTAAAAGACTATGAGATTTACAAAAGTGCATCACCTACACACACACACAGACACACTCAAACACACACATATACACATACATATATCTATATTTTAAAACTATCAGTAAAGACCAATTAAATTTAATAATTCCTACAAAAGACCACCTGGCTTATTACCTTTGACTAAAAGTAAGTATTGTTTTAAAATCTAGCCTAACTGGAACTTAGGCAAAACATGGAGAATGTTTTGGTACAATAGTAAGACTTAAAACACAATTAAGGAACACTCAGGAAAAAGATATAATCTGTTCTTCAGGAAAGAAACTTTTTTCCTGCCACTCACATTGCATTTTGATTTTATATTGTGATAGACATTTATTCAGAAATACTATTTATAATAATATGTTTAATGAATTTATTCTCTGAGGTGAGGTATTAAAATACTTTAAAAATAATTCAATATCAAACTTAAGAGATACTGAGAGAACAGCAAGTCTTCAACTGGTATCTACAATCTCTTATGTCTTCTTAATAAATCCTAAATTCTTCTATCTGGCATAAAGCTTAAATTAATTTTATTCTTTTTTTTTTAATGTTTTATTTATTTCTAGGAGAGAGAGAGCGTGAGCAGGGGAGGGTCAGAGAGAGAGGGAGTCACAGACTGAAACAGGCTCCAGGCTCTGAGCTGGCAGTCAGCACAGAGCCCGACCCGGGGCTCGAACCCACGAACTGAGAGATCATGACCTAAGCGAAAGTCAGACGCTTAACCGACTAAGCCACCCAGGCACCCCTTAAATTAATTTTATTCTTATGTCAACACCGTAATTCCTTCTTACCTCTTTCTACTTGGGAGTAAAGTGAAATTAATGTATATGTCAATGTAACCAACTTTGTAAAGATTTCTTAAAGCCCAAATCTTTAAGTATCCAAAGCTCATGTCCAGAAAGGCATGCAATTAAACCAAAATGTTATGTATCCTGAAAACTAGGTAAGTTTTTGGCCTTCAGTAACAAGGATGCAAGAATTTATTGGGAAGTCAAAATAACAAATTTGACTATGCTACATAACCAGAGGTAAAGTATATCTAAAAATATAGTGAATGTTCAATTTGTGGAAACCTAAATGTAAATACGTCAACATCACTTATATCAGCAAATTTCAGCAACTGTTGCTTCATAATTATAAGTGACAACTTAATAGAACAGCCTCCCTAAAGAGTAAGGGGTGGCTATTTCCACAGCCATTTTTCTAGAAATAAAGTGTTAACGCTTTTCAAATGGTATCACCCACAACATGATAATGAATAGAAAATCACACTGCTGCATTGGTAAGTGGATGCTGAATACTAAACTAGGCAGCCTGCTAGGCCAATTCACTAAATCACCTTGAACCCATGATGGAAGTAAGAATTATAAATCTGTGAATGTCAAGAGTCCATTGTAGTGCAGTTTAAATGGAAATTTATACTTTTTACATAAAATTGTTTTATCTATTAAACCTCCTCCCAAAACACAGATTCAAAAAAAATAAAGAGGTTCAACCAACAAACGCAAAGTCATCTACACTTAACACTAGGCAATAACTTACCAAGGAAACAGCCTGCAAGCCTCAACATCAGAGTAAGACAACGTAAAATTATCTGCCCACTTATATTCATTCTATAAGTTTTCCCCTAAATAACACATGCCTATCTTTCAAAATTCAGTATGTACAATGTGAAAAGTTGGGTCCTCCTCACACTCCTATGCCCCTCATTTGGATTTCACCTTCTTTTCAGTGTATATATCCTTAAAGAAGGGCAGTCTATGTTTATACAAGCCTATTTACTAAATTCACATATTTTCAACAAAAATGGTAGCACACCACCAAAAAAAGCCCTCTGAAGTATTCCCTTAAAAATATGTCTCAGGGTGACTCAGTTGGTTAAGTGTTCAACTCTTGATTTCAGCTCAGGTCATGTTCTGACAGTCATGAGATCAAGCCCTGCATCTGGCTCCAGAGCCTGCTTAGAGATTCTCTCCCTCTCCCTCTCCCCGTTACCCCACACTGTTGTGTGCACACATGCTATCTCTCTCTCAAGGAGAAAAAAAAAAGTCTCAGGGATCTTCTACACCTGTTCATAAAGTTTTACAGATTTCTGTACATCCCACTGAATGGATGTCAAATATTTTAATTAATATTTTAAAATATTCTCCTACTGGTGGATATTAAGTTTTTTCCATCTTTTGATATTACATATTCCTACAATAAAATATTCTTTTATGTAATCACTTCACACATGTGTAAGGAAATAGGTAAATCAAATTTCTTTAAGGAAATTTCAAGGTAAAGAACTGTGAGAAAAAAAACTGAGCAAATATTTCCCTTTTTGATACTGGCATCCCCCACTTTTCGAAAGTTCATGTTATACCACTTCACTTTTACAAAAGACCTACTAAAGGAAATTTGAAGAAGACTGTCGCTTTTACAGAAAAAAAGGCAAAAGGTAAAAACTGCTCAGAATTTGTTTTGGAGCAAGCACTCCAAGCAGCAATAGTGGGACCACCACGCTTCTTCCCTGGGATCTATATTGAGCATCTCAGCATCAAGCGGACCTAGCTCTAAACTGTGTGAGCATTTAGGCTATATCCTGATTTTATGCATCCATTAGCGAGGTATGTTCTAAGGTTTCAAATCAACCCAAGAGGTTACTTCTTGGGTCTGGGACAAGGGAGGGTGACAATGGTATTTCACTGTAATTTTAAATTGCATCTCTTACATTATAAATAAGGCTGAGCTATTTGCAATCTTTTGCTGTGAACTGTCTGAACCACCTTTGCCCATTGTTTCCAGTGGTCTACTTGATTTTTCTCCCCACCCATGTGATTTGTAAAAGTGATTTATACATAATTTAGAAATTAGCTTTTTGTCAGTGCTGAACTATAAATATTTTCTTTTACTTTGCCACACAGATGTTTTACTTTTTACTTTTTTGAAATATCAATTTTATGCCTTCTGGGTTCTGTGTCATACACGAAAGATCTTATCTAATCTGAGAATGCAAATTAAATTCAATGTGCAGTGTGTTTTCCTTAGTTCTTTCCTGATTGTATTGTTTTGTTTTTATTACACTGAAATACTTGGTCTGTATGTAAATTATTCTTGAGAAGTAGTTCTATTACCTCTCCCTAAAAGTTTTCCTAAAACTAAATTATTTTCAGATGAAAGATACTATGTGGTGCAGACAGCTTAATCATTCAAATAAAGAAGTATGGGCTAAAACTAACTTGTGGAGGTGTACTCCCACATAGTAACAGGGAATGAGAAAATAAAAGTTTTTCTCCATACTTCCTCTATTCATCCCATGATCCATTCCCACACTATCTTTAAACACTAAGAAAATCCCATCTAATGCAAAGGCCTTAAAAGATAAGATTAACTCCATAAATCCTTGTGCTTACCTGTGCACAGTACATTTTTTCTAAAGAAAAGGTCCACATCTTGGGGGCAGAGGGGTGTGCAACAGCCCAAACCAGAGTGTTACAGCCCAAGCAGGTGAGCAGGTGTCCAAGCCTAAACAGGCTAAAAAAGCAGCCCTACAAAAGGATGGCTGACATGGGGTGTCAGAGACTCAGTAAAGTGAGGAGGGTGGGAGGTAGAGAACCCAGCATGAGAAGTCAACATCTGAGCAGGGAAAGGAAGGGAAAGGCAACTCATGGATGGTACAGAGGCTGCTTTTAGGCAACCAATTTGAAATGGAAATCTGAGTAAAGTAGAAGGGCCCACAGTGACCACGCCCCCACAACACCCCTGACTGAATACAAACAGGCCAACAGGCAACCAACCCATCTCCAAAAACCAACAAGTCATAGCCAACCAATGGATTACCTACACCCAGACACGAGTACCAAGCAAGGAAAATTCTAGATGTTCCCATACCTCCTCACCATCCCCCTTTACCTAGAGCCCCCCACTACCACCTCCTGGCAGACAGTTTTTGCTTTACTGTCCTGCCCATGGTTTCCTGACAGTGTATTCAATAAACTTCTATCTCCTTTGCTCTGCCTTGAGTGAATTCTTTCACAGCCCGCACTGTCAGCCTCTACCCGATTGGCTCACCCCACATTTGGTGGCCCCCATCCGATCAGGAGACCCCACAGATGAGTGGTCTGGCATATAGTATCAGAGCCCAATGGAGGTGAGGAAGGTGTCACGGATGTGGGGGATGTGGAGTGAGAGCCTGAGCAAGGTGAGAAGGACATCTGCACAGGACAGGTGTAATAACAGACACAGATTAGTTACATAAAGGAGAAATTAAACAGATAAGTAAATGTGTTAAGATAATGTAGGCCAGTTTTTTACTACCATAAAAGGGAGCTACAAATACGGAAAGAAAGGAAACGAGTATAAATTATTAGTGTACTAGCGTTGGGACATTTCAATGTGAACTCATAGTTTTCAATATAGGTAAATATAGAAGTATAGATCTAAATGTGTTGATCTGTACATTACCTGTGTAGTTAAATACATACATTACCTAACTCTGTCAGCATAAAAGGCCCAGGAATAGTGATACTCCAATAACAATGAACACACTCAGTGCCCCGTTCTCACCTAAATACCATTCTTCGCAAGGAAAATAAAGACTCTGGATTCAGAGTTGTGACAGGGAAAGTACAAAATGAGTCTGGAATATCATATTATATCATAGAGCAAGGAAATGATGCTCAAATAATTGATGGGAACATTGCAAAAGGCCATAGCTACCTTAAGTGGGATCCTACTGATCAAACTGGTGATAAAATGAACATCAAAACAAACAATGATAGTAACATATAATAACCCACTGAATAAAAAGGAAGCCATGAGTGCACGTGATTACACTGAAAAGTTTTTAAATAGGATGCTGACAAAGTTTTCAAATAGCTCTCCTTATCCCCAGCCAAATACTAATAAAGGTTTGCTACCTCTACTATAATAATTAGGAATACTGGTTAAGATTTAACAGAAAATACGCACATTTGATGACTACATCAAGGATTAGATTCCAAAGCACTACAGAAATTATTTCTGAAGTAATGTGTTATTGCTGTCTCAAATACAGGATTCCAAGAGTAGGCTTCAGAATATTTACAATTCAGTTTTTTATTGTTGTTAGCATGATCCTAAATTACTATTACATACTCAAATATTTAATCCCTGTATCATGTTTAGTCTTCTTGAGAAACGAAAATCAAAGTAATTTGGGAGGTGTGTAAATCTGACCAAAAAAAAAAAAATGGAAAAAAGAGCCTCCCTTTAAAACCAGAATGAAAAGCACAGAGACCAAAATTTTTTTTAAAGAATCAAACAAAACAAAACAATTAATATACTACATGCAGTTAGACAGAAAGGGCTAGGACAACAACTCTCCCTGTATTACTACACATTCATATAATAAGGGCACAGAAGTAGTGGTCTCAGTATGGCTTTTCCAACAAGTTATAGATCACCCCAAGGGAAATACTGGGCCTAGATTAATTTTTTTTTTTTTAAAGAAAGGATAGATTTTTAGATTTTTAGAAAAGTTTTTTTTTTTTTTTTAAATGCATGCCTCTTTGCAAATACATGGGATACTGAAGACTTACTGCCTTCACCAGCCATCCCCAATGCTAACGGATTTGCTCCCTGTTCTCTTCTGTTCTACTGCCAATAAGTATCTTTCCACAACTGGGAACAAAGTGGAGTTCATTCCACCAGGGAGCCTGCGAATTAAACTGGCATATAAGAGATCTGTATGATGAAAACTATAGAAAACTTATGAAGGAAATTGAAGACTCAAAGAAATGGAAAAACATTCCATGCTCATGGATCAGAAGAATAAATGTTAAAATGTCATTACCCAAAGCAATCTACACATTCAACACAATCCCAATCGAAATTGCACCAGCATTCTTCTCAAAGCTAGAACAAAATATCCTAAAATTTGTATGGAACCACAAAAGACTTCAAATAGTCAAAGTAATATTAAAGAAGAAAACCAGAAAGGGAGGCATCACAATCCCAGACTTTAGCCTCTACTACAAAGCTGTAATCATCAACACAGTNTGGCCAACAGACACATGAAATGAGGCTCAGCGTCTCTCATCATCATGGAAATACAAATCAAAACCACACTGAGATACCACCTCACTCCAGTCAGAGTGGCTAAAATGAACAAATGAGGAGACTATAGATGCTGGCAAGGATGTGGAGAAATGGGCACCCTCCTACACTATTGGTGGGAATGTAAACTGGTGCAGCCCCTCTGGAAATCAGTGTGGAAGTTCCTCAAAAAATTAACCATAGAACTCCCCTATGACCCAGCAATAGCACTGCTAGGAATTTATCCCAGGATACAGGAGTGCTGATGCATAGGGGCACATGTTTCCCAATGTTCACAGCAGCACTCTCAACAATAGCCAAAACATGGAAAGAGCCTAAGTGTCCATCAACTGACGAATGGATCGAGAAGATGTGGTAACATGGCAATGAGAAAGAATGAAATCTGACCATTTGTAGCAATGTGGATGGAACTTGAGGGTGTTATGCTGAGCGATATAAGTCAGGCCGAGAAAGACAGATACCGTATGTTTTCACTTATAGGTGGATTAGGAGGAACTTAACAGAGGACCATGGGGGAGGAGAAGAGGAAAAATAGTTGGAGAGAGGGAGGAAGGCAAACCATGAGAGACTCTTGAATGCTGAGAACAAACTGAGGGCTGTTGGGGGTGGGGGAGAGAGGAAGGGGAGGTGATGGGCATAGAGGAGGGCACTTGTTGGGATAAGCACTGGGTGTTATATGGAAACCAACTTGACAAACTATGTAAGAAAAAAAAATTTTTTTAAATAATAATAAACTGGCATAAGGCTGACTACAACCTTCCCCATCCATACTCAAGCCATTGTCCCTATTAAAAAACCACTATACGGGCGCCTGGGTGGCTTAGTCAGTTAAGCGTCTGACTTTCACTTAGGTCATGATCTCGCGGTTCGTGGGTTCGAGCCCCGCATCGGGCTCTGTGCTGACTGCCAGTTCAGAGCTTGGAGCCTGTTTCAGAGTCTGTGTCTCCCTCTCTCTCTGACCGTCCCCTGCTCACACTGTCTCTCTCTCTCTCCTAGAAATGAATTTTTAAAAAATTTAAAAAAAAAAAAAAAAAACACTACAAAAGGGGTAAAGGCACTACAAAGAGTTGAGGTAACATACTGCATTATGTTACAAACTTTTTTACCCCCCCTTTTACCAGAGACCTCTAGCGAAGCCTGTCCTCACACTGAATTATTAATGGTTATGTTTCTTCCCTCAGGGCCTAAGCCTTTACTTGTTCCTATTAAATATCATACTGTTTAAAAATCTCAATTTCAACTTGCCCTGACTACTTTGTATTGTATATTATACAATTCAAATTAGTCTACTCAATAAAGCTTTGATCTTGAAATTTGATAAACATAATCTCAACTGATTAAATTAAATTATGGTGGAAGACAAATCCTACATATTTTATATGGCTCCAGGCATACAATGAACCCCAAATCATACTCAAAATGTACCCACAATTGTGAAAAGTAACAACTGAGTGTTTACCAGGAGCCAGGCACTGCACCTTAATGTCTTACATGCATTCCTTTTTTTTTTTTTTTTAACTTTGTTATTTATTTAGGTAATCTCTACACCCCACATGGGGCTCAAACTCACAGCCCCTGAGATCAAGAGTCGCATGTTCTTCTGACTGAGCCAGCCAGGCGCCCCTCACACATTCTCAATCCCCAGAACAACCATGAATGGCAGATGGTATCATACTCACGATCCGATCAGATTCAAATATAGCCTGTTTAACAGGAGAGCCTATTCCCTGACCTCTACACCAGAGGGCTACTATCATGTCTACTTAGGCAGCTATGATTTCATATGCCAAATAACTATAATAGCAGATATTTTACCACAGCTTTAATAAACTAATCAATCTGATATAAAATAAATCTGACATGGCTGATTATTCAAAGAACTAAACTATACCCATTTCTTTCAAAACAAGTTTAAGCTACAATATTCCAGATCTTCATAAGCCCAGCCTATAAATCAAGTTAGCTATCACTCACTAACACAAACTACTCCTTTTTACTCAGAAGACATCAAATTTTTCATATCTATCCCTTCTCTTCATTCTCACTAGCAATACTCTGACTGATCTTCCTGTACTCTAATATTTTTTCTTAAAACAGATATGAACATTATCATAATAATCACAAAAAGCCTTCATAGCTGCCCCACTGTCAATGTTATAAAGGCCAAACTGTTGAACAAAATGATCAGAACTAATACACACTATGTTATAGGTATTGACTGTCTTCAATTTACAAATGAGGAAATTGAAGCACTAACTTTTACAGATCCTGCATCACTTGGTGCCTTTGGTTCATGCAACAGCCTCTATTTCCAAAAGGCTCTCCACCACCTACCTCCTCCTCCTCCTCCCCGTTTTTGAGAAATCTTAATCTCTGTCAATTCCTACTTCTTTAATGCTGTTTAGCCCTAAACTTCATTGTTTTAAGATTTTTCCCACTGACTGATGAAAGACATTTTTGCTATCAGTAATAGAGATGTAGCTGTTAAAAATTTAAATATAAATTTTACATAGACACATTTATATGTTATATAAATGAGTTATAGATGCACCATTCTTAAGTCACCCAACTGTATCATTTTATGGATTACAAAAATCATATTGATTTAACGACAGATTTACATTTCCATCCCCTTCACATTTCTATTTCCCAACTTTTGTCACCAGTAACACTGGACACTTGATGCCTCGAAGTTCCACAAACTTTTTCCTTAAATTTCACAAAAACTTGTTAATTTAAATGAACACAAAGGTGCTCTGATTATTCATTTTCTTTTAAAAGTAAGGACCCTGAATCAATTGCAAATGACAATGTAGATTTTTTTTCTAATGGCAATTATGAAGTAGAAGACAAAGTATTTTAACAATCTTTTTTTTTTTTTTTTTTAAAGGAAAAGAGAGAGAGTGCACACACATGCAAGCAGGGCAGAGGATCTTAAGCAGGTCCATATGCTTAGCGCAGAGCCCGAGGTGGGGCTCCATCCCAGAACCCTGGGATCTTGACCTAAGCAGAAATCAAGAGTCCTCACTCAATGCTCAACCAACTGAGCCACCAAGGCTCAGATTTTAACAATCTTAAATAGCCATTGATAATCTGGCCCTGGAGCAAGAACTGCTTAACTTCCTAGAGAAAAGAGAACACTCATTGTGGTGGGGTACTGGCAATAGTAGCTGAAATAAAAGATTAAAGACAACTGTCAATCTCCTAAAGCTTTCAAGTTCTTAAAAAATCCTCTTCACTCTTTAGCTACCATTTAGCACAAATGCCAATGGTCAAATGCAAGCAAGGCTTACTGTTCTAGTTTCTACTGGATCAACCAACATTCTTTTTAAAAACAGAAGGAGAAAAAAAAAGATTTAGACAGTTTGAAAGGAACTCAGAAAGGCATCCATAAGTAAAACTGTCATCCAATATGGAAGTTAATTTTAGCATGTTTAGGGTTCAGAGTCCATTCTGAATGCAAAAGTTAGGTTAAACATAACACTGGTACTTTTAAACACCTTTTTTGAGAAATGGGAAGGGATTTTTCTATCACTGCTAATTTACTTAGAATTATATGCTTTCCCAAGCTAAGTCCACCCTTCTAAACATAGGGTATGCTGAAAACATTCAACTGGTACCTTTAATCATAAAATAAGACTTCTGGTCTAAATTTATTTTGTTAAATTGCTTTACTCTAATCAGTATTCCTTCAAAGCTAAGAAGAAAAAATATTTTTTTCTAACTATGTTAAAATTAGGGACGAATATATTCCCTAATCACAAACAAAATTAAAACAAACAAAACTAAAACAAATTTCTTTATCACATCATTGAAACACTAGTAAACTGTTCCTCTCACTACTACATGATCAAGCTTAACTACTTCAGCTCTGTAAGCAATTCACAAATTCGGTTTCAGTTCTAGCCATCCGACAAAGATTTTACTATTTACCACATGCCACTGTTCTACATTCAAGGGAAACACTAAATCAGTGAGCAGCCATATCAGTAAAAGTAAATAATAATAATTGAAAAGATAATTAAGATGCAGTCTGACAGTCCTCATAATATTTATTAATTACTGGGGTGCTTTTCACATACTCTAGAAATTCTTTGATACTCCTCCGATTGGGAGGTTGAACTCCTCTCGAGTATGGACTGGACTTATGATTCATTCTAGGGGGAACAGTCACTATATTCAGTGGAGAAACCTGACAGTCACCACCTAAGCCAAATAACCAAGGCTAATATCACCACCACTAAGACATGTTGAGTTAACATACCCCTGATATGATGAGAAGGAAACTTCACGTGTATTCTTCCTCAAAATCCAAAATCTTAATCTGATCATCTTTTCGAAAATGTCAATGTCAGGGAAAACAAGGGAAAGATACAGATTGGAGGAGACTAAAAGAGACATGACAAGTATAGGCACAAGGTATCCTGGGTCAAATCCTAGAACAGAAAACACGAGGAGGAAAACAGAAGAAACCGAAATAAAATCTATAGTTTAGTTAATTGTATTATACCAATTTTTAGTTTTGATAAATGCACCATTGTTATATAAGACGATAATATTAAAGGAAACCGGATGAAGGATATACAAGAACTCTTTGCAACTATAATTATTTCAAATTAAAAGGCTTAAATATATAAAAGTCTAATAAGTATTACCAGGGAATAAGCATATGACCTATGAGAGCATGTAGCCAGATTCTGTCTCAGGGATGTATGTATGGGATCTGAGGAGAATGGCTAAACTGAGTCCTGAAATATAAGAAGTTAATTCAGCTAGAGTGGTGAAGGGGACTGAGAGAACGGGATAATCTACTATCCAGCAACAAGATAGGTATTTGGTTTGGGTGGGAAACAAGTGGTTTAATACAGTTGGCTTAACAGGGGAAGGGTAAGAGGTAGTGCCAAGAAAGAAGGTCAGAGAGAGAAGCAGGAGCCACCTATATCCTCAAGCACCAGCTCAAATCCCACTGTTCAAATTAGTGCTGAGGGGACTTCCTCTTCTGAAATCTCTTCTTATACCAAGCACCATAGATTGCCTGGGAAAAGCATAGTACTTACTTCATAAAACAGCCACAGGGATTAAATAAATGAATGCCAAGTGCCCAACACAATCAATGCTTAGCACATGACAAGTGCTCAATAAATGGTAGGAATTACAATGTGGCTGACATTTACAATAATGGTAATTAATGATGACAATGATGAGAACATTCAAAGATTATCATCTCCCAACTGCCAACTTTCAAACCTTTTACTTTCCCATTTAAAAAGAAAAGAAAGTTCCATACTGTTATGTTCTTACTGATAGCTAGTAAAAAAATATCTATTTTACTCACAGATAAAACAAAATTTGGATGTACAGTTGCTGTTTTATTCCACACACTGAAGAGTAAGGTTAGTCAACAAATATGAAGAGAGACCAAATAAAGTTTAAGAACTGCATAAAAGGAAACCGAAGGATGTCCCTAAAACTTCAACATATCTTTTCCTATTTTTTTAACTTTCAGAATTTAAAAATTGGAATATTTTAAACATCCAAGAAAGAAACATAGAAGCTATTTAAGGCTATTTTTAAGCAAACTACTTCAAGCATTTTTTCTTCATCTCTTACTTTCTCAGACTATATGCCAATGTGTACCTTTCACATTGGTAGTATACTCTAGGACAGTGGTCTAGGTATATTTACCCCAAATATAAACCTCCAGAGAGTACCTTTGTATAAAAGGTATACATTATACAGTGGAAACAAACTATGTCAATAACACTCTGTAGCATCACAAATGGGAACTGTTATTTGTTGTTATCAATATTCCTGATATGGAAGTGTTGATGAGCTGCAAGGAATATTCTCCAACATCTAACTCAGATTCAGTCAAAGATCTTAACCTTTCTGTGCAAATTTGGATGCCCAACAGTACGTCCAAGATGGTATAGTATACAAGCAAAGCAAAATTTTCATCTGATCCATGTGAAAAATTAAATAGTAAGGAACATAACATATAACATTCACACATGCTGTTTAAATATTAAACTATTAGAAATACAATATAAGGAGGAAAATTATTCAAGTTGTTTCTTCCAAGAGAGAAACTCTAATTTCTCAACCAAAATATTTATGTTCTAATTTTTCCTTAAATTATACAGATTTCCAAGACAATATGATAATTTAAAAAGGATATCAAACACCACCTTACCAAGAGATCAAAGTTAGCATCACCAATGGGGTCGTGTGGGTATCCTTCTAACCTCTAATAGAATGTAATGAGAAGGGCACTTTATCGATGTAGGGTTTTCCCTCAAAACCTGTAACTCTAGTCTAACCATAAAAACATGTCCAACAAACTCAAACTGAGGTACATTCTATAGAACACTTAAACAATATGCCTTAAAGCTACCCAGATCATGAGAAACAAAAAAAGATTGAGAAACAGTCACAGAGCAGAGGGTACTAATGGGACATGATTAGATGCACTGTGGGATTATGAATTGGATCCCCAAAAATGAAGGATATTATAAAGGAAAAAAACTGGTGAAATCTGAAGAAAATCTGTACTTAACAATAATGTATCTTATGTACCTTGGTTTCTTAATCAGAGTAACATAATAATATAAGATGATAACCTTAGAGGAAGCCTGGTTGAGGGCTACAGGGGAGCTCTCTGCATGATCTCTGAAACTTCTTAGTATATTGAAAATTATTCCAGGGGCGTCTGGGTGGCTCAGTCGGTTAAGCATCTGACTTTGGCTCAGGTCATGATCTCACGGTTTGTGGGTTTGAACCCCGCGTCGGGCTTTGGGCTGACAGCTCAGGGCCTGGAGCCTGTTTCAGATTCTGTATCTCCCTCTCTCTCTGACCCTCCCCTGCTCACACTGTCTCTCTGTCTCACTCTCTCAGAAATAAAAAATAAAAAAAAAAAAAAGAAAAAGAAAATTATTCCAAAATGAAAAATTTAATAAAACATAAAGACTGCAGACTAACTTTCTGTTAAAACAGAAGGTTATTTATGAAGGTTATCTGTTGCCATGGATAAACTTTCTTGGAATAAACACTATCACCAATGAATCCAATCACAAAGCTATGTTTCCATAAATATTTCAACCCAATACTAAAATTCCTGATTAGGTCACAGAATTATAAAGAATATGATAATCATCAATTCAACCAGATTAATGCATACACTTAAAAATCTTCAATTCAATAGCCTCTTGCTGCTTAATTAATAAAGCCCAAACTCCTACAAGGCTCTCAATGACATAGCCCCTTGTTTCTCATTTAGCAGGACTTACTCAGGCACAGTAGCTTTTGGAGACTTGCTGAACAATGCTAAGCTCAGTCTCACCTCAGATGTGGCCTTTGCACTTGGTTTTCCTCTCCTCCAGGCTCTTCAGCTAGCTCAGCTAGCTCCTTCTTATCCTTCACCTCAACTGAATACACTTTATCCTTCAGCTGAATTTACCTCCATATCAGAGACTCTTTGCAGGGGCCTGTTTAAGGTGGGACACCACCTATTAAAGCATCTGTTTATTTCTTCCATGGTACTTAGTGCAACTTGTAATTGTTTGTAATTAGGCTGTCTAATGTCTTTCTCCTCCACTTGTTCATTTTATTATTCTTCAATATCTGACAAAGCTCCAGAGATAGCGAGCACCCGGTAAATATCTGCTAAATGAATGAATCCAACAAGTTGCAAAAGCTATCATTAAGTCAGAGCACAACTGTCTTAAGTAAGGAATCCCATCCCATGAGTGAACTATTCTGTTTAAAAAGTGAAGTAGGTTTATTTCATTTATATTTTTAGTAGATCTTAGTTCTGTCCATTGGATCTTTATAATAAAAAAGATTAATCCTCTCAATGCCACCAGCTAGATCCCTAGACCTGACCTTTACTGCCCACCTACTTTAACAAGGTGACCTTTGTCCCACATTCTTCCTAAAGCTCTTCTTTCAAGCTAATCTCTTAACTCAGACAAATGGAAACAGAAACCGCCCCTCAAGTGACAGGACTGCCCTAAAATGACCCCCCATCAGTTGGCCCAGACCACCCAGACCAGTTTGAGCATAATCCCTAATTCACGCCTGCAGAGATGGACCATGAAGTGACTTCTAGAATGACAGACAACAACCTTTACCTCATAAGAATACGAAAATCTCTGCCCAAGGAGGAGCACAAGCCTCTTCAATAGAACACACAATATCTGCATAGGCATGTTTCCTTACAGCGCAGCCGCAGCCTTATGCCCATCTCTACATATGATGACAAGGCTTCCCTATCTAAATAGTCATCCTAATCCGAAATAAAAGGAACCCAATCACCTTTGCTCAGGGAGTCATGGCTTTGAAAGTTATCCCGTGACCTCCTTATTTGTCTCAAATAAAGTTTCCTTTGTACGACAACTCCACCTGGTGTAGTTTTTATCTGTGACTCACCAAGAAACAAACTCATTTTGGTTAGGTTATATGAAGACAGAACTAAAATTAGCATTTCACATTTATCTCACATTGACTATTCCAAATAATGTATGTACTTTTAAGTGGACCAAACAACTCTCTGAATGGAAAAATCTTATTTAATATTTTAGTAATGCTAAATGTAATAATAATAATTACAATAAGTACAGAAATCTCCCTGCTGGTTAACAACAGCTTACATTTACTATATCCATCTGCTCTGTCAAACATACCATTATCACAGAACCAGTGCTTTTTACAAACTATGCAAGAAGGAAAGACATGACAATAAGAAATTTAATTCTAGAATATGTCAGATATTAAAGTTAATTCGGACCTAAAGTCAAACCCTCAAACTGTGTGTACACCCTTGATCTCAATCGTTTGCCATTTCTTCCATCTCTCTAGTATTCACTTTTTTATTCTTATTGCTACTGTCCATATTTCATTCAAATCCTCATTATCCGTTTTTCCTGCCTCTAGCCATAAAATATTGATTTTTATACTATCATACCTCTGCTGGGGAACCTAGAATGATTCACAGCTGCTTCATGTCTATGTTCCTTTTTCAAGCATTCAGAGTCTTTTATAATCTGACCCTATTTATTATTTCATATTATTCCCCCGAAATAAGTTTTTGCTCTGACAGACGTTCTCACTTTTCTAAGCCTGTTATCACATGCTTGTTCCTGCCTCTCTGCTTCTTATAGGAGTTCATCTTTACTGAATCAATGAGTCATATATCCTTAAAACCTACAAGTACCTCCCTATTTTCCAAAAATAAAAATGTTACAAACTCCCGGCTAGCAACTCTTCCTGTGTTCCTTCATACCTTTTTCCTCTTTTTAATACTTTGCTCCTTTATCTTATCAGGGAAAAGAAAAAGGCTGTTATTTGCCACTTCCATATACTCCTCTCATTGCCAAAGGCAAATCAGATATATTAAAAGAAGACCATTATATTCTTAAGTGCCCTTAACCAGGCTTAAAAGTTACACTGGGACATGGAAACTCCAAGTCAACAGTTGTAAGAGTATTCAAAAATGAAAACAGTGAAAATTAATGAACATGTACAAAGCATCTTAAATGTAAATTTCCAAAATGGTACTTAATAACGATTATTATGTATTAAGCTAAGAACAACATCTTAAATTACCATATCATCCCTGTCCTCCCCCTTTACTAGTCACAAATGAATATTTATTTTCCCAACCCAAAAGATTTGCTTAAATACATAAGAAAGATACCATTAAACACCTATGAAAGACTATTTCTATAGTAAAGAAAATTAGTAGATGGAAGTCTGTTGATTGTGATGATGAAAAATTGCTTTCATCTGTATCAGACTAAAGTTTAAAATTTCAAGTTCAAAGACAAAGCAAGATAATTTATCAAACAAATTAAATTCTGTGATTATTATATAATTCATTCATTATGGGTGAAGTAGTTAAAATCTTTCCATAAATTCTCAAAGGTGTTCATCAAAACCACTTTAATGCCAGCTTAAGGAAAACCGATAGCAGTACCACATTCTCAAAGCATGAAACATATATCTTAAATGCACATATTTGTATCAAACAATAGTTAATTGAATTATGCCAAATGTCCTTATAGTACTCCACTACCATATATGATAAACAAAACTGTAACTATGATCCAAGCAAAAAACTAAAGAGAAGCAAGGTCGGATGAACCTGATATTCAACTGCTATACTTTCAAGCTTTTAATCTTATGATTAACAGGTTTTCTCATTCTATGGCTTGCCTAGCTGTTGAACTTGCACTTCCCTAGAATTTTGGCTTAGGTAGTCTTTCTTTTAAAAAAAAAATTCTCTTCACAGTGAAAGAAATTATGGTCTAAATCACAAAAATGACAAGAAACCTTAGCAATTTAAATAGACAAGCCTTGAAATAATATTGTGATCAAAGTATCAAGCAGCCTAATAAAACCCAGGTGGCTCAGGCTTATCATATATGGTACTCATTACCACAATTGCACTATTTAATCTGCTTCCTGGTGTCAACAAAAACTTTCTGTTATTAATTCCCCCCAGTTATGGATCTGCTTAAGTTACTGCAGTTTTCTGATAAGACAACTCTTTGTCCAAAAAAGTTTAAAAAGGGAGAGCGGTCTCATTTTAAATGTTTTAGAACTGGAGCCATGGTTGGTAAAACCACAGAAACCACGGTGGCTTTGTATTATTAGTCATCTATATAAGTATATGTTAATTGCTAAGAAGGTACCAGATGACTCAGGACTAACGCAATTTTATAAGGGCTCACATGTTTACATCAAAAAGGTAACCATAAGCACATAAAAAGGACTGTTTACAAATTATAAGCCTCAGATTCAAATTAGAGATTTATCCTGACAAAGGTACGCAGGTTAGATTCTACCAGTCAATTCCTCTCACCCGTACAAAACCTCTCCATCTTTTGTATGGTTCACTGTTGGTTATAACTTGTAAGATTTTGAAGCTATTTTCCTATCTATAGGTCTGACTTTTTTCAAAAGTACTTAAATGTTTCTCAGGAAACCTGTCTTATAGCATAATTTGTTTCTAAAAAAATTCCACTCAGGTACAGTGAACATGCTAGGATTTATTACATCTACCTCAACAGTGGTACCAAAGAAGCAAAAAGATTATATCCAAAAATACAGAATAAGAAAAAGGGTAACATTATCATAGTTACAGTCCCTGGATTTCCTAGTTGGTCTCAACCAGAGGTACACACCATGACATCAAAAAGGTGAACTGTGAGAGCTGCACATGGTGCACACCTCCAGTTTACAGACAGCTAGTTGTACTGGTTATAAAGGAAAACCACTAACTGCTCAGTGTTTCATGAGTGGCACCCAGCGTTCACACAGATTCCCTACAACTAACTGATCCATTTCCTTTCCATGTTCTCTTGTCTTTCATTCGTTTGTGCAGATGGCAGTTGGAGCAGATTGGAAACATTGCACAACATACCACTTAACAATGCTGTGTACTCAGTAAAGAAGGAAATTCACATGACAGTCTTTATCACTACTGTCTGTTTAAGTCATCTGCAAAGAAGCAATGTATTCTACAAAGTTTTCCTGTGTCAGTCAACACTGATTTCCTAAGTCAAATTAAACCATCTCTATTCAACCTATTGTTTGTAACTGCATTCAGTGGCATTTAATAAGAACACATTTTCCTCCCTTAATCTACCCAGATTCAGATTAATCTATACTTAATTACTTTCTTCATTCCATATAACAAAATATTAGAAGCTGTGCTTTCAGTATTTAAATGGGTTTCTACTGTCTGAGCTAAATGTATATATTATACCACCATTAACTTTCTGTTGACCTCAAGATTAGAATTGCCCTTTATTTTTATTTAATACCAAGTATATGTACACAAACTTGGAAAACTTTCTGATGTCCAGTGTTAAATTCAACAATCATTTGATTCCAGTAGTGCTGACAGTAACTGATAACACCAAGAAGTAAACTTTTAAGTAAAAATGTCATGCTTACAAGTCACAATTGCAGGCACCTATATCATTCATTCATTGACTTATAATGATTATGACAAAATACTCAGATTACTGACAACCCTCCCAAACTGTAGTGGATTACACATTACATTTTGGGGTTTCTAGTTCTGAATTTGCCACTAATTATAAAGTTGGGGCTCTCTCAGCCTCAGTTTCCCATCTGTTAAAAGAATTACAAAAGTTCCTGTTGTGATCCACTCTGCAAATGTGACAACTGAGGCTGGAGAGACCCATGACTTCAATTAGTAGTAAGCCAGAACTTTACCAAAACTTTAGCCAGAACTCAGTCTAAATGTCCTTCCTTTTATCCCTTTCAGAAAGTTTGCAAGATCTGTCTATGAATGACTTTAGGTATTCTCTCATCTAAGACTATAATGGTATTTATGTGTACACACATCATTTCCATATATGTGGAAATGACTACATTATTTTTTATCAGGCTCCCCACAGGCCTAAGAGACAATTCAAAAGAAATTCAAACCTGCATTCTGACAAAACATCAGAGTCTCACTATTAGTTATGTCAAATGTCTCCTAAAGGAGCATGGAAATAACCCAGATACGGCTTACAGTGATCTCCATATCATCCCATTCCTCCTGTGATCACCAGAGAAAATGGTTAACACTCTTCATAAAACCTTTCACTCTCTTCTAGTACTAAATTTTTTTAGTGTTTTCTCTTGACTGACTACATTTTCAGGGCAGGAGTGGTGATGGGAGTGGTAGGAGAAGAAGAAATTTTAAAACTAAGAAGAAGTAACTCACATTACCAAAAGCCTTGGTAACAAACTTTTAAAACCACAGAATTTATCTACAGATTAAATTACTAACAGAAAAACTTTTATCTAAAATTCTGGGAGTCACTACTAAGTGAGATTAAAAACAAAAATAGAATATTTCCACCATGAAAGTAAAAAACACAAGATGATTTATAAATTTTTAGCGACAAAATTATTGTAACAAAGCAACAGAATCTCTGAATTGCAACCTTAGACATGTACAGATTTGCAGATACATACTTTGTAAGCCCAAGACATTCTCCAACTACACAAAAATGTCTTCTGGATACTTTCACCTGAATAGTAACATAATCTAGACTTAATACTAATAATCTAATTTCCTAAAATAATGTGCTAACAAATCTTCCCATGCTTCCAGACAAACATACTGCATAGAATAGTTAAGTTCTTTAAACAACAGTCACTTCAGAAAACATCCTGTGTGGCTCAGTTGGTTAAGCAGCCGACTTCAGCTCAGGTCATGATCTCGCAGTTAGTGAGTCGAGACCTGCGTTGGGCTCTGTGCTTGACAGCTCAGAGCCTGGAACCTGTTTTGGACTCTGTGTCTCCTTCTCTCTCTGCCCCCCCCCCNAGAAAGAAAGAAAGAAAGAAAACATCCTTAGTAGAAATACAGGTACACAACAGCCAATGGAAATGCCTGGAACATAGTTCCCAATGAAATATTGATTCGATGAATGAATAACAAAGGAATAAAGAAACGTAAAGGAGAGTAAAGTGAGAGCAGATGAGCCTGAACGCCCCAAGGGCTTGAGGACACTGCTGTTGTGGCCTCTGCAAGCTGCTGCATGCTGCTGCGAGTCCAAAGGGCCCCACCTCCTCTGTGCTGCCAACTCCTACTGCCACTGTTGCTAGTGGAAGGGTCCTGCCATCAAAAGCTTCCTCTTTGAGGTCAGCACTATCCAGTTCTACAAAACAGGCATTAGACAGATATATTTCTGCAAAGACCACTGGAATAATTTTGTGATCTCCTCACCAATCAAGAACGGAAGAAAGGATGTCTATACAGTATACTAAAATGACTGTAGGTTCAACATTAGAGAAAACAAAGGGTGAGTGTGTATGTGAGTGAAGGTAGTAGGAAAATTTAGGGTTGCATTATAAACCTATACCATTAGGGTTACTGAAGTCAAAATAAAGACTGCCTTTGTTTTCAAATATATTAGAAAGCATCTAAGATGCCCTCAGTGAAAATTACTTAAAAAAAAAAGAAGGCAGCAAATAACCCTCAAGGTGGGAAGAGATAAAGGTATGAAAATAACACTCTGAAAGTGGTAATATGTTAGCCATGAAGAGTAATTGCAAATGGATAAAAGTTTCAAGATCTATGAAAATTTCACCTAGAGATGAACATAAAACAGAGCATGGCATGATTAAGATACCACTCTTAACATAAAGGGCAGTTTGGAAAACTCAGCATTAGCATCAAAACATCAAATCTAATTATAATTAATCTGTCAATCTATAGACAATTCTATAGAACTTGCAAATTGAGGCAGGAAGCTAGTTAACACTTCTAGGCAAGATAGGAAGCAAGCTTGAACCGTGTTGCTTAGGATAATTTTTGGAAAAACATAAAGAGCAAGGATCTTTGGTTATACACTGTAACTGTAGCTTTTTGACATTTTAATTAGGGCCAAAACAGTTCATTTTTAATGGTTACTACCTTACAGTTCGGTAATAAATTCAAATATCTATACCTAAAGTTGTTGTGGCTCAAAAATAAGACAATTTTTATTTAATTAAAATGTAAACCACTGGGAATAGTAATTTAAGGATTACACTTTTAGACTTGGGAAACTTAGGAATTTTAAATACTATTTAAGTACTGTATCCACCTGTAATTTTCAAATCTTAAAGTATTACTTTAAGTCTGCACAAAATTTGAACACGTTTTACTTGGCTTCTTTCCAAACCATAGCACTTACACTTTAGGGACCAAGGGAGGGTATAGTGTAAAGCACTTTAATTTCTTTAAGCAGAAAAATCTTTTACCTTGACCACATTTTCAATAGTATGTATATCCTTCCATACATGAGTTCCTCAACTCTTTTAAAAGGGGGAAAAAACTAAATTTTAAAACATTTAATAAATCTAAAAAATTTCTTCAAACTTTTAAAATGAAGCTAGACTTTATTTTTACTCTTATACTTAATATCTCGAAACATCCAAACTAAAAGAACAAAAAAGGCATAAAAACATTGGGATTGAGGCTCACATTCTAATCACTTTCAGTAAACCAAAGACTAAACCTATAAAGTAAGATTCTCAAGTTAGTTTCAAATCACAAACCATCGGCTTTCTGAGCAATCAAAATAATTTAAGTAAGCAATAACCTAAAATTCATTGCCCTGAATATTCAGTGATAAGCCATTAAATGGGAATGGTTTAACATTTTCAAAATACTACCATGAATAACAACAAAGAGATCAGTAAACAGGAGAACTAAATCACAATTCAGTGTACACATTCTCTCTACTTACCTACCTACACACTGTTTCATTTAAAATGAAATATATATGGGGCACCTGGGTGGCTCAGTCAGCTAAGTGTCTGACTTCGGCTCAGGTCATCATCTCACAGTTCCTGGGTGCGAGCCCTGCCTCAGGCTCTGTGCTGACAGCTAGCACAGAGCCTGGAGCCTGCTTTGGATTCTGTGTCTCCCCCCCTCTCTCTGACCCTCCCTTGCTCACACTGTCTCAGAAATAAATAAAACATTTAAAAAAATTTTTAATAACATAAAATGAAATGAAGTATATATGAAGTGTTTTTATTAAATGTTTAAAACTCATTAATAACACATTTAAACATTTATTAAATATTTTAAATACAGCTAAGTGCAGCATGAGTCCCATATTTCTATAAACATGGCACTAAATTATCATCAGATGTCTTTTATGTATCAGAAGAGCCTAAAATCAGCAACAAAATTTGAAAAACACAGTCAAGGAATGTACAATAAAGATGGCAAGCTGAATACATACTAAATAATTTGTTCTTTATTTCTAGAGATGTTTGTGTTATGAGGGCTCAGAAATGTAAATAATTAGAACAAATTCACAAGACATGAACTTTCTTAAAAATTACTTAAAATACAAATAACACCCACCTACAAAATCAAACTTCACCTCTCCTGTGAAGTCATCCTCCAAAAGGAATTAGTAGCTCATATCTAAGGGTGTTCCTGTCACATTTTGTCATTCCGCACTCTAGACTTTCATCAATTCTGTTTCACAATTCTTTACATATTTCTCTCCCACTTAAAATCTTTCAAAGCTGTAACCAGGATTTCCTATCTCTGGATCTTTTGCACCAACCATTCAATGTAATTTGCTCAATAAATGCTAAATGAAATACTAAGAACTAATTTTTTTCCTGAGATATTTGAAACATTTTATCATACCTCTTAACGATTTAAAGTCACAAAGTAAACATGCTCCTACTTCTCCAGTAAGTTTCAAAACATACTCCAAAACTGTCTGTATATATTTCCCATATCTGCACCAAGAAAAGCTTTTTGCAAAAAAAGCAGTAAAAGAAATAGTTCCTTAAAAACTGAATCCGGTTATGTGGAAACTAATTTGACAATAAACTATTTGTAAAAAACTATAAAATAAAATAAAATTAAATAAACAAAAAGAATAAAGAATGTAAAAAAATATTTTTTTTTAAATATTTTTTTATTTATTTCTAGGAGAGAGAGAGAGACAGCGTGAGCAGGGAAGGGTCAGAGAGAGAGGGAGACACAGAATCCGAAACAGGCTCCAGGCTCTGAGCTGGCAGTCAGCACACAGCCCGACGCGGGGCTCGAACCCACGAACCGCGAGATCATGACCTGAGCGAAAGTCAGACGCTTAACCGACTAAGCCACCCAGGCGCCCCTGTAAAAAAATATTAAAAAAAAAACAAAACTGAATCCGAACAGATCACAATGATCACTGATTATTCACACAGACCGAACAGATCACAGTGATCACTGATTATTCACACAGACAGAAGATAATAAATATGTCTTGTCACAAAATGTCCCCATCTGTATAAAAAAAAAAAAATGAAAGTTTTTTCTATCCTGACTCAACTCTTCCCTGAACTCAAAAGCAATACGAAGCCAAAACAGTAATTACCGGAGGCCATTTCAAGCAGATTTGCCCTGGGTGTGGGCTGCAGGCAAACTAAGAAGAGAAGGAAGGTGATGGTTCAGGAAGGAAGTGATTAAGCAGAGATTTTTCTCCAATTCAAACTATGGCTTAGTTATGTGGAAAGTGTTGTAAATACCATAATCATACAAAACCTACTCTCTCTGAAGCCAGTGATACAAAAATAACACCTATGCAGTGAAAAATTACTCCCAATACACTTTATTGTAATTACACTTTTATCAATTCGTTTTAGCCTTTGAAAAGTCTGTTTAATACTCTACACCACTGCTTTTCTTTTGGAGGCTTAATGATAACAAAATAATTGTGTATAACAGGCTAAAGTAATATTTCTTGCTCTAATCACAAACATGAGTAATAAAAAATAACTTTCAGGTACCTGAAAATGAACAAAAAACAAAAGCTATCTGTGTGTATATATCAGTGTGTGAAATTACTTTAGAAATTATGCAGGCTGCACGCGTTCATACTATCTGAGTAAGTTAGGCATCATTTCATTCCCCTAACTGCATTTTAGTAGTACAATACAGTCTTCATGTTTCGTTTTTGAAAGAAACGTATTTGAAGTCCAAGGATCATCCTTCGGACTGACTTAGAGCAAAACAAAAAATTTGTCCACTCCAAAGATGAAAATTACGGATTTGGTTCTGATGCAGAAAAAAAAGTAAGCGTCTTATATCACCTGCAATATTAAACTGATTTAGTTTGCTGAAAAACAAGACAGTGAGTTATTGGATCTGTGTTTAATTCAGTGCACTTTATAACATATTTAAGGAATTCAGTTGTATAAAACAGTATCTGAATCTTATCAGATGAAAATATTTTTCCCTTTTAGCAAGCCTCGGGTTGCATGTCTGAGAAAACAAATTAGTCTCAAGTTCTCCTAAGCTTGATAATAGTGCCCCCTAATGGGAATTTTAATATGAGTCTTTCCACTCAATTTTTAAATAGCTTATGTTCTCTAGTAAGAGCAAGTTATCTCACTTTTAACTAGAAAATTAATCCTGTAATAAAAAAGCATATCGAGATTTAAGCGACTTAAAGTTATCACATGTGGGGGAAAATATGACTTCATGAAAAGAAACAAAAATTTAAAAACTTCATTCCACGAGTTTTCTTGGTTTTGAATCATCCTACCGTAATGTAATCCAAGGTGGCATTAATCTCATAAAGTTAAACTCATAAAGAAATTATCCTTCAGCTATGTTTCTAGTATGTAATTAATATGTGCTAAAAGAGTACAGTCAGGAAAAAAATAGTTCGGAACTAAGGTCATTCAGTGTCACACAAATCTGAGTATAGAGCTGAAGTTCCCACCCAAGTTTTCTGGCCTCATACCATCACCTTTCCATAATACCGGCATACCCTGCTTTTGGAAGTCCGCAGTATACCACTTCACTTTTACAAAAGACCGAATGAAAGAAATCCAAAGAGAATTTTCACTTTTACAAAAAATGGCGAAAAGCGAAAATAACCTTCAGTATTTGTTTTGCAGCGAACTGTTAGAGGCAGCACACAAGCCAAGCAGTGAGAGTGGCCGCGCCAATCTTCCTCAGCACCAAGCAGCCATGGCTTAGAACTGTGTGAGCATCTGTGCTTTATCCTGATTTATTCTGTGTATCCATTAGCAAGATGTGTACTAAGGTATCAGAAAAGCCTAGGAGAGGTTATTTTGGGGGTCTGGGAATGCTCAAAATTTTTTCCATATAAATTAATGGTAACTGCTTCTTCGTTTTGTGACAAAGGTTTCACAGAAACACTCTACTTTTGCAGAAACCTGTACCTGGCTCACAAGTCTAAAACCATGAACTGAATATCTTTCTTCCCTAGTACCTATAGACAGTTCCCCTCAACACCAACAGCTCAGTATGGGGGCTGGGAGGTAATGCATTAGAATAAAGAAAAAACTACATTCTCTGATACTTTCCAGATGTACAAACACCCAATAATATCAGTGTTTTTATTACAGTGCCCACAATACATTCTGAACTTAACAGTCAATGTTAAGAACGATATCTACAAGAATAAGCAACAAAGTCATCTATTTACGATGGAAAGAGAGTACTATTTATTACCTTATTCTTTAACTTTATGACAGAAAAGAGCAAAAAAAGTATGTATATATGCGTATGTGTATATATACATACATACGAATGAATGCATGTGAATATACATGTATGTGTATATATACATATATGTGTGTACGTGTGTGTGTGTTTGTGTGTGTGTGTGTGTGTGTATAAATGTAAGAAGAGGTCAGACTTTCTTAAGGGGCCAAACAGTTAAAAAAAAAATTCAGGTTTGGTACCCATATGGTCTCTGTCACAACTACCCAACTATGCCACTGTAGCAGGAACACAGCCACAGAAGAAAATATATAAAGGAATGGGCATGGCAGTGTTTCAATAAAACTTTACATGCAAAAGCAGGCCCAGATTATAGCTTGCCAGCCCCTAATTTATTTTTTTTTCTTCCAAGTTTTTATTCAAATTCCAGCCAGTTAACGTACAATGTGATATTAGTTTCGGGCATACATTTTTATTTTTATTTATTTATTTTTTTACAAATAGTTTATTGTCAAGTTGGTTTCCATATAACACCCAGTGCTCATCCCCACAAGTGCCCTCCTCCATGCCCATCACCTCCCTCCCCCCCGACCCATGAGTCCTCAGTTTGTTCTCAGCATTCAAGAGTCTCTCATGGTTTGCCTCTCTCCCTTTCCCCCACCATTTCTCCCCTTCTTCTCCCCCATGGTCCTCCATTAAGTTCCTCCTAATCCTCCTATACGTGCAAACATATGATATTTGTCCTTTTCTGCCTGACTTATTTCACTAAGCATAACACCCTCAAGCCAGTCCCTAATTTAAAACATTTCACATTAGACCACAGATTAAAACTCTCCACTTTACATGAGATGAGGCACCAAACAAAAACACAGAAACAAACACCTAAGCAACTCAAAATACGTAACCATTAAAATCATGAAATATTTACTAAGGACTTTACTTCCATAAGGTGAAGGGCATAAGAAAAGATCTTTCCCTAAATATTAATTTTTATAGACATAGAATAACAGAAAAATAGTAAGCAAAACAATGGATGTTTAGAAAGATTTAAAATAATCAATATGCAGGACAATTCTATTCCAGGACACATCCATATAATGAAAAAAATTTAGCTTTTATCTAGATATGATAAAAATCTAATGGTGACTATATACTAATGCCTATTCACATAATTAAATGAATTATGTGAGAGAACCAAAAATTCAAGACTGACTATATAAGGCTAGGCAGAAATACAACGTATTATCTTAGACTTTTCACACATATAAGAAAAATGGCAAATCCTACCAGCTTCTAAAGATAAATCAAGAAAAACAAATTTAATTGTTTTATCCAAAAAGCAGATTTCAGGCATAAAATAATGATGCTCCCCACTCTACACCCTTTAATCACTGGCTTCCATGTCACTAAGTGTCCAAAAGCAACACCATATAGCAGGAAAATCATGAGACTTGGAACCAAAGAGCCAAAGAGTTCAATCCCTATTCTATAAATTCCCAGTTAAATGATTTTGAACAAGTTCTCTGTCTTACTGAGCATCAGTTTCCTAATTTAGAAAATAGGACTGATAAAACCTTCAAATGTGCAGAGTAACAACTAATTATACGCAATGTACATACAGTACAGAGCACACAAATCCCAGCAAATTTTTTATTATGTGACGCTAAATTGAAATTTCTTATCTCCATGTTGTTAAAATAGTTTTTAAGGAGCTTCTTAAAGTACATGTTAGTGAAATAGCATATTGGTCAATTATTTGAAAGCTCATAAGATAAGTCAGCATCTAGTGATCAAGATCTAAGGGGTACCTGGGTAGCTCAGTCGGTTAAGCGTCCGACTTCGGCTCAGGTCATAATCTCACAGTTCGTGGGTTCGAGCCCCGCGTCAGGCTCTGTGCTGACAGCTCGGAGCCTGGAGCCTGTTTCGGATTCTGTATCTCCCTCTCTCTCTGACCCTTCCCTACTCACATTGTCTGTCTCTCTCAGAAATAAATAAAACATTAAAAAAAATTTTTTTAAGAGGAAAAAAGATCTAAATTAATAATACATTTTGCTTTGTTCATCTACCGTAACTGCACTGAACATTATTTCTTGCACATATTCTAAACTGAGAATTTTAGGAAAAAATTAATTACCTAAGAAAACTATGTGACAATACAAACTCTTCAGGAATGGATTCTATTCCCAACTGTGCCACTAACACAATAACTGAGTATGTCACTTCAAATGAACCTCTCAGATTCCTCACTTGCAAACCAAAAAAAAACTATGTTAATAATTCCTTGTCTTCTCCTCTGGTCTTCCAGCTCTAAAAGAGTTATTACTATAGGAGCACCTGTGTGGCTCAGCTGGTTAAGTGTCCAACTCTTGATTTCGACTGAGCCCATGATCTCATGGTTCATGGGTTTAAATACTGCATTGGGCTCCATACTGACAACTCGGGAGTCTGCCTGGGATTCCATCCCTCCTCTCTCTCTGCCACTCCCTGGCGCTCACGTGCACATGCACCTTCCCTCTCCTAAATATTTAAAAACGTTTTAATTAAAAATAAAAAATAAAAAGAGCTATGATTGCAATGTAATTAAGCATCTCCAGATATTCTGGTAAAGAGAGGAAGTGATTACAAATAAATGGAAAGGCATTTTTTATTCATAGGTTGGAAGATTTAATATTGTTAAAATGTCCGTACTACCCAACTGATCTACAGAGTCAACGTAATCCCCACCAAAATTCCAATGGTATTTTTATGGAAATAGAAAAAAAAAAATCCTAAAATTCATATGGAATTTCAATGGACTTTAAACAGCCAGAATCTTGAGAAAGAAAAACAAAGCTAGATGCCTCACACTTCCTGATTTCAAAATATATTACAAAGCAAAAGTAATCAAAGCAGAATGGTACTAGCATAAAATTCCTAGAAGACAATATAAGGAAGAAGCTTCCTAACATTGGTCTTGACAATAACCTTTTGGATATTATACTAAAAGTACCAGCAACAAAAGCAAAAATAGACAATATGGATTATATCAAACTAAAAAGCTTCAGCAAAGGAAACAAATCAACAGAGCGAAAAAGTAACCTATGAAATGGAAGAAAATTTGATAAGCGGCTAATACCCAGAATATACAAAGAACTTCAACTGAACAACAACAATCCTTAAAAATGGACAACAGGCCTTAATAGACATTTCTTCAAAGAATACATACATGGACAACAGGCCTTAATAGACATTTCTTCAAAGAATACATACAGACAACAAGCATATAAAAAGATACTCAACATCACTATCAGGGAAATGAAAATCAAAACCACAATATCACCTCACATCTGTTAGTACAGTTGCTATCACTTTCAAAAAAATAAATAACCAGAAAATAACAAATTTTGGTGAGGATGTGAAGACATCACAACCCTTGTACACTACTGGTGGAGAATGTAAACTGGTGCAACCACTAAAAAGGCAGTATGGAAGTTCCTTAAAAAATAAAACATAGAATTAATATATGATCCAGCAAATCCCACTTCAGGGTATATATATATCTAAGAGAACTGAAAACAAGACTCTGAAGAGATAGCTGCAGCATTACTCAAAAAAGCCAAGAGGCAGAAACAATCTATTTATCAACAGATGAATGGATAAAGAAGTGGTATTACATACGACAGTATATTACTCAGCCTTAAAAACAGATATCCTGCCATACGCTATAACACAAATGAACCTGGAGAACATAAAGTTATGTAAGATAAACCAGTCTCAAAAGAGCCAAAAGACAAATACTGCTCATTTCACTTATAAGAGAGTCCACACACTCAAGAACAGAAAGCAGAACGGTGGTTGCCAGAGGCTGGTAAGGGGGAAAAGAGGAGCAGTTGGTCAATGGATGTTGAGTTTTAGTTTTTGCAAGATGAAAAAGTTCTACAGATCTTTTCCACAACACCTGCATATGGTTAACACTCTATACACTCAAAATGGTTTAAAATAGTAAATTTTACTACTTGTCCTTAACATAATAAAAAAAAGTTATATACCGAATGATCCTTGAGTGTTCACACAGTAAGAAATTACTTTCAACTACATTTTTTTTAATCTTTCAAGTTATTGATGTGGCCTTTGGTGTAAGCTTTATCTACTACTGGCCTTTGCTAACAAAGCAATTATACCTATAGCACCAAGGGGGAAAAAAAAAACCTCCTGAAATGCTTAAGAAGTATCTTCTTTCTGAAATAGACAGCTAAGCTCATCTGCCCTTCAAGATGTAAATTATTTACAAGCTGATTTCGTAATGGGAAAGTTAACAACAGCACAGCTCCTATTCAAATTACTAAAATCAGAATCTCAAATTACAAATAAGGCCAAACTAACGAATCTTTTGATATAAATCCTCATTTCAAAGAATTTGCATAATTTTTTAATGTTTATTTATTTTTGAGAGAGAAAGACAGAGTCCTAGTGGAGGAGGGGCAAAGGGAGAGGGAGACGCAGAATCAGAAGCAGGATCCAGGCTCCAAACTGTCAGCACACAAACCAACTAGGGGCTCGAACCATGAGATCATGACCTGAGCATAACCTGAATCGACTGAGTCATCCAGGTGCCCCAAATTTGCATAATTTTTTTTCAGGAAACTCAGAAATCAAGTGAACTAGATTAGCCTGATAGACTTCCAATAAGAGACAATCAAAGGTTACGGTGAGAAATTGTATTAAAAATCATTTGTGTGCACTGCAAAGATTTTTGAAATGAGTACCCTTACCTTCATCAAAGTCAGCATCATCTTCCGTGTGTTGAGGGAAAGGAAAGCAGTTGGTAATCTCAAGGCGATCTTCTACAACCAAGCCCAAAAGCACTCCCTGAACCACTTCAGTTCCCTGTCCTTCTTCTTGATAATGTTTGATTATTTTTAGTACCACCTAAAAGAAAATACAGAAATGAGCTTAAAAATCATCCTAACAGTTTATATTTCCTTTATTTAAAAAAAAAATGAACCATACTAGTAGGTTTGCAAAAACTACAAAATTATATAATAGAACCAATTTTCTTACAAATAAATTCTTACTCTGACACAAATAATAAACTCACATAATCTAAATGTACACCTGAAACTCCTGGAGTCTGAAGACATGTCAAAAGTGTCGATGAACAGCACTCATGACTTCATGTCAAGGCTCCAAAAGGTCTGGAATTCAGAAACAGCTTCAAACAGTATCACCTCAATTCAAGGTTATTATAAAGGAAGTGATCCTATTAACTTTTGTTAACAGGATGATAATTTCCTGACACAGATAAAACTATCAATAGCATAAAGATCTCAATTACCTGAAAACCTGAAAGCAGACCACTCCCCAGACCATTTAACATCTCAAGGTGGTTCCTGAACAAAGCATCTCATTAAGTCAAAGGAAGCAACAATGAGAATGTGTATCCAAGAAGGATCTGTTTGATAACAGAAATCAAAGAGAACCAAGTCTCCAGCACTACCTAATTTTCCTCAACCAGGATACAGCAAATAAGCTCTAATGGAAAACTGCCTCTTGCATTACTCTCACTCCTTTAACATTTCCATAAAGATAAAGAGGTTAACAACGCAAAGTTGGACAGGCAATTAATTTAAAGGTTCACAGTATCAGTAATCATTAATAATAACTCCTAGGAAGTAATTCCCACAATTATGTTAGAAAAATGGACTATAATCACTTTACAAATACGAAAACAAAAACAGAGAGAAAGTAAACAATTACAAGTCACACATCCAGAAAGTGGAAGAGCCAAGATTTAAACCAAGTCAAGCTCCAAAGCTATGTATTTTAACTTGAATAACAAGGAGACTTACTTTCATATCAATAATTCGGTAATTAAAACAATAGATTAGTCACAGACTTTGTGATGAACAGACCCCAAAAAGATATGATATCAACAAGATCCAGACTTCTTAAGGACAGCAAGCAGTTAGGAGGAAAAAGAGCTTCACGTGGAAGAACCTCAAATGATTAAGACCTTCTACAGTATGAAATGAAGCAAGTACACAATCTTACACATTCCTATAGAAAAGACCTCTCTACTTCTTGAAAGGCACAAAATGAGCTTAGAGAGTTGTAGAGGTATCGGTATGAGTTCCAACTAACAGTTACTAGCTGTGACTTTGGGAAAGCTATTTATTCTTCCTAAGTCTTTGATTTCTAATTTGCAACATGGAACTGTTCCATAGCAATACTGACACCATTAAAAATAAGATAATGTATAGTGAATACTTCACACAGGGTCTGATATGTAATAAGTGATGAATATTATTGATTTGTGTCAATAAAAAGCAGACCATATGGGACTCCTGGGTCGCTCAGTTGGTTAAGCATCCGACTTAGGCTCAGGTCATGATCTCATGGCTCATGGGTTTGAGCCCCAGCTGTGATGACAGCTCAGAGTCTGGAGCCTGCTTCAGATTCTGTGTGTGTGTGCGTGTGTGTGTGTGTGTGTGTGTGTCTCTCTCTCTCTCTCTCCCTGCCCCTCCCCTGCTCGCATACTCACACTCTCTCTCTCTCTCTCAAAAATAAACATTAAAAAATTAAATTTATAAAAAAAGGAGAACTATTTAGCTCCTGCTCAACTTACCTCTTGGCTACAAAACAATTATTGTCACACTTAAAAAAGAAACATACGTGACTAAGAAGGGATAAAGAGAACTATAAAAAGTTATTACAAACACACCTACCAATTTGTCCAGGTTGCCTAGGTTCCTAGATACTTAACCTTATTAATGAGATCACTGAACCACTGTTGAAATCAAAGTAAACGAGAGATGCTAAAGACAGCGGAGTTTAATGTAGATCTTCGGACAAACTCTAGAACTGATTCCTATTCCTAAACAGCTGGTGCTCATGTGTGCAAAAAGGAGTGGTGCTGACAAGTACCCAGCAGTTTCACAAAGAAGCCAGGCCAAAATAACCTTATTTCCTTTTACAAATAAAACTGGGATGTGAAATTAATTTGAAAATGAGTTATCACAGTTCAAAGATAACTCACACTGAAACACTGTCTTACCTCTAATAATAATGAACTATAAAAGGATGAGGGTAGGAGGGCAATGTAACCAAACAGCACAGCAGCTTGATATGTGTGGCCAAACAGTCAATGCAACTTCACACAGCATCTACAGAAGTACAGTGCTCCAACTAAGAGAAACTCTCATCTCTTTTCAGCATCACTGACCTGTTACATTCAGTTCTCTATGATGATCAGAGAGAAAATTTACATTAACAGTATCCAACCAAGAGAAAGGAGAAGCACATGGCTTAACTATCTGCTAAAGATGATCAACATTAAGTATACACAGAAAGGGGTAATTGTAAGAGAGATAGCTTAAAACCCTGTGATGAGAACTAGTTCAATAAATTCAAATCTCTCTCCACAGCGGGACAATCACAGAGAGCAGTTCCTAAATAGTGAGGCACTAGAGGATGTGTCTTTGAAAGGCAAAATAAGGACCACAGATGATAGTATCAGGAAAGAGGACTTAAATTTTAAGGGTGAATTCTCTCTAGCATTTAAACCTATCCAAAATAAAAAGACTTAAGGAAAGGCTTGGTGATCACTAAAATAATTTCTAACCCTAGTATCTGTGATCTTGCCATTGTAATATAATCTTATAAAAGAAAGCATTCAAAAATATTTTTAAAAAACATTTTTATCAAAACTAAGCTAACTCATTCTTCACTTTGACATTTTATGCTCTTATTTTCTATATACATGCTAAAATCTCAATTCTTTAGTTCAAAAAATAACATAATGGACTTGCAACTCAAACTTGAGACGTGATGTCAAAAGGAAATTCCTGATCAGAAATAATAAATTTACATAGAAGCTTTTGATATTCCACAAAATTAACAAGAATTTATTGTTTAAATAAGAACATTCCATAGATTTCTGGTATTTACAACACAAAAATCCATGTTCTGCTCATGGTCTCCTCTCTTAAGTATTCTCATAAAAATGAAGAGATGTTTTATTTGCCACATCTTTAACATCCAAACTGGTACCGGCACATAAAAGATACTCAAAATAGATCTGAAGGACTGAATGCTGAGCATTTATCAATCATTTATATCAAACAGTCCAGTGTCTTACATGCAATGACTCATTTAATCCCCATTAACTACTCTATGATGTCAGTAATATTTTTCCATTTCTTTGACAGATGAGAAAACCGAAATATTCTGACAAAATTATTAAATCAGGTAGGTGAGATAGGATTTTGAATTTCAAAGTACTTTTAATTACTTCATAATAACCCAGTAACTTTGTAACAACAAGGCTTAGACAGAGTGCAGGGGCAACAGCTCTTCAGGAAGCCCCTGTAAACTAAGTTTCAGAAGCAGAGTTTTGCGCAAGAAGTAGAAAAGTTCAGTGTAAGGTTACTGGGTCAGGCAGCAAAAAGAATGACGCTGGAGGTCAAATTTTTTGTGCCCTGATCACTAGAAGCAACATCAACAGGAAACCGCCGTTAGTTGCTAGAATGTAATACAGCTTCTTTAGCAGCACTATTCTCAGAAGCCACAAGATGGGAATGTTCCACCACTAAAGTCCTGTTTCGGTAAGCTCATCCCTCTTTCACTTTCTTGAACTCCAACCAAACCATAGGTTTCTATCCCTAAAACAGTGCGGATATATTTTTTACATATTTTATATATTTATATATATATTTTATGTTTTTATTTATTTCTAGGACAGAGAGAGACAGCGTGAGCAGGGGAGGGTCAGAGAGAGAGGGAGTCACAGACTGAAACAGGCTCCAGGCTCTGAGCTGGCAGTCAGCACAGAGCCCGACGCGGGGCTCGAACCCACGAACTGTGAGACCATGACCTAAGCGAAAGTCGGACGCTTAACCGACTAAGCCACCCAGGCGCCCCTATTTTTATATATTTTTAATTAATCCTGCTTGTCATGCTTCCTATTACTTTTAAAAACAGATACATGAAATCTTAATATTCTCCAAAACAAAAACATACTCCTATATTTTGTTTAGAAGTGTCACAAACGACCCCACATACTCAAGAGCTCTATATCACTTGTTCTTAGCTTACCAGAATGGCCTGCAGAGCCTTTTTTTTTTTTTTTAAATAAATAAATGAAGAGAAGTTTTCACTGTGGCTACATAATAGAGCCAACAGCATTAAAAAACACAAACACAAACACAAACACAAAGCTGATGCCTGAATCCAACATCTGAAACTGAGTTAAGTGATCTGGGCTGAGATTCCTGTATTGGTTTTGTGGGGACTTTGTTTTTGGTTTTGTTTTAGATTCTCCAGGTGATTCTAACATCCTACTTCATTCTAACTTTTAACGTGGAAGTATGGACCAGCCTTCCTCTTTTTAATTCCTCAGAGGACTGAAATGTACAACTGGTTAAAACAAAGTTTCCTTTCCTCTGTTTTAAGACTCCCTGTGTTGATGAACAGTGAGTACACTGACAAAAAGACCCAGAAGCGAACATTTCACTTAAAGAGCATAAACATCACCTCCTCATAAGAGGAACTCAAGCCCTACTTGGAAGAATCTCTACAGCAACACACATGAGAGGGAAGGAAGATAATGCCAACAATCCATGTGAGAAGCAGCAGGTATTCTCTAAGACTTATGCCCCCATATTTAAAACTGCATATGAACTGGGGTGCCTGGGTGGCTCAGTTTGTAAGTGTCTTACTCTTGGTTTCAGCTCAGGTCATGATCTCGTGGTTCAGGAGTCCACATCGAGCTCCGTAGCCTGCAGCTTGGGATTCTCCCTTTCTCTCTGCCCCTCCCTTATTCATGCAGTCTCTCTCTCTCTCAAAATAAACTTTAAAAAAAAAAAAAAGACCCTACTTATGAACTAATGTTGACCAGGTTTGCTTATCCTATAAATTCATGGGTAAATAAAGATATTCCTACAAATTATGCCTAAAGGATGGAAACATACTGGCCAGTAGAATCACCAGATTCTTCTACAACCCACCAAACTTTGTCATAATCTGGATCTAAATGTTTAATAACCTACTTGATTTGCCCTGCACAGTAAGTATTGGTCTCTGAATATGACAACTCTCTCTCAAACAGTCTCCCAGCTTTCTGAGGTTTGCACATTCTCAAGCTATGTGGATCTTAGAAAGGAATCCTAACTTGAAAGATAGTAAACAGATGTCCTGTCTGCTGAAATTACCCCAGAGGAACCATTTTCCTACTATTGTTTATTATTCAGAGAAGACAATTTGAAAGAGCAAAGCAAACTATTTCATCATCTCTGATGAACACAATACGATTTTTAAAAGTGTCTAGCTTTTTAATAAAAATGAAAACCTAAGTATGCCCAAAAGACTAAACACAACGAAGTATTCTCAATATTATAGGATAAAATATGAACAACAATCTAAAATACCAAATAAATTAATTATACCAGAAGTCCACAAACCTAAAATCTGAGTAAGTATCAGGGATAAAATCTTCTATCCTCTCTAACAAGTAACATTTAGGAGAATCTCTAAGACCTATCAAAATCTTACCAAAAACTCAATTCCATACCAGGGAACAATTTTAAGTCTAACCAAAATAAAGATTATGCTGTCTGATGAATTAGAGTTAATTTTATACCAAATATAATGTCTGCAAAGATCAATTACTACAGACAGATTTGGAAGCTGTGCACAGAATCACCAGAAGTCTGTTATTTTGGGCTTCTTCCTTTCACTCATTTATCCATTCACCTAAGTATGTGTTGAATGACTTCTACAGGCCAGTTACCTCTGACAGGCCAACTGGGAAAATGAACTAAAGTCAAACACATAAAAGTCTTTTACTTTGTTGCAGTTTATATTTTAGAATAGCAAGTCTCAAAAGTTTTTAATCCTAAAGTCCAACACTCGTAGAAATTACAGAGTATCCAAAAGAATTATGTTGATATTTACAGAAGTTTAAAATTAAAAATGTTCAAAATAACTTATCCACTTAAAACAATAACAAATGTATTACATACTATCACAGATTACATTTGTTAGAAAAATAACTATTTCAGGGGCGCCTGGGTGGCTTAGTCAGTCNAAAAAAAAAAAAAGAAAAAGAACTATTTCAAAATAAAAGCGATTGGGATATAAAAAATGACAGTTTCACATTTTTGTGTAACATTCACATTTTCAAAGAGAAATTTCAATCAGAATCGAAGAACATTGTTTCACATTTTTGTGAATCTTATTAATGTCTAGTATAATAAAAGACAACTGGATTCTCATATCTGCTTCTGCATTCAATCTTTTAATATCACATATCATGTAGTATCCAGAAACTTCCATTAAACACTCATTCAAGAATGAGAGTAAAAACGACAAATAATGTTTCAATATTATTATGAAAATAGTTTAGACTTCAGAGACCCTCTATATAAAACTGTTGGGGATTCTCCCACTTAAAGAACCAGAAGGACAATTATGCAGGTGGATGTGATTACAGATTGTGAATTGCACTCTGACGAAAATAAAAAGGGGAGTAAAAGAGATTAAAAGTAATCTTAACAAGCGTGTTCCAGGAAAGGCCCCTCTTTGAGATGACACCTGAGCAGAGAAAACTGAAGAATAAGCAAGTGAGCTTGAGCAAAGACAGTATTTGCGAGCTACGGATTTTAAATAAGAGTTTAAATAAAAATGCTAATATTTAGTTTTCATAAAGCACAAAAGTCATACTTCAGCCAAACAAAAAGGCCAGAGATGGATGAACACTTGCATGAGAGTAGTACACTTGCATGTTTTTACCAAAAGCACTGGCATATAAATAATAAACCCAGTCAAACAGTTATGTCTTAAGTTACCATTACATAATTCAAGATGAGCAATTTCAATTAATTTTTGTTGATTAATTATAAAACAATATATTAACAAAATTCTTTCCAAAAATATTACCAGGACTTTAATCAGCAATATTCCTAATACCAGTGTCAGAGGTCATCTTTACCTGGTAAAATTATGTCTATGAAGCTACCACACAAAATTCCCCTATCAAAGGCAGCAACTCTAAGAAAGTCCAGGGTTAAAAAGTAAACTACTTAAGAACTATATCTGGAATTGTTAGGCCTTGCAATATGCCAATTTGACTACAAGAAGGACATGTAGAAATGTTGAATATACTACATTTCTAAAAAGTTTAAATAACCAACAAAGTGCGACAAAGAAACCAACAACCAAAGCATTAACCTTGGAGTTAACACAGCAGTACCCAAACGTGCATCAGACCTAGCTCTAATATCTAAGGGCTAGGAGCTTGATCGCAATCCAATCTATGTCCTAGATGGTGTCTTGAATGGTGTCCTGAACTTCTAAGTCAGGAAAGTGGAAACCAAGACCTTTCCAAACAGGGCTCCATGAAAAAGTACTGGTGGAAAGGCAGAAAACAGTAACTGCAGTATCTTATAGTTAAATATAAACTTACTACTTACTACATGACCAAATTTCTACTACTTGGAATTCGCCAAGAGAAATGGAAACACATCCACACGAAGATATGTCCACAACTGTTCATAATAGCATTACCCATAACAGCTAACAACTGAAGGCAACTCAAAGGCGCAACAAACGTAGATAAACAAATTGCAGTATATCCATTCTATGTACTACTCAGCAATAAAAAAAGAACAAAGTATCAACACAATAGAGAGGAATCTCAAAAACAGTTTATGAAATAAGTCAAACAAAATGCTAGGTACTATACGATTCACTTATATGGAATTCTAAAAAAGCAAAACAAAATCCCTAGGTAGTTGCCTGAGGCCAAGGTGAGGGAGAGGATACTGACTACGGAAGGGCACACTTTGGGGTGAAGCCACTATTTTACATCTTGATGTGGTGGGACTATAGAGTTGTTTAAAACTACAAAAGTTCATCACACTAGACATTTAAAATAAGTGGATTTTATTCTCCATATATAATGCCTTAACTTTAGAAACCTGTACATATTGTTAAAAGTCTGATGAAGAAACAACTCATATGTACCCCTACTAATTTTTTCTCTAATTAGAGTTCAAAGATCCCCTGAAATGCTTATAAGAAACTAGGTTAAAAACACTGCTGCATTATATTATAATGCATATATCCTTGCATTATGTATAACATGAGTTATATTATAAGGCATATATCCCTGCATTATGTATAACATGAATTTTGTATAACTATATGTAAACTCAAGTTTATAATAACTCATGCTTACAGTAAGTCCAGGCAATCAAGAATAAATTAAACTGGGGCATGTGGGTGACTCAGTCAGTTAAGCATCCAACTTTGGCTCGGGTCATGATCTCACGGTTCATGAGTTCAAGCCCCGCATCAGGCTCTGTGCTGACAGCTCAGAGCCTGGAGCCTGTTTCAGATTCTACGTCTCCCTGTCTCCCTGCTCCTCCCCTGCTCATGCTCTCTCTCTCTCTCTCTCTCTCTCCAAAATGAATAAACATTTTTAAAAAATGAATAAATTAAACTGTACTGTTTTAGAAGTCAAAAAAGTATAATATTTTAAAGTTTACCACTATTTTAAAGTATTTTGAAATTTAAGGAGATTAATTATGTATTTAACAGATAATTTCTATATACTTAAAAGCATTTTCCTGGAAGAAAGATCTGTGGCATTCGTCATATTCCCAAAGATGCCCACAACACCCAGAGTTAGAGTTTTAATTTATTTAACAAGGTATTGTATACATGCAGTTATCATTTTATGTCTGCATGAACAAGAATGGTGTGGAAGGACTTATCTTTTCTTATGAATTTGTTATTACTTACTTATAATAAGCACACATTTGTTTTCAATTCAAAAAACATCAAATAAAGTTAACAGAAAAGATTTTAAAATCCAGCAATCACTGCAATTTATTGCATGAAGTTTCACCAAAGAAACCTAATTTCTTTTTGACAGTGCTACTGAGCTGACAGAAAGATATGGACACATCCTGATTCAAGTATGTTTTCTGAGATATGATAAAAAAAACTTGAGGGGCTGAAAGAGTGGCTTTGAAAAGAAGAAAAAATACACACTATAAAGCCTGAGCACCTGCTGACTTTAAATTCTAATCTCTTGCTGATATGGTTACTCTTCAACTCTATTCAGAGGTCACTGCACTCAGTCACAAATGACTGGACAATATGCATACATACACACCATCAAGGTGAAAGAGGTAACTTCTGGATATACAGACTGATTTTCAACAATCAGAGAGGTCTGTTTAAGAGAAGCCTAATGTAAGCCAATTATAAATCAGCAAAATGTCAATTCAAACTTTGAGCAAACAGCAATAAATGTTCACCAAGAAAAGCAGCATGTTTCTCACTGTCCCTGTAGTAGACATAAAAGGGATGTTTGTTAGAACTATTCCATCCACCATGTTTAACCTTCCTTTATAAAGCTGAGTTCATAAGAAATGTTCACAGGTTGCAAACTATATTATGTGTACCTAGAATAAGAAAACACTAAATCCACTTGTTCATCTTTTTAAACAGCTCACAGGTAAAGAAATCCTGAAATCATTTAAGTGTTTTACCACTAAGCCAATAATAAAAAGTACATCTAGTGGCATTTAATAATCACAGTAGTATTTTAGCTATGGTACTATTAAATAAATTAGACTCTGGTTACAGGAAGATGCTATTTGCTAGAAGAGGTATGCAAATCGTTTATAACAGGGCTTCTCAGGCTATCAGTGGGGGAGAACTCATTTTCCTCCAGTCCCTCACAGACCAATACTGTAGTAAAAAAAATAATAATAAAACTTTTAAGAAAAGTGACATTTTTTAAAAAGACACAGAAAATACAAGCTCAGGGATCATACTCTGGCTATCACAGCAATATCGTGCTGTGATACAATCTCAATCCTGGGCTTATCTCATACAAACAGTAAACAGTTCGCAAACCATACCCGCACTTTAGGTAGCACTGGGTTTATAGACACTGTAACATTAAGCAGATAGACCATTTTCTCCTAACTCCAGAAGCTGAACATTCAGACTTTATAATCAAACACTTCTTAATTTATATCACTGATACGAAGTCTCTCAAAGTATGACAATATTTCAATAGATGGGAACTCCAAACTGTGTGGCTATCAAGCCCATAGTTTCTCTACCACTCCATGCTGCTTCTATAGGAGATGACAGGCATATTCCTTAGATGGGATCAAACCACTATTGTCTCAGTTCTGATTCCATTCTGAACACTGTATTTCTAACAGGGGTAAAAACAAACCTATTTCAGTATCAGGAGCCCACTTTAAAAAAATTTTTTTTAATGTTTTATTTATTTCTAGGAGAGAGAGAGAGAGACAGTGTGAGCAGGGGAGGGTCAGAGAGAGAGGGAGTCACAGAATCTGCAAGCAGGCTCCAGGCTCCGAGCTGGCAGTCTGCACAGAGCCCGACGTGGAGGAGCCCACTTTAAATTGTAAGCTATAGGGGCGCCTGGGTGGCTCAGTTGGTTAAGCGTCCAACTTCAGCTCAGGTCATGATCTCAGTTTGTGAGTTCAAACCCCCACATCAGGCTCTGTGCTGACAGCTCAGAGCCTGGAACCTATTTCAGATGCTGTGTCTCTCTCTCTCTCTGCTCCTCACCTACTCACATTCTCTTTCTCTCTCTGTCTCTCTCTCAAAAATAAACATTTAAAAAAAATTTTTTAAATCATAAGCTGTATAAGACAAAAGAAAGTAGGGGCACCTGGGTGGCTCAGTAGGTTAAGTGTCCGACTTCGGCTCAGGTCATGATCTCACGGTTTGTGGGTTCAAGCCCCACGTTGGGCTCTGTGCTGACAGCTAGCTCAGAGCCTGGAGCCTGTTTCAGATTCTGTCTCTCTCTCTCTCTCAGAAATAAATAAAAAACATCAAAAAAAAAAAAAAAGAGAGAAAGTAAATTATCCAGTGAGTGAGCCCAGCTGAAGCTCCAACATTCACACTTGATTTGCTGTCTTCCATTTGTTGTACAAAGCAACTCTAAAACTAACTTTTATTTCTTTCCAAAAAAATGTTCAAGTGAGAGGGAAAACTTCAGTACAAGCTTAAAAATTAATTCTTATGAATGTATACACAAATGTGAAGCTCTGGTCTGTACAGACAGAAAAATAATATAGCGTAGTTGAGAGGCTGGGGCACTAGAATCCAAAATAAAGTTTGAGTGCCAGCTCTGTGGCCTTAGGCAACTTACCATATCTAGGATAACGAGATAAGATCACCTACCTCCTGGGGAGAGAAGTCAGTCAGCGCCCATCTCACAGCACTCCTGCGAGGATTAAAAAACTATCCACCCAAAGCAGCTAGCCCACATGCCTACTAAATTCTCAGTAAAGTTTTTGTCAGCGACTGTTTCAACTACATAGTAAACATTTCACCTAATCCATTCACACTCGCCATCCACATATCCAACAAATATTTAGTGACTACAACAAGCAAGGTATCTTCACGGCACTGACACTGGTTTCCCCCAGACTGTTCAGTTTATTCCTGAGGTTTTCTTCAGTCTAATAGGATGTAAATATAACTTATTAAAAATCAACCACCTGACAACAAACTTCCAATTTTGTTAAGATTTATCAGTCATCTTCATCTAGAGCTATTTATAGATACCAGAGGGTTCAAAATAAGATTTTTTTTTAATCTGCTTTAAAAAAAGTCGAAGGGAAGATTAACTTGACTTCTTTGAAACAGCTATGCATGCATGTGTTTATGTATGTACAGAGGTTCCTTTAAAAACATCATTATCCGTGGGATGCCTGGGTGGCTCCAGCAGTTAAACATCCGACTTTGGCTCAGGTCATGATCTTACAGCTTGTGGTTTCGAGTACCACATAGGCTCTGTGCTGACAGCTCAGAGCCTGGAGGCTGCTTCCGATTCTGTCTCCCCTACTCTCTCTACCCCTCCCCTGTGCATGCTTTCTCTCTCGCTCTCAAAAATAAATAATAAACATAAAAAGAAAATTTTAAGTAAATTAACCGTGCTAAAAGTAAAGACTAGATTCACTCCATAAGAGTTTCTTAAAGGTCTGAAACAGAAAGGCAAGGCCCAACTGCCAGTTGCTGGCCATTTGGAGAAGAGGTCAGGCAGGATGCATGATTCCTAGGCTGGCTTTATTCCAGTTTTGTAGATTCTGGGAGGTAAGGTCCACAGCCTGAATTTCTCACATCAATCACTGTCAAAGAACTGCTATTACCATAGAAGAATTTTAGTCTCAAAGAAACTGTAATGCCACAGAATCTCCCCTTAGTATATTCTGTAAAGTCAATAACTAGACTTTCATTTAATTCTGGCTTCTTTCACTGATCTGTGAACTTGGCAGTTTTCTTATTTGGTTAAGCCTAGATCATTTTTTTCTAACACTGAACAAAGAAGGTAGTTACTGCCAAAATGTAAATTCAAAAAGCAGAAAGCAGCATTAGTCTTAAATTTAACACATTTTATGGCTCAAGTGGGATAGGGGTTCCATTTCATAACTGGCTGAGTCAAATAATAAATAGGATTTAAATCACTGCTGTTCAGTTTTGATGTGAAAGAAATTTAAGTAACTTCAATAGCAAAAAAAAAAAAAATATTTTGATTCTGACACATATGGGATTAGTTGCAATGCTCCAAAACACTTAATCAATATCCCCTCTATATTTCAGTTGAAAGAGCATACTTCATTATTATTTTCTTGGGTCTAATGTTCATCGATGGTCCAGTTTTGAAGTTAAATCATCTAATAATTGTTGAGAAAAGGGAGAGAAGGGCAAAGCAGGCTCAAGAATTTCAGTAGAATATACTGCACTGCCCTCCTAAAAAATTACTCAAGAGAGAAGTACAATGATGTCATCGAACATACAAAAGTATAACCACAATTAAATGTTAAATGATGAGGTTTTATTTTTAACATTAAGTTTATACTTTACCAACTCAATATACATAACTGATCTGCAAATTTTCCCCATGCGTAGCTGGAAAGTAATTTTTCTAAAGTAAAATGAGTGACAAAAAAGCTAAACTGGAATAAATTCATGTCTTCTCTCATACAAAACAAACCAAAAAATTTCAAAATTGTTATCTACTTCCTAATACATTATAAATTTGTTATATTGGGGAGCCGGAACCACAGCTTAATTAGAAAGCCTTTACGTGATCCAGGGGCACCTGGATTACAGTTTGTTTCTGCCTCCTTAACAGAAGGCAGTGATTGCTAAAATAAGTCGAGAAGGAAACATTTAAAAGAGTAACTGTGACTGCCTCTGGGAAGAGAGTGATTGAAGACAGGGATGAAAAGTGAGAGCTTCTTTTCACTAAACTCTTTTTTGCCTTTTGATTTGAATACCATGTGCACCCAAATGGCTGTTTAATTAAATAGGCTTAATATATTAAAAGGACTTCAGTTTTCCAGTATAAAAAGTACACCATAGTGATACCAGGAGGTGATTATTCACCTTCTTTCTCAAGAGGTGTCTCTTGAGAAGACTAAACTGAAGATTATATGCATTTCTGCACAAAATGTAAAACAGGTTTTCTTCTATTCAAAAAGATTTTGGTTTTAACTGTTTTAAAGACTACTCTTACACCAAACTTGAAAACAGTATCTACAAGCCCTCATTTGGAGGCTAAAAACAAAAAGTAAAGAAGATCTTAATAGTCAGCCTATCAACTTTGGTTTTATTTTGTGTAATGGGGATCTTCCAAAAGGTTCTTGCATTCTAGGACTACAGCTATCCTTTATTTACTCAGCACCATGGTGTGTGATAGCCAAGTACAAAATAGGTTCTGTGAGATCTGTCACATGAGAGTTTTGCAACAATTCAGAAAGGAAAGTAAGAAATGAATAGTGCAGACAACACAGTTATAGACTCACAAACTATGTAAGTGATCTTAAGAGAATTCAAGGGAAACCTACGGAGCAATCAAAGATGGTATCAGAAGCCTGGGTGACTTGGGTAGATGGTGATAGCACTAACAGGAGACAAAGTATTTTATACTGACTTGAATCACTGTAACAAGTATATTAGCATACTAACATGCACACTTAATTTGAATACTTAATTTTAAAATTAAAGACTAAGATTCGTAAAACTCTTCACTTTCCATTAGCAATGGTGCCAAGCAGCACTCCAATACTCTGTACAAGGGAAAAGAAACTGTACTATTCAACTCTTCTGGAGAGTAATTTGGCTACAAACTTTAAAATCATGCATAATCTTTAAGCCATTAACTTTGGCTGTAGGTATTTAATAAAGCACAAGAAAAACAAAAAAAAACCCAAAATCCTAACAGTGCTACCCATACTCATATTCTGAGCTTATAAACTAAGTAATGTTCTTTCTGGTATTTGTGTGTGTGTGATTTCTCCAAACTTTCCTTACAGTGAATATATACAGGGGCACCTGGGTGGCTCAGTGGGTTAAGCATCCGACTTCAGCTCAGGTCATGATCTCACAGTTTGTGGGTTCAAGCCTCACACTGCGCTCTGTGAAGACAGCTAGCTCCAAGCTTGGAGCCTGTCTTCGGATCCTGTGTCTCCCTCTCTCTGTCCCTCCCTTGCTCATGCTGTCTCTCCCTCAAAAATAAATAAAATAAATAATACTTATTTTCTCATTTAAGAAAATAAATTAAATAAATACAATTAATATACACAGTTTTTGTTTAAAATAATCATATTTTAGCACATTACTATTGTCCCATAGATAAATGAACATTTTCTAATTACATCAAATGAAGCCAGTTGAGGACAGGGACAGAGATATAAAAGGTACTATGAAAAAAAATTTCTTATTAATCATCAGGATACAATGAATACCTGTGATGTTTAGGTACTTACTATCTGGGGTAAAAATAAAACCTTAAAACTTTATGCCAAAATATAGTTGATATTCAGACGCAAACAGCAAAAAGTTTTTTATATTTACTAAGTTAATACTGAGTTACCACTATTTTACTGAGTTAATTTTTGTCTTCTATTTTTGGGCTTGGTACCAACGTTAACAAAAATACAGGGTAGTACTCTGGCATATGCCAGTGTCCATTTCAACCCCTTCAGTTTTACTGAAACAAATATAGTTCGTCACCATATAGATGGAGATGCACATTACAATGTACTTTTTGCTATTAAATCTAATCTTTACAGGATATAACCATTGTACAGAATTATCTTCTACAAACAGTACTTTATTGAAACAATTAGGGCTATTTTCTCTTTGAGCATATTTTCTTATATATTGTCCAAGGAAATAAATCCCAGTACCATACTTTAAATGATATTTTACCAAAAAAAAAAAAAAAAGAAAAAGAAAAAAGAAAAGAACAATTATGAACTAACGTCCAAAAGCAAATGCCACCAAATTTTCATGTAAGTGCTGAAATCAGAAGCCTTCATCCTAAGAAACTAAGGAGGCTTAGTAAAGTACAAGTGAGAATATATGACCACAAAATAAGAATGGCAGAGAAATCAGAAGCCTTCATCCTAAGAAACTAAGGAGGCTTAGTAAAGTACAAGTGAGAATATATGACCACAAAATAAGAATGGCAGAGAAATCAGAAGCCTTCATCCTAAGAAACTAAGGAGGCTTAGTAAAGTACAAGTGAGAATATATGACCACAAAATAAGAATGGCAGAGACCCTCACCAAAGCCTAATGCTTTGTAGAGGCTTGTCTCCCTAATATGAAGACTAGGACTAAGCTAAATTCCAGAAAAAATGTTGCAAAGACTTAAAATACCTGGTGTGTTACTCAGCAAAGCTCTTGAAATCTCAGATATTAAGCTGAAGATCAGAATTTATAATTATATAGGAGCTAGTTGGAGCCAAAGGTGACAACAAAAGATGAAAAACCAGTAAATATTATGCACCCATAGCCTTTTAATGTCAAAACAGGTATCTGAAGAGTTAACATGCCATTTCATCTGGGCCAGGTGTGCTACAACTGAAGTTAAAATCTTTTGTTATCTTCCATTACGTGTTAACGCATGGAGTCTGGAATCCCGCTGTAACTAATACCAACTATTTAAGTCAATACCAACCACCAAAACTATTACTAGCAATAATTAAACATCAATAGGAAGTTATCTATATTAAGCTGCTATTTACTACAGTAGGAAGGCCATGTGTTATCCTCATATTAAAGGTGAAATTAAGGCCCAGAGATGCTAATCGACTTATTAAATCATTGCCTCCGTGAGAAATACCATGTATGCTGGGCTCCTTAAACCATCCCAAAATAGCTACAAGAAACAACATTGATACAGCTTGTCATCACTAATGTATACCCCATAAGCAAAGGAATCATGGTCAGAAAGTTTTTTCAAAAAGGCAATGGATTTCAATAAGCCCTGGGACCTTGAGGACAGGAACAAAAGTCCAGGATGTCCGTAGGGTTATCTAAATCTTAAAAGCATCCTGAGAAGTCAGACAGACTTAGATCTACATAGCCTAAGGAAAGTAAACTGCCTTACCTAGGAATACCGACCAATAGATACCTACCACTCAATTCTCCTTAACATTTCTCCTGTTTTCTCAAATGTTGATTCCCTAATGTCTTAAATCTGTGTGACTGGTTGGCTAAAGGCTGCCTTTTTCCAAATAACAGTATTTACTAAGTTAACTTCTTTTAGGTACAAATCATTTCCTCAAATATGACAGATTATTAAATCTAAAGATTCCAATATATTAGCTTTCTTGTGCATTTTAAGGTTTTAAGTCTGTAAGAGACCTACGTTTTAGAAAATACACTTCAGTTTCTGAGTGACTGAATCATATGTATAATCCAGCTAATCCTGGTTCTATCAACTCCTGGAGTTCCTAAAATGTATGTCAAATGTTTTTATCTACTACAAAATTAGTAGTAGATAAATTAGTAACATCTTACTTGTCAAAGCAAAAATATAACTAAGTGGTCAAAAAGCTAGACTGCACACTTAATTTAATCCTCATTCAGAGTGTGCTTAGTCTCACTTTAAAAATAATGCTAACAAGACTGCATATCTAGTTTTCCATCCATAGCAAATGAAAAGCTGGAAATAAAAAGGGTAATGGACATACAAGTTTAACAACAAAAACAAAACAAAAGAAAACAAGGCAGCCAATTATAAAGATAAGTTACTCAAGGCACCTAAAATTCAAAAACAGGGAACATTACAAAAATAAACACATCATGTGAATACCCAAAGGGATTCTGGAGGACTACTGTCCAGTATGGGGCAATAAATTATGTTTTTAATGATAATACTAAGTGATCAAAACATGACTAAGTGGTACAAGCTAAGTTCAGTATTCTCTGACTAAAGAGGCAGAAATGTATATAATACACTTCAAAAAGATTTACAATTAAAATGGCTAAAATGTAAACGTTTTGGTGCTTGAAGGACTTTCAAGTTATCTGGTGAAAATATTCAAACATATATGAAACAACTTATTTATTCTTCACTGAAGTCAGAAAACTAAAAGAAGCCAAGAGCCACACAATTTTTGTGTGTGTTCGACTTGAGCCGTGGACTTTTGTCTACAGACAAGAGTTTCCATTTCATAGTTTAACAAACTGTTATCTAGTCTTTGTAACTTCATGTAGTCTCCCACAAACACACACAACATACAGTGATATATGTCATAGCCTAGTACAAGCCCTTTACAAATTTGAATTACTCATTTCAGTTCACATGGCATTTCCACCAACATTTTCTCATTAGATCAGAATCACCACCAGGTAAGGAAAGCAGATAAATCTACCCTTTAAAGCTGTTCTGAGAATCAGACATAGTCTCACCAAACCTTCATTCACAGGGTCTTGTAAATAGCAGGTGCTCAATTAACGTTAGTGATTTTTCTTATAGGGAAGACACTGATGCTTAAAAAGAGGAAGAAATATGAGCAAGTTTATAAAGCTCACTGGTTTCTCACCAACACACCATTAATCTCTACAAAACTATTTACTGACCCACTTTCCTTATGATTCATTTTCAAGAAAATTTCTTGTACCACAGATCTGTCTTAATTCATTCACAATATCTGAGTGCTTTCTATGGGTCAGTCACTGTTTAGACACTTGTAAATACTGCAGCGAATAAACCTGACATTGGTCCTGCTCTCCAGAAGTTGATATTTTAGTGTGAGAAGACAAACAAGCAACAAATAAATAAAAGACTTTCAACAGCAACAACAGCCCAATACACTGATAAAAGGGTCAATGAACTGATGCAGCCACTTTAGAGCAGTCAGAAAGTACCCGTGAGGTAACATCTGAGCTGACAGCTGAATGACAAAGTATATGGAACTCTCACTTTTTCATTTATTAATAACATCCTCTACCTTACTTCCAATACGGGAGAAATGAGGTAGCCAACGACTTTAAATAAGTAAACTTTTTACATAAAACAGAAAAACAGAATTTGAAAGTAAATAACTTTCAGTGGTAATAATTTTTCAGCACCAGAACTATGAAAAGTACAAATGGTTTACAATTTTGCTTTCTAATGATCATCTCAGTGAGAAAGGAAAAATAAACAGTAAACTATTAATTAACAATCTATGCTCATGTGTCAGGATGAGAGATACAAACGATCATCATAAAAAGTTCAGATCAACGTGGAAGAAGAAAAGGAAGAGATCAATGTGGACCAAAACAATACTTCTCAAACTTTAATATGCTATAAATTATCTGATACAGCAGAGATCAGGAAAGGGCCCTGAGATTCTGAGATACTGTATTTCTGCATTTCTAACAAGGTACCAGGTAAGCCCAATTCCACTAGTCTTGCTGGCCAATGGGAAGATTCAAACTGGTCTGGAGGAACAATGAAGCTTTTACAGGAAAAGTTCAACAGAAACAATTAGTTTGATCTTCTCTAGAACAAGGAGATCACTTGACTGCAATAAAAATCCACTCTTCCGAAATTCCAAGAGGATCCACGTAGCACCGAGTCTGTGCAGGGTGCAGTAAAAGTCAAATTGACAAGTCTAATGGAACAGATAAAAGATTCCTCACAGATACCTTTTAACACAAGGAAAACAAGCCATCTATAACTGTCCATTAGCAGTCAGATGAGGACACTTACATCAAATTCATACAATGAGATGCTCCACAGTAATAGTAATGAAAATGAATTACCACCACTTAGTCTAGAATGGACTAATTTCAAAAACAATGTGACATATACATATATGTGACTCCAGACATAGAAGAACATGTACTATGATTTAATTCATATTTCATTGATATTAATATATACAAGCAAAGATAAACAAGTTATTTAAGGATACTCTGTATGGTAAAGGTATAAAGAAAACACAATCACTGAAACAAAGCTCACAATAGTGATTACATGATACAAAGAAGGGGTGGGAGGAAAGGATGAAATAAGGGGAAGAGGCTTCAAGGATTTTCATAATGTCCTATTTCTCACACTGAATGGCAGGTAACTGGATGTTTATTTTGTGATTAAACTATGTATTATATTTTGATATTTTTCATAGTTCTTTGCTAATGCTATCAATGCTCTAAAACCTAAATCAGGGAACTGGTGGTAGTAGAAATTCTAACATTGGTGAGTTGAAGAAAAAATGGAAAAGTACAACTATAAATAATTTTTTAAAATATTGACTTCAAGAGGAAAAAAAGTAGGGACTAAGAAATGGACCACAGAGTGCTAAATGAAAAAGAGACAGAGCTGAGCATTTTAATATGGGAAAGTCCCGACAACATTTACACGTTAAGGGGAAGGTAATATTAAACATAAGGAAGATCTGATGGGGCGCCTGGGTGGCTCAGTTGGTTAAGCGTCTGACTTCGGCTCAGGTCATGGTCTCATGGTTTGTGGGTTCGAGCCCCGCATAGGGCTCTGTGCTGACAGCTCAGATCCTGGAGCCTGCTTCAGATTCTGCGTCTCCCTCTCTCTCTGCCCCTCCCCTGCTCATTCTCTATCTAAAAAAAAAAATTTAATTTTTTAAATAAATAAAATTTTAAAAACTAAATAAAGATATGGAAAATTTGATGAAAAATGACCAAGGGTAGGAAAGGAAGGGTTCAATACAAGAAGAAAAACTGGTCTTGGCCACTAACAAGATGCCAAGAACAAATCTGATTAAATATGAGGCTACTTACAGTCCTATGTGGCTGGAATGTACACTTCCTAAGACACCTGGAAAATTAACCTGAACACAAAAGCAAAGGGCAACATCACTGAAAACATTTCAGGAAGGAAGCTAACAAGATCTAAACTTTCACATTAAGTGAATATTTTAATGAAAGTATGAAAGATGGACTGAAGAGGCTTAAGAGAACGATTCAAGATGCCATTAAAATAATCTGTAAAAGATTATCAGGACATGAACTAGGAGTAATATAGAAATAAAATGAAATCTTTTATTCATTCATTTACTCTATGCTGGTTAAAAGGCTCTGTATTGGGAATAAACCACATGAAAAAGCACAGTCCCTAGCCTGCCCTCAGTAGCTTACACTCTGGTGAGGGAGACAAACTAGAAGGCAAACAAGATAGTTGCAGGCAGTGGAATATGCTATGAAACAGAGTGGTATGATGGAGGAGGATGCGGAGGGAGCTACATTTGACAGGGTTGGTAAGCCTTTCTTTTTTTTTCTTTTTTATTTTTTTAATGTTTTATTTATTGTTGAGAGAGACACAGAGACAGCATGAGCAGGGGAGGGTCAGAGAGAGGAGACACAGAATCCGAAGACAGGCTCCAGGCTCTGAGCTGTCAGCACAGAGCCCGACGCGGGGCTCAAACCCATGAACCGTGAGATCATGACCTGAGCCGAAGTCGGACGCTTAACCAACTAAGCCACCCAGGTGCCCCGGTAGGCCTTTCTTAAAATGAGGCATTTAAGCCAAAAACCTAAAGGAACAAAAGAAGCCACCAAGTAGAAAGAAATACTTGAGAAAGTATTTCAGGAAGACAAAACAATCAACTAAAATGTCACTGTGAACGAAGCCTAGAAAAAAAAATGAGGGGAGTTTAGAGAAAGACACAACAGTAGCAAGACCTTGAAAAAAGTGGTAGGAAGTCTGTATTTTATTGCAGGTGGATATGTTGACGGCATATAGATGAGAAGCAGATGAATTTAATATATTTTGGAAATGAAACCAACAGGAATTGCTGAGACTGAATGCTGAAGGGGGGAAAAAAAGAAGAAATATAGGTTAGGTTTTCTGATTTGTTCAAATGGGTAGATGGTAGTCCCATTTACTAATATGGGAGAGACCGAGGTAAGACCAAGGAGGAGGAGACAGGAAGGAACGGAAGATGGCAACAGTTTTTTTTGGACAAGTTAAATTTGAGATGCCTATAAAATATCCAAATAGCGATGTCAAGCAAGCAGTAGGGTATTCAAAACTGGCATTCAAAAACCAAGTCCTGCAAGAAATATAAATCAGAATATAAGTAATAAAGGAGTGTCAACTACTGTAACTTTTTGTAACAAAGATAATAATAATTAAGCAACCAGGATGCAATGGTAACTTACAATGTCCCAGAGACTGCTCTAGTTATTGACACATTTTCGGCCAATTTTAACCCTCAGAACAACTAAAATGAGGAAAATAAGTATAAAGAGATTAACTTAGCCAACGTCATTCAGCTAATTTTGGAGGTGGGACTCAAACCCAAGTAGTCTGGCTCCAGCAGTGTGCTTTGTTACACTACATCAGGCATAGACCTGATAGAAGGATGCCTAAACCCAAATCCTGAGGAACTCTAAAATTCATTATGGGGACAGGGGACGCCAACAAAAATGATGTTTATTCCCACTGTACGGTTTCAGGTAAACGCTGAACCACAAACTCAAAAAAGTGTCTAGAAAGCAAATCTCCACTTAGGAAGTTGCAGATGTCAGGTCCCAGCGGGGAAACAATGAAGCTTACTATATCTTCCAAAAGCCCTAGATTCCTAGATCCTTCTCGACACCTCCTTCACCTACTGGTCTCCCAGAAGGATCCTTCTCCAAATCCAAGCATCTTAAAACAAGACCTCGAGGATCTGTCACACACACCCCTACCTTCTGTTCCCTATCTCAGCCCTCAACTCCCCCGACGGATGGCAGAGAAAGCTGTCGCGCCTCCCAACGAAAAATAAAGATTCAAGGCTCTTGAAAAAGAGAAAGGTTCAAGGGAAAAACCTTGTCCCAGTCTCACCAAGCTCAGGGGCGAGGCTGTCAAGCCGCGCGTGCGGCAGGACTCGACTAAGATTTGTGCTGCCCACGTGGGCCTGAGGAAACGGAACCCCACTCACCAAGCCATCTATCTGAACTTGTTTCACGGCCGAGTCTCCGGACCCGCCTTTGCCTTTGCCTTTCCCCGCCGGGCCGGTGGTGGAGCTGGAAGAAGTGGCAGCAGAGCCGGTGCCTTCCTTGCGGGACGCCATCTTTCCAGACAGACAGGAAAAAAGAGAAACGTGAGTGACCGGAAGCGGAAGTACGAGCTTTACGTGACGTCATACGCAGGCGGTTGCTCGAGGGGCGGGGCTGGGAGGAAAAACTGAAGTGGGTCTCCGCCTCCTTTTTCCTTTTCCAGCCTCACCTCCTTCGCCGAAGTAATCATTTGCGCATGTGCGTTGTGCGTTTTAGGGTTGGTGTTTTTTTTATTTTTCTCATTGAATGCTTTAAGACAGAAGCAGACTTTTTAAAATATTTTACACCTTATATTTAGTCAGTGTCTATTTATCGAGTAAGTTGATCATAACAGCATTTTAGCTCACATTTATGTAGCGTCTTGCCTAAAAGCGATTTCAATTTTCATTTTTATTAATCCCCACTCCCGACCTTCTAAACTATGAAGAGATGTACTAATTAATTCCCATCACATATGCTTGGAAGTTGAGACGTGATTTGTCCCACGTCGTTCTTTTAATTAGTAGCAAGATGGTATTGCAATTTGTCTCATGTAATTTTAGATAGTGGTCTGTAACCACTTAGATTATGGAGAAATTAATTAAAACGGAAATTTTATCAGAATTATCAGAACTGATAGCCCTTTGCTGCCGTTAGTTTCATACAGGATTTACATGAGTAATGTACACAGAAATTATTTTATATAGTGTTCAAGGATGAGGCAGAACATACTCCTTAAAAATCATGCTGACATACAACATAATTCTCTGATATTTAGAACTCAAGTCTTCAAAACAATACTTGACAGCTCTAGAATGTCATTTTAGATAAGGAATTTAAGAAATTCTTTCTATGCTTCAAATTTTGCCTATTGCTCATTTTTCAAATGTTTACTCGTCCCATAGATATCTATGCAGAAATGATGACTCCCAAATTTGTTTTTCCCTAGATCTCTCCATTGAAGTCTACACCAGCATGCACATCTGCCTATGCAACATCTCCACCTATATGTTCAACATGCACCTCCAACTTAGCCTTCCCAGAGCTCCACATACCACCTCCCTTCCTTGGTTTTTCCCATCTCATTTGATGACAGCTCAATTCTTCTGGTTGATTAGACCAAAAGCTTTGGAGTCATCTTTGACTTCCCTCACACCCCTACAGCCAATCCTAACTCAGAGCTACAGAAAAGGGAATTCTAAGAGGTATGATTCCAGCTTAGCTAAGTTGATGTAGTACAAACCACCACAGTCCACCCAACAATAGACTGTCTAAAAGAAACTCATTTCAAATATAGTATAGGCATATTAAAGTAAAATGATGGAAAAAACATATCACACAAACATTAAGCAAAAGAAAGCAGGAGTGGCTCTATTAAAATCAAATAAAGAATTTGGACGAAAGAAAATCACCAGAGACAGAGGGAGACATTATAGAATGATAAAATGGTCAATCACCAAGAACACATAGCAATTCTAAATGTGTATTCCCTAGCAACAAAACTCAACCTATGTAAAGAAAAAAAATTCCTAAAACTTAAAAGACAAATAGACAAATACACAGTCATAGTTAGAGACATCAACTCCCTTCTCTCAACAATTGACAGAAAAACTAGAGAGAAAATCAGCTCGGATATAAAGGAACTCAGCAATTCCATCAACAGGATCTAAATAACATTTACAAAACATTCCAGCCAACAACAGAATACACATTCATTTTGTTCTTTTCAAATGCCCGTGGAACATATAAACCATATACTGAGCCATGAACAAACCTCGAAAAATGTAAAAGAACTGAAATCATACAGAGTATGTTTTCTATCCACAATGGATTCAAACTAGAAGTCAAAACATAAAAGTAATAGAAAATTTTCCAAATACAGTACTTGGAAACTAAACAACACGCTTCTAATAACTTCAAAGAGGAAGTCTTGAGGGAATTTTAAAAACACACACACACTGTGGCGCCTGGGTGGCTCAGTCGGTTAAGTGTCCGACTTCGGCTCAGGTCATGATCTCACAATTTGTGGGTTCAAGCCCCACGTTGGGCTCTGTGCTGACAGCTAGCTCAGAGGCTGGAGCCTGCTTCAGATTCTGTATCTCCCTCTCTCTCTGACCCTCCTCTGCTCACGCTGTCTCTCTCTCTCTCTCCCTCAGAAATAATAGAAAACATTTAAAAAAATAAAAATACTTCTACTTAAAAAAATAAAAAATAAAAACACACACACACTGAACTGAATGAATATGAAAATACAAAATGTCAAAACTTGTAAGACACAGCTACCTCAGTGCTAAGAGGAAAGTTTAAAGCTAAATGCATACATTCTAAGAGAGAAAATATCTCAAATCAAAATAATCAGAGCTCCTTCCTCAAGATCTTAGAAAAATAAGAGCAAAATAAACCTAAAGCATACAGAAAATATTAAAAAAAAAAAAAGATTGTAGTAGAACATGGGATATTCTGTACTGATCACCCAAAAAAGGTTGGTCACAATCGCTAAATTGTGTTTATGCCCATGCCCTGCCAAAAGCAGTTTGATATTGTATTAATGTCATTGTGGCTATTCCTTTACCAGATAAAATAAATTTACCCTGTAAATTTACCCTGTATCCATAGCAATACATGCTTCATTCATTCTGTCACAGGAACTAAAGTTTTTAGCATACTTCTATATTTGCTGGAAGTATTTCAAATTCAGTCAGAAGCAAAAAGAGAGAGGATAGTGAGGGCCTTCCAAAGCAAGCCGTGGGCTGTGCCCATGGATGACTACCACCTAGGGACAGGAAGCAAAGAATAGCCTGTCATACCTGAATGAAAAAATGAAAAAATAAACAGTCTGACTAGTTCTGCCTTTGTGGCAGAGTAACTCTACCCACTAGGAAAACATAGCCCAGTGAATGTCAGACTGTGACCAGTCTATGCCTCAGAACCAGCCAGTATTAGAGCTGTTTTCCCTCACTTGGCAAAGGCTTACTTAAATCCCTTTCAATGTGTAAAATGAGAGTCAAGACACCAAAGACGAGTCAAAGGATTTTTTTTTATGTCACTTTATTCCCATTTGGTATACAGATGAGCCAAAGGATTTTTTTAAATACCAATTTATTCCTGTTCAGTTGTTGCCTGCTTCCAGACCTCTATGAAAGGCAAAGTTCCTTTGATCATCTGACATATCTTGGGTTCTGAACTGAGCAGTGCCCTTGGTCATGGAGTAGATAGGCATAGAGCAGGCTCTGTGTCTGCGCCTGCTCAGGGCTCATAGCTAACCTCTACAGGACCAACCTGGCATTGCTTCTAGCTTTGGTGTGAAGGAAGAGGGGAGAGCGTAATCTGATCTTTCTATCTACTGTCCCTCTAGGGGGTAACCATATGTTCATGGTGCGCCGCTAAGGGGTCGTCCTCCACTAGTGTCCATTAGAAACAAAAGAAGAAAGGAAAGGAAAGGCAAAGCTTTCAGCCAAGGATTCTGTAAGGAGTATATGTTCTTACCTTTTCTGTATACATTATTTTCTTGGAAAGGAACACAGAGATCTTTTTTTCCCTTGGGAAGGAGATATGGTTATGTGATGGTTATGAGATCTCCAAAAATATATTAGCCCTTCCTTCTTTCAGGAGTCACAAGTAACAGAGAATGGAGAGAAACAAGGGTCCTGCCCTCCAATGACACTCACTCATGAGGAGGGATCAGAAACTCCCTATTCTACAGAAAGAGCAGTTTCTACCCCTCCATAAGAGACTATATGCTGTCCTTATAATTAACAAGCCAGGTCTAAAACACAAAAATTGGATGTAAGCAAAGCCACAAGAAACAACATATAAATAGGGAAAAACTAAAGTTCTGGATTAAGCTAGTACGTTTTTTATAGGTCCACAAATATTCACTTGGCCAAAGAAAATCATGAGGCATAAAACACAAAACATTTTGCTTAATATTTAACGAGAGTGGAAAAGATGCCTTTTGGAGTTACTGAAAGTAGCTAATAGCAACAGTTACTTCCGTATTCCAGCCTCTTCATGGTATTGTCCAGGATAAAATAAGAACAGTCACAGAACTTAAATTTCTTTAAAGCAAGGTATTTTACAGTTAATGCTATCATTTTTCTTTTTATTTATTTATTTTTTAAAGTAAGCTATACACCCAGTGTGGGGCTCAAATTCACAACTCTGAGACCAAGAGTCACACCCTCCACCAACTGAGCCATTCAGGTGCCCCTGTCATTTTTCTGTTTAAAACACATTTTTGGGGGGCATGGATTTAACAAACATTTCATCAGTTAGGTCACTTGGAGCTGCAAGTAATAAAAAAAACACCAAAAAACATTTTAATTATTTTAAACAAGAATACCAACTTGATGATAAACTAAGAAAAAAAAGAAGAAGGGAATGTACTCTATCATATAACTAAATGTCTAGGTTGGAGGTACATATTCCAAATGAAGTACCATAGAATCTCCAGTTCCATGTCATTATGATTCTCTTGACTCCGGTTTCTGACATGTTTTAGTTCTGTCCACAGACTGGCTACCCCTGTAAACTCAAAACAGCTGCCAGTAGCAATGGACACGATGCACTTCATTTTTTTATTTTTATGGCAAGAAAAAGAAAACCTCTCCCCAATCATGAGGGAAGAAAGGTCTTTCTCTCTCTTTCTCTTTTTTTAATGTTTATTTATTTTTGGGAGAGAGAGAGAGAGAGACAGAGAGACAGAGCACCGGCAGGGGAGGGTCAGAGAGAGAGGAAGACACAGAATCTGAAGCAGGCTCCAGGCTCTGAGCTGTTAGCACAGAGCCCCACGCGAGGCTCGGACTCACCAGCCCTGAGATCATCACCTAACCTGAGCCAAAGTCACACGCTCAACCGAGTGAGCAGACCAGGCACCTCCCAAAATAGGTCTTTCTCTTTAGTCTAATTGGGATCAATTTAAATCATATGCTTCCTTCTGTGTACGTGTAGATTGAAACTGTGAGCCTATTGTTTGAAGAGCTAAGTGATTTGTTCAGTATTATGAAAGGAACAATAAAGAGGGTAAAGAGAGAGCCAAAAAAAAAGAAAATAATATTCATTTATACATAAGACCCAGCATGGGGGCATTTTCTGCATGTTTGCTAAAATAATAATTTTAGAAACAACATTTGACCTTCTCATCTCAGTATTTTGATTTATGAATTACCAGCTAATATTAAAACAAAGTCATCTATTATGGAAAACATTTGCACAGATTCTAAGAGTGACTTTTACTTTGTATAATATCATGTAATTAATACCTTGTATTTGTGTAATTTAATTATAAATAAGAGACTTTGAAATAATATTCTACTGGATTATTGAAAGTCTATTTAATTTCTTGCCACCAGGAGCTCAGTTTCTGCTCTGAAGTCCTCCCGCTGCTTAAAAATATATACGAAAGCATGAGCAAAATGGTTGTCTTCAACATTTTGTTCACTGTAAATAAATACTGTTTTTAGAAAATCCTTTTAATGCCATAGTCTGATGTAATTTTTGATCTTTAAACTCCTTTAAGTAACAGTAATAATATTTGCTTACCTAGAGTAATTTTACAAGGATTTATTAATCTTTGAAAATGCTTTGATAAGTTAAAATGAAAGACCTTGTATGGCAGAAACTTCTCTACCACTTTCAGTTATGATTTAATTAAATTTCAAATGGCAGTTTGTTATGCATCAAAGTAAAACAGTTTGCACGTTGCTGCCACCTTTTAACTTTTCCTCCTCTCTACCAGTTTTGGGTTTTGCCACTTTCATTAACATCATTAAACATTTTATAGTAACATCCCAATGTAGAGCACTATTCAGATCTGTTCACAGTAAAAAGTTGAAAATTCCTTTCAGCTTAATTCACATGGCAGTACGCGTCCTCTGTGATTTCTTTCAACGAGACTATTATGGCAAGCAAATTTGCTAGTCTAATTTTATGGCCGTCTGATAACCAATGGTGGATATTTCCTGATTACTGTCTGGTTTAAAAATATCATTGACAAACAGAAATCTTTTGAAACTTTTTTATAAGAGACAGTTTCTTTATTGTCATTTACCCTGGAGGGAGAGCTCACCGGTACTAGCTGGACCAAAAGACAGAAATCCTGCTTGCTTGCTTTCATTGACAAGTACATTGACATTAACATTTCCTTGATGTTTCTTGCCCAAGCAGCTGGGGTTCTTCATATTTAACTAACTTTACTCAACAGGAGATGCATGCCACTGACATACCCAGTTCAAATCAAATTGTTTATACTTTTAAAAGAAACAAATGTCAAGATAGCTTTTATAGCATGTAAAAAGGATTTAATTTATTTTACTTTGGAAAAAGATTCTACCTTTTACAGAAAATATATAAACTAGGATTTTGAACCTGTTCAAAGAAAGGGCGATTGTACTGGCAAGCACTTACCAACCTCAAAGCTTCATCAAAGACATTGGTCAATAGAAAATTCTGGCAAGTAGTTTTAACTTTATCAGTTAGGAGTAGGTTTGGCTGGATATAAAAGAAAACTCTATGTGCCATTGTAGGTTCACCCTCAGGTAAAAAAACAAACAAGCAAACAAACAGCAACAACAACAAACCATTCTGGTGAGTGATGTTGGTAATGAGGGAGGCCATGTAATGTTTAGAGGCTGGGGCATCTGGGGAATCTCTGTATCTTCCTTTTAATTTTGTTGTAAACCTACTGTTGCTCTCAAATCAAGTCTCAAAAGTGGGAGAAATTTTTAAAATAATATTTTTTAAGCCAAGGTAAAAGCTTATTTTTCTTCTCATGTAAAACAAATCCAAACATAGAGAGCCTAGATTTGGAAATGACACAGACCCCTTCCTTTATCTGCTTTCCAGCTTAGCACATAGCCTCCATCCTCCAGGTTACCTCATGGACTAAAATAGGCTTCTAGTGTTCCATTCATCGCATCCAAATTCCAGAGAGTAGGAAGGAAGAAAGTGGAAAAAAACAAGTGCCAATTGCTGCGCCAAGTTGGTGTCTTTTAAACAGTCTTTCCAGAAGGCCTTTGTAACATTTATACTTATGTAGCCTTGGCTAGAATTTAACCATATGACTATACACAGAAGGCTGGGAAATGGATTCTTTTCCATGGCACATTAATATCCAGAATAAAATCAAGTTTATATTACTAAAAAAACAAAAATAAAAAAAGAGAGAAGAGATATTGAGTGACAATTCAGTCTGTGCCACATCATGTTATACATGATGATTTTGTGGGGAATGTCAGGCAGCCATTAAAAATAATGAATGAGAGCTATGCTAATTGACTTGGGGTGTGTGTGGTGGGGGAGAATTTCCACAAGGATTGTTGGGTAAGAAAAGCAAAATGTATAGAAGTGATAAAATATAATTCCATTTTTGAATAACATAAAGTGGCAAAAGTCTCTCCATGTATGTATGCAAATGATGTGTAAGTATATGAATATGGGCAACGGCTATAGGATAGGAAGTTGCTAATGTGTTACGTGAGCAACGGGAGGAGGGATGAGTATCGTCGTGTTGTTCCATTGTTGCACTTGTCATAAAAGGCATTTTTGTAATTTGAAAAACATAAAAAATGTTTTAAAAGGTGGAGCGGCCTCTGGATCCAGCCTTCAAAACACTGCCTGCCTGCCATGTATGAAAATTCACAGTAAGCTAGTCCAGGATGGAGTCTATCATAGGGGATTCTACTGAAGGACTTAGTAGGCCCTCAATACAAACCAGTTTACCGAAGTTGTTTTAAATGATTTATTTAGGGAAATTATTTACTTAGAGCGTGTGTTAGCTACATAATGTTAGAAAGAACATTGTATTCTTTTTGAACCAATGGATGTTAACAAATGTTTATAAATATTTAAATATGAATATAAGGCAGGACAATCTCACAATAGAAATCTCGTCAATTATGTGGAATACTAACATTTATGAAATTAAACAAAATAAGCTTTATGAATTGCATTTAATGTTTACCTATTCAATTCCACTTAGGCTGTGAATCTTTCATGAAAAACTCTTGTTTCGCAATTAGTCACACCTTACAAGAATAAATCATCCTGTCAACTTGGCTTCGTCAAAATTTCATGAAGAAAAAACTTCAAAATCATGTACAACAAATCACACTATAAATTATATTTGATCCAGACATAATAAAGAATATGAAGAGCGTGAAAAAAATAAAAATAAATTAATTCCCTAATAACCTGGGCTGAATGTCTATTTGGCATGGAAAATGTCCAGTAAAGTGACCTAAGAAAAAAGCTAGCAGCCAGCAATGCTGAGACATTATTGTTCCAGCACCATAAGGTCAAAATTATTTTCAATGGCTATTAAAATTGTTAGCAAAGATATTATAAGAATAATTTAAGATGACATTATAAGATAATATAAGAACCTGTAATAGTTCAACAAATAACGGCAATATTTGTCTTCTGCCTTGGTTGTGGACAAATACTGATTTTCTGATATTAGGTCATTGACCCTCAGACCAGAAAGTGTTTGGTGAACTACTTACTGAAAATGTCCTACTGAATGAACATGATGCTTTACTGCAAACCAGCCTTCAGGATCATTAATATGCATAATAATGACTTGGGAAGATTATAATTAATGTCGATTCCTTTCTGAATAGTGTCCCTATCCTTCAATACTTGTTCAGAATCAGAAATGGGCATTTTAAACAAGCATCCTAACAGCTTTTTCTGCATATCCCAGGATCATGTTTTCAGAAACACTGCTGTCATAGAAAACTCTGTTTCAAACTTGGTTATCACCATTGTAAACTGTCTTCATGTTTGTGAAATAAGGATCCAGTATGTAAATGGCACTGTCACATACATAGAACTTGAAAAATTATTATGCAGTAGTTTAGTAAGTTAAAAAAATAAAAACAAACAAATAAACAAAAAACTAGGACTCAAATCCGTAGTCCTGCAGTACATTTTTCTCACGAGTTAGCCTTAAAAATCAAACCTGCAAAAAAAAAAATCAAACCAGTTACTTTAAGCCAGTTATTTTACCAAGAAAAAGCATGGTTTTATTCACAAATAGCGGGAAATTGCAATACCAGACAAGTGAGCTACCTCAAAGCCATAGGCAAGTCTGGGGAAAAAAGAAGAGATACTGCTCATTGAATAACAGTGGCGAGAGTAGACATCCCTGTCGTGTTCCTGACCTTAGGGGGAAAGCTCTCTCGGGTCTTCCCCGTTGAGGATAACATGAGTGGTAGGTCTTTCATAGATGGCTTTTAGAATCCTGAGGTATGGTCTTTCCATCCCTACTTCTTTGAGGCTTTTCATCAAGAAAGGATGCTGTATTATGTCCAATGGTTTCTCTGCATCTATCAAGAGGATCCTCTGGTTCTTGTCCTTTCTTTGATGGATGTGATGTCTCACGTTGTTCTGTGGATTTTGAACCAGCCCCGCATCCCAGGTGTAAATCCCAGTGGGTCACAGTAAATACTCCTTTTACTGTATCATTGGATCTGGTTGGCTAGTATCTTGCTGAGGATTTTTGCGACCATGTTCATCAGGGACATGGGTCTGTAGCTCTCCTTTTTCAGTCAGGTCTCTGTCTCCTTTTAGAATCCAGGTAAGGATGGCTTCATAGAATGCGTTTGGAAGTTTTCCCTTCCATTTCTATTTTTTTGATGACTAATTCAGCTTCTTTACTGGTTATGGGTTGAAGGTGTCACTTTTAAGAATTCATTGACTATACAGTGCCTGACATTGAGTGGCACAAAACCCAAACCCATTTGCCTTATTGATACCACTTTCAGGAACATAATCATGATTTCTTGATATTGACTTCAGAAGTGTCCTCTGCTTTCACAGTTAATCAATGGAAAGGAATATTTTGATCAGAATCGTTTTTGTGTAATATCACAGTGACTACATTCCATTTGCAAAGCAACGTACGTGGAAACAAGTGTGAAGTATCATTTTTCGTTCTGCTGCCTTTTACATCATTCATCCCTGCTACCCATCAGGCAGCTTAGAAAAACAGAGTAAAAGTGAGCTTCCATGTGTTGCATGTGTCATAATCTCCCAAATGATCAAAAGTGATGTGTGATTCACTTAGAGAGTGAGGAGAGAATCCAAGCGACGATACTTTGGATGAGAACCTTCCACACTAAAACTGACTGGCACCATCAACTTTACTGGATGTGAGATTATAAGAAGGAAGGAAGGACACACACTTTTAGCACAGGACACACAAAATAGTCTAGTTCTCTGTCTTAATGGACAGCCTTCCTGAATCCAAACATAAAATGTGGGGGCGCCTGGGTGGTTCAGTCGGTGAAGCGCCCAGCTTCGGCTCAGGTCATGATCTTACGGTTCGTGGGTTCAAGCCCCGCATCGGGCTCTGTGCTGACAGTTAGCTCAGAGCCTGGAGCTTGCTTCGGATTCTATAACTCCCTGACTCTCTGACCCTCCCCTGCTTTCTCCCCCACCCCACCTCTCTCTCTCTCTCTCAGAAAAAAATAAAATATAAAAAAATTAAAAAAAAAAAGAAGAGGTACTGCTCTGTTATAGATGTAGGAAGGAGGTATATCTTTTATAGATGGAGGTTAGGAAGCCTGATATAAACAAAATGTCTATTGGAGTAAACTGAAAACTTGAAGTATGGTGGCTTCTCATTGGCCAAGTTGTGACCTCATTGGCTGGGCTGTTGGGGGATTGGATAAAAAAAAGACTTCCTTCTGCTGCTGGGGTAGTAAAGCAGTATCCACCTACAAGGTCTGTCTCTTCTCTGTGGGGTCTGTTATTGAATGAGTAGTGGGGTGTGAGAGCTCCCTCTACCCAGCTTCCCAACTCCATTATAGTGAGGTTTCCTTTTATTAATTATCATAAGTGAAATATGATCCAATGGAATGATGGTGGTAGATAAATCAATAAATGTATTTGTAAAAAATATTTTAACTGCTTTTGCAAGGCTGGGGTGGTATAATTTCTCTGTGGTGGGAGTATCGCTGGGGTAAGGAGTTGTCAGAGATGAAGAATAAAACTGGAAAGCAGTGACCAATTATACTTAAGAACCATGCATCCAATCCCATAATAAAACTTTAGAGCTTCCAATTCCTAGATTTACTTTCAGCAAAATAAAAGCAGCCATCTAAGTGATGTTGTGCTGGGAATCAGGACAGGGCAGACGTTATAGATCTTTGTTCCAATTCCAAAAACCTAGATCTTAAAATAAAAACCCAAATGCAAGTTACACACACATCTCGATCACTTTGTAAATCATTTTAGCCAAAACTAAATCTGGGACAGATTCCAGGACCCAGGACAAAAATGTAAAATTCTATTCTCCACATTCTCTGATTAGCTTGCTCTGAATTGAAGTGGATGCTTGGCAATTACCTGCTGGGGAACCAAATTTTCTGATTAATTCTCAATTAATGAAGAGTTAGGCGATCCGTAGGATTGGCTCTCAGGGACAGTAGTTGCTGTGGGGGTGGGGGGTAGTGGTGGGTAGCAAGGTCATTAGAGCTACAGGCGGCTCCTAATTTCAGTCCTGGCTTTCAGTGATAGTTCTAACACTAAAGAACCACGTGCACTTAGCAAACGTGCTTAAGTTCTTTGATGAAAGGCAACTAGTACAAACCTGCCCATAGTTGTCCAATATACTCCAATCCCTTTCCTTTCCCCACTTCGGAATTATAAAATTAATTATAAAATTATAAAATATGGTAAATTACTTAGAATATTACCTGCAGCATATTAAGTTTCAACATTAATGTTGATTATCATCACACTGCCTATTTTTAAGAGGCTGATTGCACGCCTGATAACGCGATAGAATCCAGCACCGCCCCGAAGGCGCGCATCTTCAAGCCAGTGAACCAGCAGCGAAGCGCGCTCTTGTCTGAGCATGACGCAATCAGTGGGCAGGCCCAAGAGGTGGGGGCGTTTACTTCCGGGGGCAAAGGGTGCTTTATTTCCGGGAGGAGTGAGTTGTAGTGTAGGCGTTTCCTACAGCGTTCTGGTGCCCAGGTCTCGGTCCCGGAAAGCCAGGCATGAAGATCACGAGGCAGAAACACGCCAAGAAGCATCTCGGCTTCTTCCGCAATAACTTCGGAGTCCGCGAGCCGTACCAGATCCTGCTGGACGGTACCTTCTGTCAGGCGGCGCTGCGCGGCCGTATCCAGCTGCGGGAGCAGCTGCCCCGCTACCTCATGGGAGAGACACAGCTCTGCACCACCAGGTGGGCCTGGCTGGTCCGGGGAGGAGGCCCGGGGGTCCTGCGGGTGAGGTAGAGGCAAGGCCACGAAGTACAAAACGCCCCACCCACTGGGAGTTGACAGCGAGGTGGAGGCACTGAGGAGGCCAGGCCAGTGTCTGCCGCGTAGGTAGAAGGTACAGTGCACTGCGAGTCTTCGCGTCGTTGGCCCGTCGAATAAGACCCGTGCCTTGTACTGCGACCTGGCTTCGAATCTTGGACCCAGACCTGCCGGTTTTGTGGTTTCCGGCGAGTTAATCTCTCTGAGCCTTGGATTTCTCACCTGTAGGGGAAAATATCGTAACTAATAAGGTTGCTTTAAGGATCAAACGTATAGAGAGCACTTGCTGGTATCCAAAATCAACCTCTTCCAAGTGGTTGCTGTTATTAGATAGCTTTTTCTAGTGTAAATAAAAATTTTCAAGCTTCGCAGCTGCCCTGTAAGCTAACATCTCCAATTCCCGAAAAGATAATTCACAACTCCAGGTTAAGAACTTTGCCCATGGTTATTTATTTATTGAACTGTCTTCATTAACTACCAGCCATATGCCAGGCACGGCTCTAGCCACTGAGGATAATGGTGAACAGGACTTAGGGCCAACCCTCCGGGCCGGTAAAAATGCTTAAGTCAACCTCTACGGGCGTGTTTTGACTCGTGTGTATTGTGACTTCCTCAGCCTGGGAACCTCTTGGGGTTGGGGATGGGGATGGGGGCGGAGGGGGAGGAATGGAATCATGGAGGGTTTCATAGAGGAGGTAACTTTTGAGCCCAGACGCCTTTCATTTTTTGAGGGGAAGGACTAGGGTGGGTGACAAAATAAAGACCTCTTAAATAAGCGAAGTTGTAAAATGCCTGAAAAAGAGAGTAGAGCACAGGATGGGATTGGAAATGAAGCTCTGAAGGTAAATCAGACTTATACCAGGGACTATTAAGAAACCTTAATAGTTTCTTAAGGTTTTTGTTGTTGTTATTGTTCCCATTGTAGATTATTACCTTAAAATTTTTTTTAATTAAAATGACCCATAATACTACCCTGTGACCACTGTTAATGTGCTATATCATCCATCCAATTCTTTAGACCTCAAACACACAAAGGAATGGGCTCTTCTGGGCATTCGATATTAGTGGCTTGATTTTCTCACATAATAACTACTCCATGAACTGCTTTCCATAGTCAAGTAGTACCTCACAATAGTTACAGATTCCCCACAATTTGTTACCGTGGCCTTCAGGGCTGCCAGACAAGTCCTTAGCTTGTGCCCCTGAGTTGATCCCATTTGCCTACATACTGTCCATCTATCCCTGTGCCATAAAAATACCAACTTTTTTTTTTAATTTTTCAGTGTTTTATTTATTTCTAGGAGAGAGAGACGGCGTGAGCAGGGGAGGGTCAGAGAGAGAGGGAGACACAGAATCTGAAACAGGCTCCAGGCTCTGAGCTGGCAGTCAGCACAGAGCCCGACGCGGGCTCGAACCCACGAACCGCAAGATCATGACCTAAGCGAAAGTCGGACGTTTAACTGACTAAGCCACCCAGGCGCCCCATAAAATACCAACATTTTTAACATAACGCTGTAACAAAAAAGTTTGGGAAGTACTACATGGAACTATATTCTGTAGCATCTTTTCCCTAAAGAGTTTAACTTACAGAATATTTTATACATACACAAAATTACAGTAGCTTAGTTAAATGACTGTCAGCTAGCCTTGGGAATTGTTGAAATGCCCAATCTTGTTTCATTTATCCACCCTCCCACCTTACTGGTGGCTTATTTTAAAGCATAGTGGGTTCTTAGTGTGCATCGTGAAGAGATCAATGCTATCAGACCTGATAACTGTCTTTTAGAAAAGCTAGTTGCAACAGTGTGGGGGCTAAGTTGGAGAAGCAAGAGGTTGAAGACCGGCAAACTCATTTTGTCATTGTCTGATCAAGAAATAGTCGGAGCCTAAACTTCAGAGAGGGAAGGAACCCGAGGGTTCTACAAAGAGACCTTACTGAGACAGATAACAACTGAGATACGACTAACAGCCGATGGGGTAGGGTGATGGATGAGGAAGCAAAGGTCAATTAGGATTTCTGACTTACACCCAGGATCTTCGTGATCTAAATCTTCATGATTTTAGACATGAATTTGAAGAGATGATGTACATCCTTAGAAGTGTTCAATAGATACTTGGCAGTTTGGGCCTGAAACTCCAAAAGTTCAAAACTGATGAGTAGTAAGGGAAATCTCTTAAACAAAAACTAAATGGATGATAAAGGGAGTGAGGTAAGGTAGAGTCTGGTGAAGGCTGACTGGAGTTTAAGAAATCTTTGATTAGTTCTCATAATTTTTTCTTTTTTCTTTTAGTGTAATGGAACAAGTGCCTGGGGAGCTTATTAACATACTAACATTTGACTTCTGAAGAGGTGCAGATTTGGGGATGTGAAAGGAGTAGAAATTAATAGAATTTGTGTTATTACTGTCTTATTTGATATAGCTGACATTTTAAAAAACATTAGCTTATATTAATGAGAAAATGCAGATTGAAAAAGGAAGTTGTGATTGTTACTAAACTGATGACTTGAAAATTTTTACTTCTCTGTACTGAGAATAATTTACAGGTGTACCAGTTTGTACTTGAAGGAGAGGCATATAGTGCTAAGGTTGGGGCAAGGCATCTGTTGTCAACTAATTGGATTAACATTTCAACTCTACTGCTTCTGAGCTGTGTTTGAGCATGTTACTTAGAATCTCTCAGGGTGAGGTACTGTAAGGATAATTTTCAAGCAAGGTACCTAACTGATAGGGCTGCTTTGAGATTTAAGCAAGAATTTCTGTAAAGTGCGATTAGCATGTTGCCTGACAGAAAAAGTGCTCAGTAAATTTTAACTGTTTATTCCTTGCACTCGGTGTTTGTGTTTTCCAGGTTTTTATTTACTTTTTAAATGTTTGTTTATTTTGAAAGGGAGGGAGGGGCTGAGAGAAAGAGAGAATCCCAAGCAGGCTCTGCACTGTCATCGACCCCATACCCACACCCCAGATATACCATGAGATCATGACCTGAGCCAAAATCAAGAGTCAAGACACTTAACTGACGGAGCCACCCAGGTGCCCCCAAGTATTTTCCAGGTTTTTAAAGGGTGAAATGGCTACCATATGTTTGGGGCCAACATGTAACAAATTCAGATTGTAATGGTATAGTTTAAATTTTGTAGAAACTGACTATTTTTCTATACTTAGATGAACAACTGAAATGTATATTATAATTGTGAATTGCTAATAACATTTTTTTCCCCAGGTGTGTGTTAAAAGAGTTAGAAACATTGGGAAAAGACTTATATGGCGCAAAACTGATTGCACAAAAATGCCAAGTCCGAAATTGCCCCCATTTCAAGAATCCAGTGAGTGGATCAGAATGTCTTCTCTCCATGGTTGAAGAGGGAAATCCTCATCATTATTTTGTGGCAACACAGGTGATACTGCTTTTAAAATCAGAGTCAATTTTAATCATTTCTATTTCTATTTCTATTTCATATGGAGCTGCTTATAATAACAAAAAATCAGGTGGAGATTTGGTAGGGTCCCCTCCCTAAGGAAAAAAGAAAAAATAAAACCTCAAGGCAACCTTACTGTTCACCTGTTTGTCAAGATCCCTCATGACCTTGTAACATGAGACCACTTAATCAGACTACATGTTTGTATGTTACCATATACAGGAAACAAAGAAGTAAAAAATATATAAGAAAATATGCCTCGTGGTGTTCAGGGCTCAGGCAGGAATAAAGTTGCTTCCTGGAAAGAACAGCCTCCGTGTGACCATTGTGACCATTCTCTGTGCTAGAACCGTGCTGCGAAGTGGTTTGATAAAATGTTTCAATTTTTTAAAATACAGGCTTTGAAGTTGCAGTCAATAAAAGCAGTTGTCACTAGAGAATTTGAGGAGAGAACCTTAGCATATTGATTTTTCTTCTTAATTACTGAAAAAAATTTTTAATAGTTACTGAGAAAAAGATGGGGTATGTTTCAGCATTGAAGGGAAAAGAAGTAGGGCAAATAGTTTACATTCTGTGTACATCAGTATTTTTTCATGTTCTTGGTTTATACTGTTTCCCTAAAAGTCATGTTTTATATTATTTGAAATTGTATCACTAGTATGGAACTGTTTCTGGCTTTTAAAGACCAGGACGGGGAAGGAGATACTCTTGATCTCCTTGAAGGGTTGATATTAACAAAGAAGTTCACATACATACAGATTTGCTTACATCTGCTTTTAGGATTATAAAATCACAAAATTACATGCAGAGCTGAATCTAGAATCTGAGTCCATGAATTCTTATTTTATTTCTATTCCTTCAACCTCTGTGAACACTCTTAACCCTTTTTGAAGCAGGTCTTAGAGTAGAAAGTCGGGCATTTCTTAACAGTCTTACCTTTGTGATAGTTTGTAATACATAGTGGTAGACTCTTGATAGATCCAGTTCACATTGTTGCCACTTAATTCTTTGTGCTCAGATTTCTTGTTTATCTTCCTTTTTTAAAATCATAAGATTTATTAGTGAGACATACTGATTTGAAAAGTAAAACTTGTAATCTCTTTTATTTTTTCCACTTAAGACATCTTATTTAATTGACATATTTGAACTAAATAGCACTATTTTTCTTTTTAATAGGATCAAAATTTGTCTATGAAGGTGAAGAAAAAGCCTGGAGTCCCTCTCATGTTCATTATTCAGAACACTATCGTCTTGGACAAACCTTCTCCCAAAACAATTGCTTTTGTGAAAGCAGTAGAGTCAGGTCAGCTTGTCTCAGTGCATGAGAAACAAAGTATCAAGCAACTCAAAGAAGAAAAGGGTTTAGTGAAAAACCCTGAACAAAGAAGTAGGAAAAAACACAAGAAAGTAAGTGGCCCCAATCCTCTTAGCTGTTTGAAGAAAAAGAAAAAAGCACAGGATACAAAGTCACCTGCCTCTGAAAAGAAAAGAAAAAGAAAAAGAATCCGGAACAGATCTACCTCAAAAATACTTTCTGAAAAGCAAAATGCAGAATGATAATCCTTTGAATACTTTTAAAGACATTCAAATGTGAAAAATAAATTTATTTTAAATCTGTACAAGTACTTACAATAAAAGACTGCTATTTTTGTAAATAAATATGGACTCATAGGCCTTTTCCTAAAATTATTTGTAAAAACAACAACTCATAGTGGATGGGTTTAGGCATTTTGGAGATCGTTTTTCAGTGTAAAACTTGCCTCACCATTGTCCCCCTACCTCCAACATAGGCAAATCGTGTAAAAAAAATCAAAACATACAAAAGGCTTGTGACAAAAAATGGGTGTCCCTTTTCATGTTTACAGTGAACCTTCCTCATTCTTTTAGTGGTTGTAGAATTTATATTCTCAAATAGTAAGAGTATGCTGCTACCTTTTGACCCATCCATTATTTGACTTTCTACTAGAAAGTGGAAATTTTGCTTAACTTGTATTACTCCTTTATTTTTCTAGTATATTAATATTTTAATGTTTATACATCCCAAATAAAGTATTTTTATTATTATGACTATAAACTTTGTTCACCACTGAACCAAGTAGCATGCCATGATTGAACTTATTTCTTCACTACTTTGTTGTTATTCCAAAGTTAATAATGTACTCATTTTCTTTTAGCATCTGACTCGGTCTTGCCACATTCTCTAATAGCTTTGTTAGAGATATTTATAATTCTTTTAATGTTTATTTTTGAGAGAGAGAGACAGCATGAATGGGGAAGGGACAGAAAAATAGGGAGACACAGAATCTGAAGCCGGCTCCAGGCTCTGAGCTGTCAGCAGAGAGCACAACAAAGCGCTTGAACCCACGAACTGTGAGATCATGACTTGAGCTGAAGTCGGATGCTTAAACCACTGAGCAACCCATATGCCCCTATATGTTTTTTTTTTAATGTTTTATTTATTTCTGAGAGAGAGAGAGACCGTGTGAGCAGGGGAGGGTCAGAGAGAGAAGGAGTCACAAAATCTGAAGCAGGCTCCAGGCTCTGAGCTGTCAGCAGAGAGCCCAACTCGGGGCTCCAACCCATGAACTGTGAGCTCGTGACCTGAGCTGAGTTGGATGCTTAACTGACTGAGCCACTCAGGCGCCCCCCCCCCATATGTTTTTAATAAAGTGTCTTGAAGAGCTCATTCTATTAGGAATTGAATAATCATACTTGTCTTTTTCAGCTCCCTTCCCAATTGTTTTAATCATCAGACCAAAATTAACAATGCTTCTGTGCTGGGATCTTGAAGTAGAATATGGGACAGGTGGGATCTGCTCCTTAGCCCCTGACTTGGTGCTGCCTGTGACACCTCTGTAGTGGTTCTTAGTCTGTATCGTTCAGGTGTCACGATGAGGTATGAAGTACGTCATGAATAAATTCTTGTTAATGACTAAAATAAATGACCATTCCTAAATTTGAGACCATAAATTTTTCTACAGAAACATTATTCTCAGTTGAAATCAGAGATGCTTTTTTGGGTTGACAGTGAAGTTCTAGCCTTAACTATACTGGGAATAAGGTGCAAGTAGCATTACCTGGCAAGCCAGCTTAGTGCTTGGGTTGTCCTTTGATTTTGTTTCAAATTCTTAACAGGGATATTTTTTTAAAGGAAGGCAAAGATACTGGGAAAAGTGAATATAGCTGTATAGTTCCTGTGATGAAAAAAAATTTTGTCAATAATGAGTTAGGATTACTGAGTCAAATGTAGACAGAGTGATTGAGCAGGTGAAATGTACACTGATGATATTTTCAATATGCTAAAATGCTTAACTTTTAGGTATTTCTGTTTTTAAAAGAAATTTTTTTATGTTTATTTTTGAGAGAGAGAGAGAGAGACAGAATGAGCAGGGGAGGGTCAGAGAAAGAGGGAGTCTCCAAATCTGAAGACAGGCTCCAGGCTCTGAGCTAGGGGTCAGCACAGAACCAGACGCGGAGCTCAAACCCACAAACCATGAGATCATGACCTGAGCTGAAGTCGGATGCTTTACCGACTGAGCCACCCAGGCGCCCCAGGTATTTCTCTTTTTAACAAAGCTTATTGAGGTATTGTTATTAATAATAAGTATATATGTATTTGGTCTTTATTCATGGTTCCAGGCTCACAGCTCCCAAAAACCATTGGAACTTCCTAAGTAATGAGCGCTTAAAGGTCTCTTATGTTAATGAGATGATTTTGAAAAACATCTAAGGATGGCAACTGGTTACCTTTGGACACAATCATGTGATTAGAGGGTTGGGACTTTTAAGTCTCCACCCCACCCCCATCCTCTGGGGAGGGGAGAGAGAAGAGAATGGCCATTGATTCAATCAACTGTGCTCATGTAATAGAGCCCCTATAAAACTGAAGGTCAGGGTTTGGAGAGCTTTCAGGTTAATAAACAGATGGAGACTGGGGAGAGTGACCCACCTGGAGAGGGCTTGCAAGCTTCTGCCCTTTCCGGTACTTTGCCCTATACATCTCTTCCATCTGACTGTTCCTGAATCAATCACCATTTTACAATGAACTTGTAGTATGTAAGATGTTTTTCTGGGTACCGTGAGTCACTCTAGCAAATTAAATGAATGGAGAAGACTGTTGTGGGAATTTAAGATTTATAGCCAGAGGTCAGAAGAACAGGTAACAGCCTGTATGGGTCTGAAGTGTGTTCTGAGGGGAAGGGAGGGGCCAGTCTTGAAGGACTGAACCCTTAACCTGTGGGATCTGAGGCTATCTATCTCCAGGTAGATAATGTCAGAACTGAGTTGAATTGCTGGTGTCAGAGCACTGCTTATTCTATGCATGAAGACTACCTCTGCCAATACACGTTGAAATTGGGTCCAGGAACCTCAAATACTTAACAGTGCTATCTAGTTGCCCAATAAGAGTGTCTGAACTGGAGAGGCAGAAAAGTCAACTTATTTTTATAAAATAGTAATTTTTTAAATTAACATTAAAATATATTTTAAAACTTTGCATTACTTAGTCATATTGCTTTAAAAAATATCTTCACGAAAGGATCTATCTTTGTACTATAATTCTTTTGTGAACAATACCCTCATAGCACCACCCCAGATATCCTTAGCACTACTTGCTTTATTTTCTCCATAATAACTTAGGGAAGGGGGCGTGGCACCATGTACACACATGTGATTGTAATCCATTTTGCAGGTTGGAAAAAAGAAAACGTTGAGAACCCCTGCTTTAGAGGGTAGCTGCTAGCTTTGTTAGGGATAAAGGTGGAGTACATGTGCTTTTGAACATCTGAAGTTTGCCAGACTCAAAAACAGTGTTTCAGAAAACTGCTGTTTTTTATGAACACTTCAAAAAAATATTTGTAGTGGAGTTTGGGCAGGATTCTGTATTCCCTAATTTTCAAAGCCCTACAGTCATTTCTCATTGCCCACATGTAAATTAAAGCTAGAAGTCATTTCAGAACACCTGAGGTTCAAAAGTAAAAAGATTTCCTGTTTTTTAATTATGCAGAGTTAAGAGATAATATTTTATGTCTCTGCATCTAGTAAGGCAAGGTGGCTGTGATTTGACAGGTTTAATCAATAGATTTTCATGAGTGGGTAGAATGAATAGTTTGTATTCTTTAAAATATTTTTTAAATGTAAATGTACTGCAGCTTTTCTTAAAAATTCTTTTTTTTAATAACTCCAGAACATTTTAATTCTGAAGAGTTTTAATATTTAAAAAGCCCCCACGGTTTCCAAATGCCCATCAAAAAGGAAAAGAATAATCAGTCCCAACACAACTGGGGGAAAAATTTTCTTAAGGAGGTGGAGGGATGCAGGTTGACAACCATTCTCTACCAAAAAGACAAGCGCTGCTTCCTCAAATAACCAGTCCGAATGTCACCGGAGAGGAATTAGCAGGAGGAAAAGAAGTGGCCCTATTTGCATTGTATATTGTATTGGGGCAATTAAATGCCAACTTAGCTATTTAAGAATGACTTGCTAAAACGTTGAAAAAATGAAAGACTTCGTCCTTGTCATAGACTGCCACTTCAGTGGAACATTCGGTGCACATGACCGGGTGATAGATTTCATCCGCTTCTGCCTCTACCTGCTCTGCAGCATCTTCATGATTAGACCGCATCTTCTTCCGGCCTCGTCGTTTCTTCCTGTTCTCTGGGGTTCTGTATCTTAGAACCTCCTCTTTGTTGACAGAACAATTCATCACAAACATTGCTCTATACTGAGTTTTGTAGGATTCATGCCTTTGGCAATCAAGACATAGTGTGGTCATGCAGGCAGGGCAATTCAAGACAGCATCACTATTTGGAACAGGCTGTTGTTGGTGGTGTGGCCTCTGTATTCCAAAACCATGGTAGCCTCTTCTCTGTGCATCAACCCAGGCCTGATCTCTGTTATCTTTCTCAGGATCGTATAGTAATTCACCATTTGTTGGAATCCTGTGTCGTTTCTTCTTTTTCTTCTTGGTCACCTGTGCTGTTTTGTCTTCATCCTCAGAATCAGAATCAAAATATATATCATCGTAGTACTTGGTCACAGCTGTTTCAACTTTTCCAGTTCCCGAAGAAGACCCTGTTTCCAGAGAGGATAACTTGTCCTCCATTGTTTTTATGGTGGAATTTAATTCGGCTTCCATTTCTTTTTCAAATTCATCTTCACTAGATGATTCATTTTCTCCAGTAAGACATTCTCTGATGAGTTTTCATTTTTGGTCAGGAGTTCCATGTAGAAGCACATCCACTTCATCTTCAGAACTGCTCAAAGCTGGCTCCTCGTCGCTAGGCTCCTCAAGTGCGTACGGGTCATAGTCATCCTGGGGCCGGTTCATGGTGGCCTGTACCCTCGATCACCATGTACAAGCCAAAAATTCTTAGTTTAGATGTAAATGAGAAAATATAATAACTTAGTGTAACTGTATCTATATAATTTGAGATCTAGAACTAAATAAGAATAAAGAGAAAAGATTGGGTATCTGGACTGAGCTTAGGAACTGATTTTTCATATGATCCTAGATTGGTGGCCTCTGAACATTTAATCATATATCCTTGTCAGTAAAAGAATTTTTGTGTCTACCTATAAATGTATGTTTATAAACTATGTAGATTTACTACTGTACATTATAAAATATACACAGGGAAAAAAAACCCAAATGTAAAGGATGGTGAAGATAAAATATTTTAAAATCTTTGCCATTAAATGGCTTCATTAGCTAATATTTCAAGACATAAGGTTTATCAATAATATTGAATATGAATCCACTTGAAGTACTTTTTACGATTATATTTTTTGCGAGACCTGACTAGGTCATTGGTTTTATAATATTTATGACAATGTATAGGGGGGAAAAAGAGTATATTAAGAGTAGACTGTGTTAATACATATTTGTNATATATTTTTTGCGAGACCTGACTAGGTCATTGGTTTTCTCTTATAATATTTATGACAATGTATAGGGGGGAAAAAGAGTATATTAAGAGTAGACTGTGTTAATACATATTTGTCAAATACGTGAAAATTAAGCCAGGTCTATCAGAAAGGATAACCATAGCCTCTCATACAATTTCCAGACCTAAACCAGTTCAAAGGCCCAGAGTGCTTCAATTTAAGGGGAGGCTGGGTTCTCCTGAGGAAGGACCCTGAAGCATTGCTGCAAGTTTCCCTGTAGCTATTTTCTAAAGTGATGTGCATTGTGGAATAGAAACACCTAGACTTTCGGGGGATTATTAGATACTAGCTCTCAATCGATTCTAACTGCTAGGGGTCTGTATATTGCTGGTCCGACATTTAAAATGCAGATTTATGGTGGTCAGGTGATAAACTGAGTCATAGGCTGTTTGAATCACAGAGGGCTCAGTAGATCCATGAGCCCTCCCTATGTTTTTTCTCCAGTTCCAGGATGTATTATTGTTAAAAACATAGCTCCCTATTAATGGACTAAGGGTCATTAGGGTATGAAGAGTCAAGGGGAAGTTATTTGAATTTCTCCTCTCTACCAGGATAGTAAACCAAAAGAATAGGACGTCATTGAATTATAGAGATAACAACCATCATTAAACATTTGACTGATGCAGAAGTGCCGTTCCTATTACATCTCAATTTAACTCATCGATTTGGTCTGTGCAGAAGGCAGATGGACTTTAAAGCATTACTACATTATTTTAATGTTGATCAGAGGGTGACTCATTTGAAGCAACTCTTCCAGATGTATTTCCTTTGCTGGAACAAATCTCCACAGCTCCTTAAATGTGATATGGAAAATGTCTCCCACCCCCGCCATTTTTAACAATTTGCTAGGACCACCAAAGCAGTTTGGTTTCCTTGACAGAGTTCAGCACACCTTCACCATCCTGCTTCATGCTCCATCAGCTTACCTGCTCTCAGTCATAATATAGTCTGCAGAGATCTTGATCATCTTGACATTGCATAAAAGATCATACTAACCCATGACATTGATGGCATTATGCAAATTTAATTTGATGAGCAGGATGTAGCAAGTACTACAAATGTCTTTGCCAAGCTTTATGAACTAGGGTTTAGGAAATAGACCCTATGAAAATTCAGGGGACTGCCACCTCAGTAAAGTTTCTGAGAGTCTAGTGATCTTTAGCATGTCAAAATAACCTCTTAGTGACACATTGCCACACCACAACCATGTATCACTCAGTAAAAAAACGGTACATGGGGGAGAGGAGAAGCAGTGCAGGGCATCAAAGTTTGGTATTTTGAGTATTGGAGGCAAAGCATGCCACATTTTAATATGTTACTGAGTAACCCATAAGGCTGAGAGATTCAATGGAAACTAGAGCAAAATATTGCAAGCTGTTTTTCTGCTTGGGCCACCAGATCCATTGATACTTGAAGTCTCTGTGGCAGTGTTGAGTCTCTGGCAAGTACAATGGAGAATCATGGCACATACTTCTAAAGTTTTGAAGGAAATGCATATCCTCTTTTTGCAGATAGCTATTATCCTTTGATAGAGAGCTATAAGTCTACTGCTGAGTCCTGACAAAGACCTAGACGTAGGATATCAAATGACCAGGCAACCTGAACTTCCTGTAACTAACTAGATGTCATCTGCCCATTAAACCATGAAGTTGGGCATGTCTGTGAAGTGGAAATGGTGCATAAGAGACCAGACTTAAGCAGGTCCAGCATGTATAGGTAGTGTGCATGAGTGAGTCTCCCACACTCCTTTGACACCAAACTGTGCTGTATTGCCTCCTTTTCCCCAACTCATGACCTCAAGGAGTTTTGCTTTGATCAGCTGACTGAAGAGGAAAAAAACCTGAGCCTAGTTTATAGATATTTTCACACTATATGCTGCTCCAAACCAAAAGGGAATACAACATTAAAGGGCAACATTAAAGCCCCATTCACCAATGGCCCAGAAAGATGACAATGAAAGGAAATTCCCCTATTGGCAGAACTTTGAACAATATATCTGGCTGTCCACCTTGTTTGGATTCTGAAATGGTCAGAATTATAGAACTTGACTGATTTATAGGCAGATACTAATGGCTTAGCTGGATAGTTAAGGGTTTGGAAAGAATCAGATTGAAAGATTGGTGGGAAAGATGTCGGGTGAAGAGGTCTCTGAATAGATTTTTCAGAATGGTCACAGAGTATTAAAGATATTTGTGTGTCAGTTGAATGTCCATCAATAGGTATTTACTATATAGAAGGCTCTCAATAATCACATGGACAAAGATGCACTTTCTATGAATGTCAGCCTCTTTCCCACCTAATTGAGTGCCTGTTCACTGGACTAAGGAACAAAGTAGTTATGGTGGTAGCAATGGACACCATACATCGGCTTCAACAACATAGCTGACCTAACTACCGCTACTGTTGAGTACCTAACATACAAGAGACCAATACTGAGTCCCCAGTATGGCACCATCCCTGGGAGAGTAGAGGGAAGGAACCAGTGAGCTACCTAGGTTAGCTTGATTGGTAGGTTGATTACACTGGTCCTTTCCATCATGGAAGGAATAGAAATGCATCCTTAATGGAACCAAGCCTATTCTATATACGGATTTCCTTTTCTTTCCCATAATGCTTTTGCCAGCACTGCCTAACAGCATGCTTTATTTGCCATCTTGGTATTCCACCAACATTGCTCCAGTCAAGGAAGTTGTGATATTAAACGATCTTGCTATATAAACGTAATTCTTACAGTGTCAATTTGGAGACAATACGTGGAAAGAATAGATATTCTTTTATAAGATGTAGTATAAGCTTTGAATCAGAGACCAATGTATGGTTGTCGCTCCCATAACTAGAATACCTGGGAACAAGAATTTAGGAACAGAAGTAGAAGTTGCTCCTTTCACTGTCTCATAAACCACTCAGAGAATTTTTGCTTCATTCCCTCTGCAGCTTTGAGCTCTGCTCATTAGGAGGTCCTGTGTCCAAAGGAGGAATACCTCTACCAAGGATACAACATAATCCTATTGCTTTGGAAGATAAGACTGCCACCAGGTCGATTGGGGATTTCTTTCTTATGTTTCTGAACCAACAGGCAATGAAGTGAGTTATTCTACTGATGGGATGATTGATCCTAGATTCCAAGAACAAACTGGATTGCTGCTACAGAATGAGAGTGGGAAGGTCTATTTCTGCAATCTAGGAGAGTCTCTAAGATGCCTCTTAGTATTTCCATGTCCAATAGTAAATGTTAATAGAAATGACTACAAGCAGAGGAAGGCAGATCTACTGGGTATTCAGACCCTTCAGGAATGAAGGTGTTGTTACCTCACCAACTAAGGAACAAATTGAGATTCTGACTGAGGTCAAAGGAAATATGGAACAGGTAGTTGCAGTAACCAGCCTCCAAGATGGTGCCCACAGAAGTTCACTTCCTGGAATTCATAAGCTGTGTGTCCTTTCCCACACTGGACAGAGCTGACCTGTGTAAACATAGGATATTACTATTATGAAAGTGATGGTGTGTAATTTCTGGAACTAGGTCATAAAAAACATAATGGCTCCCATATTGTTCTCTTGGATATTTGCTCTGGGGTAAGCCAGCTCCCATGCTGGGAGGCTATTTGAGTAGCCCTACCAAGAATTCCATGTGGAGAGGAAAGGATGTCTTCTGCAGTTAGCCAGCATCATTTTATTAGCAGTACGAGTGACCCATCTTGAAAGTAGGGCCTCTAGCCCTCCTCAAGCCTTCCGATGACAGCAATCCAGCTAACATCTTGACTGTGATTTCATAGAGGGCAGAACCACTCAGTTAAGCCCCTCCTGAATTGTTGGCCCAAGGAAATTATGTGAGATAAGCATTTGTTGTAGTTGTAAATCACTACGTTTTGGGTTAATCTGTTATGCAGCAAAAGATAGCTAATACCAGAGGAAGAAGGAAGTTTAAAATATCAGCTATGGCCTTATGTACAGTTACATAAATCATGTCTCTAACAGTAATGAGTATATTCTTCCTTGCTTGTTATATGTATACACATCTATATTTATGTATATTGTATATAAGTATATTAATAATATGTTAACATAAGTAATATAAATATATGTGCATATGTATTATGTATGCATATACATTATATATAATAGAATCATATACTTACACATGCATACTATTTTCTTCTCTCTCTTCCTTTCCCTAATTCTTTTCTATGAGTGTTTTTGTTTATTTAAAAAATGTTTTTAAAGTTGATTTTATTTATTTTGAGAGAGAGAGAGAGAGCGCACAAGCAGGGAAGGGTCAGAGAGAAGAAGAGACAGAATCCCAAGCAGGGTCTGCAACATCAGTGCAGAGCCCAGTGGGTGGTTTGAACTTACAGACTGTGAGGTCATGACCTGAGCTGAGATCAAAAGCAGATGCTTAACTGATTGCACCACCCAGGTACCCCTTTGTTTGTTAATTTGATGTTAACTTTACTCTTTAATCTTTAGGTAACAGAATTTCAGATGGGACTGAGACAGAAATGGAGGGGTGAGCAGTATAGTTCAGAGATAGCTACAGTGATCATTAGGACTTTGTATCTTCTCATTTTGTAAAGAAGGTGCAAATAACTTCATTTGCATGAAGGATCATTGCATCACATTAGGTGAAATAGGGAATTGTTTGTTACATGAAAGTTGAAATATGTACAGAAGGGTATGGATGGATGCTGAATGGCCAAAGGGGTTTATTGTCCAGGTCCAAGCCCACCTTTCTATACTCTCCATGGTGATGATGGCGCCAGAGCTCTGCAAACCACAGTTCTCTGGGGCACCTGCTTTCTCTAAGATTCGTCCAATGTGGGGCGCCACAGGCAAGACCTGAAAGGACTGTGGAGGAAGAAAGAACATGCCTCTTCCTGTGAGCTTACTGCAGATTCCTTGAGGTTCTAATGAGTGTCACTGCGTTACTCTCACAGCAGCTGTTTCTCTCTTACCAATGATCCCTAAATCCAATGTGCAACGCTTACAGAAACGTCTGTATTACCTCCACCCCTCTCCCTCAGCCAGAGATCCAGACATCAGCACTAGCTGGCTGGAGCCCATTCTTCTGAGATCTGTCTGGGAAACAGATCTGTGGGTCCCCTCCTATGGGCCGAGAGATGTCACCACCAATAGATTAAAGCCTACCTCCTTAGAGGTTTCAGCTTCACAGGGCTCCTTCTCCAAGCTTCTAAGTTTTAATAATTCTAACCTCTTCCCTTTCTTTCCTTGCCCTAAGAACAGAAGCTACTTCATGCAGTTACTACCCCCAGAATTCTTTGAGTTCTCTTTTTATCTATTTAGTTACCTGGTTAACTACCTGATACCTATTCATACCTGTTTAGATTAAATTCTCGCTATTCACATAATTGGTGTGCTTTCTCTTCCCTGACTGGACCCTGATCTAACTAACAATCCCTGGTTGAATTAGCCAGCCTGATTCATGTGCCCATTTGGGAAGTAGGGGGAAGAGGTCAGCTCTATTCAAATTATATAGACTGGGATTGGATAAAGGATGGTCCCCCAAAGAAAAACATGGGGTACTATTACAAAGTGAGGTAGGAGGGATCAGGCAAAGAATAACTACATCTACATATTAAGATAGACTTTAAAGTTTATAAAATACTGTCTCACAACCTGTCTCTGTCTTCAAAAAACCTTCTTAATACAATCCCTATAAAGGTAAAAAGATAAATGCAAGTGAGATGCCATATCATAGCTACCAAGATGGTTATAAGCAAATAGACAGAAAATAACAAGTGTTGTCAAAGATGTGGAAAGGGCACCTGGGTGGTTCAGTTGGTTAAGTGTCAGACTCTTGATTTTAGCTCAGGCCATGATCTCACAGTTGGTGGGATTGAACCCCGCATCAGGCTCTGCCCTGACAGCACAGAGCCTGCTTGGGATTCTTGCTCCCTCTCTCTCTGCCCCTCCCCTGCTTATGCTCTCTCTCTCTCAAAATAAATAAATAAACATTTAAAAAAAGATGTGTAGAAATTGAAACCTGCACACATGCCTAGTAGGAATGTAAAATAGTGCAGCTGCTTTGAAAAAAAAAAAAAAAGTCTGGCAGTTAAACATAGAACTATCATGTATCTAGTAATTCCACTCCTAAGTATTACCCAAGAGAAATGAAGACCTATGTCCATGCAAAAACTTACATAGGAAAATTCATAGCGGCATTATTCACAATACCAAAAAGTAGGGACGATCCAAAAGTGCATTAACTGATGAATGGATAAACAAAATGTATCCATTCCAATGTATCCATATAATGGAATATTATTTTTTAACAAAAAAAGAAATGAAATACATACTACAACATGGGTGAGCCTTGAAAACATGCTAAGCGAAAGAAACCAGTCACAAACGGTCACATATTGAATAATTCCATTTATTCAAAATAGACAAATCTGTAGAGACAGACATAGGTTAGTGGATACCCAGGGCTGGGAGAGGTGGGGGTGAATAGCGGGTAAGGGGGGATTAGGTTTCTTTTCAGGGTAAGGAAACATTTCTAAAGTTGATTGTGCTAATGAACGTACAACAATGTGAATATATTAAACCATTGAATTTGTACACTTTAAATATTTATTTTTAGGAGAGCACAAGTGGAGAAGGGGCAGAGAGATGGGGACAGATTAGCGGGCTCTGCAACTGACAGGCTGAACTCACAACCCGTGAGATTATGACCCAAGCCAAAGTTGGATGCTGAACCTACTGAGCCATCCAGGTGCCCCTGTATACTTTAAATGGATGAATTGTGCTTTGCGAATTATATCTCAATAAAGCTGCTTTTAAAAGTACATACAGTAGAGGTATATACTCAGTTAAGCATCTGATTCTTGATTCATGCTCAGGTCGTGATCTCTCAGTTCCTGGGTTCAAGCCCTGTATCAGACGCCACACTGGCAGCATGGAGCCTGCTTGAGATTCTCTCTCTCCCTCTCTCTCTGCCCCTCCCCTGTTTGTTCTCTATGTCTCTCTCAAAATAAATAACAATAACATAAAAACAAATAAATAAAAGTATATACCGTGGGGGGGCACCTGGGTGGCTCAGTCAGTTGAGGTTCTGACTTTGGCTGGCTCATGAGTTCAAGTCCCCTATTGGGCTCACTGCTGTCAGCGTAGAGCCTTCTTCAGATCCTCTGCTCCCCCTCTCTTTTTGCCCCTCCCCCGCTCGTGCCTGCTGTCTCTCTTTCTCAACAACAAAAAAGTATATACCATAGTTATATACTACATACTTATTCATTAATTAGTCATGTACCTGAATGAATTGAACAGAGTATACCTCTGCACCTTAGATGTTTTTAGTGGCAACTGAAGAAGCAAAGAAAATGTATGAATGTTTCCATTTTCTTTTAAGGAAAAAAATTATCGACAAGCTGTTTGGGTGCCAGTGCACCATTTCTCATTCTCCTGTGAATTAATCTCAGGCGGACCTCTGCAAGGTGACTAATGCTCACTGTCCACTCCCTGATGGGGTCAGAAAGATGCCATCTGTTCCCTTCAGCTCCCAAAATGGTACAGATTATCTAAACCTCTCTAACAGGCAGCAAATGCTGAAAAGGTATGTCTTCCAAATGCTCATCACTTTGCACAACTATCTTACAATGATGTTTTGTTTAACTTGATGTGAAAATGATAATCCCTGTGTCATGAAATAGTATGCTCTCCAGAACTGTTTTCACATGTCACTCGTTTACGTGGTGAGTGTCATGAGCAGGATGATGTTTAGCAATATGATGTTATGACATTCACAGTGGCGTTCATAGAGTTTTCCCGATTCAGAAAGAGCAGAGGCAAGAAAAGAAACTGTCAAGGAATGGCAGGAGAGTTTAGAAGACCCATGTTTATAGTTAGCATGGAGGGTCCGCATTTGTAGTTTCTTAAATGGTGGTGAGCCCAGAGAGTGGGTCAGGTGGGTAGTATGACAGTAATGCTGACAGCTTCTAGGTTTTTCTATCTCATCATCATTTTCTAAGATAATACATTTAGACAGTCAGATCTATTACTAGGCTTGTCTTTGGTTAAACATCAAAGACTTTTTAGAAACAAATTAATTAATTTTTATGTATTTATCTATTTATTTTTTAGAGAGAGCATGCGCGTGTTTGAGTTGGTGAGGGGCCAAGAGAGAGGGTGAGAGCATCTCAAGCAGGCTCTGCATCCAGCAGAGATCATGACCTGAGCTGAAATAAGAGACAGACACTTAGTTGACTAAGCCACCGAGGCACCCCTCAAAAGCCTTTTTTTATTCTACCCTTGTTTTCTAATTTTTTTAATAGTTTCTATTTATTTTTTCAGACAGAAAGAGACAGCACGAGTGGTGGAGGGTCAGAGACAGGGAGACACAGAATCTGAAACAGGCTCCAGGCTCTGAGCTGCCAGCGCAGAACCTGATGCAGGGCTCGAACCCATGAACCGCGAGATCATGACCTGAGCTGAAGTCAAACCCTTAACCGACTGAGCCACCAAGGCGCCCCTCTACCCTTGTTTTCTAGTAGAGGTTGATGTCATTTCTGGCACCTGAGTGCTTAATAAATGTTGAATGAGTGAATGAATGAATGAATGAATGAATGAAATTGAATTGGATGAAATGAACTCTTTTATCATACCTGTATCCAGGCTCTTCAGCCTTCCTAACTCATGACTCTCAGTAACACTGTTTCACATATGTATGACAAAAAGGGGGCCATCTAACTTAGATTGCCAATACAGTATACACATTGCTCAGAACTTTGTTCCCTGAGTCTTTGGAATTTGGAAATAGTCATCAGTTAGGGGAAAAAAATACATTTTGGTGAAAAGGAAAAATGTTTAGAAATATGTTGTTGGAAAAATAGGTACTCTAACTGAAATATTGTTAAGTTTATTAAGTTTATCTGCCTCTAAACATTATTTATTACTTTTCTCATCATTGTTTTATGAATTATTCTGATTGAGATAATCTAATGTGTGTGTATGGGGGCACTGAGAGAGACCGCATGCATGTGCACATGTATACACTCCCTTGCACATAAAACACATTTTTTTTTTAGAACAGGTGTGGTTACAGTGCAAGGCTAGTGGCTGGGCCCCTCATCAGTCCTACAGCTCTATTTCCCAGAGGTCATTGCTAATGCACAGGGGACATAGGTACACTGTCTCTGTCTTTCTGTGTCTGTCGACCCAACCCCCACCCCCAGCTGATAATAAGGGAGTCACCATTGGACCACATTTGAAATTACTGTCTGATTCAGTGTCCTTTCAACAGTGTCTTTACCCTTTGCACTGATACACACACTCCTCTGACCTCCTAGGGGGATGGCCCTTACAACCCCCAGTGCTTCTCACTGCAATGAGAAAGGACTTGAGTCTTTCTGAATGTCACGGGCCATCATCATGTATCTAACCCCCACCACACTCTGGCTAAGCACACTCTAGACCATCTGAATCTTTCCTTAGTGACTTTGGTGAAGTGACAAAAGGGGGAGAAGAAAATGACACTACTAAAGTGAAAAAGGGAAAAAGTGATCAGAAATAGGTACATAAATAAACCATCAACATGAGAAGCAGAATGCTGTGGGGCAGTGGGTCTTAGTCCTTACTATGCAGCGAGTCATGGGGAATAGTAAAACAAAACAAAACAAAACAAAAAAACAAATAGATGCCCACTCCCCAACCCCTCCCCCAAGATATTTAGGTTCCTTTAGTGTGGTGTAGAATCCAGACATTTATTTATTTATACATACATACATGCATACACATATATACATAATAGATTACCGGTTTATTACAAAAGGATGTGCCCAGGAACAGTCAGATGGAAGAGACATGTAGGGCAAGGTATGGGGAGCAGGCAGAAGCGTCCATGCTCAGAGTATGGCGCTCTCTCCCAATCTCCACCTGTTCACCTCCTGGGAAATTAGATATTTGCATAATTTCAATGTTCCTCGGATGAGGAACCAGATTGAGAACGTCTGGTATAGGAGTCAGGCAGTTCCAGGCCCAAACAATCAACGGAATTTCTCAGATTTTTTGTGGGTAAAACAGAGTTGTACAGATTGTAAATAAGTCAATGTCTGGTACTTAGCATATGTTCGATAAAAAGTGCATAGGTTATAATGGAATACTATGCAGCCATTAGAACTTGTATGTTAGAAGACTGCTTGAGAAAACAAGTGTTTGTTCCCTTACCCCCATTCTCTACCCACCCAACTTCTGCAGGCACAAATGTGGGCCCTATTTTCCTTCCTAAGGAAAACATGATTCACAGCAGCTTTTCTCATCCCTTAGCTGCAAACTTGTCTCTAATAAGATGTTTCCAAAAATCAAATGAGCTCTCTAAGAGAGATGCCTGAGCTTCTGAATATTTTAAAAGCTTTCCAAGTGATTCTAATATGTAGCCAGGGTTCAAGAGCTCTAATGGAACAGTGCATCTCAAACTTTGGTTTGCATAAGAATCATTTGGAGATTTTATTAAAACTCAGCTTTCTGGGTCTTTCCTCAGGGAGTCTGATTCAGTGGGTCTTGGGGGAGGGCCCAGAATTTTCATTTTTAGCAAGCTCTTAGCTCCTCTGACTGGCAACATTAACATCAGCTGGGAGCTCATTAGAAATGCAAATCCTGAACCCTGCCCCAGAACTTCTAGTCAAAAATCTCCAGGTGTGGAATCCAGAAACTTGTGTTTCAACAAGCTCCCCAGGTGATTCTTGTGCATGCTAAAATTTAGGAACCACCTATCTAGATAAAAACAGAACAATAACGTAGGAGAGAAGACAGTTCCCAGAATCTGGGACTATCATCAGGATTTCAAATGTCTGATACAGGAACCAGATTCTGAGGCCAGTGCTGGAGAAACCACAAAGGAGTAAGTATAAGAGAAGTTGGTCCTCCGAGGAAATTCAGGTGCCATTACCAAAATAAGGGGAAGCAATGTTAGGTAAAGAAAAGTAACTATCCCCTACAAACATGGAGGGATGGGGAGCCATGGCGCTGTCTTTGAGAATGAAATAAAATCATGCACACGAAAACGTTTCTCAGCACCTGGCATGCAAGTATTTAGTGAATTCTATAAATTCCTCTTATTAAAGCAGCATGTTGTGAGCACTCAGTATAAATAGAGTAAGAAATATGACCTTTATGTTTCTGGTGTTAAAAAATGATTAAAGAAAACCGTTTGGGTGATACAAACTTCAACACTTTGTAAAGTGGACTGTCTCCTCTTGGAGAAGTGCAAAATGGGGCAGAAGACAGAAGACTTGTACAGGATAAAGAGTAAAGAACAAGGAAGAGAAAAATATCTGATTGGCTGGGGCCTCGTAGTCAACTGTGTTTGGGGTGAGAAGGATCAAGGAAGCATGTAGAGAGCCCCGAGTTGGCTTGGTGTCTGGGGATTGCTTGATGGGATGTAAGGTATTTTGGGGTCAAGAAGAGTGTTTATAGGGACATGGAAGCTATCTGAGTTTCAGTTCGCTGGTGTGGCACCCGGGGCAGGAGCGGCTCCATCTTGGGCCTAGAAATTTATTTTAACACTGGGTTTTATGTTTAGGTCTATGATCCATCTCAAACTAATTGGTGTGTATGTGATGTTGGGTCAAATTTCTTTTTTTATTTTCTATATGGATCCATCCAGTTGTTACAGAAGCCTTTAAAATACTTTCCTTTCCTCATTAATTTGGTTCCTATTTTCCCATGTTGATGCATACATACTCCTGGAGGTCTTGGACTTTAAGTCTGATGTAAAGTATTATAAAATGGGATTTGGTTTCTAAATAATAAGAAGGCAAAATGACAATAGCTTGAACAAGCATATCAATTAGGTATTCCTAAATATCAAACTATGCCAAAGCTCCCTGGTTTAAATCAATAATCATTTATAGTTAGTGGCTATGGTTTAGTGGGTCTGAGCTTGACTGGATACTTCTCCAGTTGTGGTAGTTGAGCCAACTCTGCTTCTCAGTGAAGGTCTGTGGTTTGCCTAGGATGGCCTCCTTCCTCCTGGGATTGGAGAGTGAGGGGCAAGCTAACCAGGACTACTCTTCTGTAAAGGAAGGTGCACAAAATGGCAAGCAGGAATGCTGAGGCTCATACGGCTCAGGCTCAGAAGCAGCTCTATTCTACCCAGGAAGCGGTCACATTGGCTGAACCCAAAGTCAGAATATGCACAGTACACTCAGCCCATGATGATGAAAAGGATATGATGTGAAGGATTAGAGACAATTAGGGACACATTTTCAATCCACCACAAGATACATTTATTGATCTCCTGTGAAAGTCCAGAGGTAGACAGTCCAGGGCTGGTGTGAGCTACAAAATTCTTGGGAACTCAGGCTGCTTTACCCTATTGCCTATCTGTGCATGGCCTCACTGTCAAGGTGGTTTCTTTAGCTCTCACCGTCAGGAGGAAGGAACAAAGTAGAAAGAGAACAATGGCCTCATGCTAACTATATTTGAGGGAGGTTCCTAGAAGTTGACACATGACCCTTCCACAACATGTGCCTACAGCTGGTTGTAAGAAAAACTGAAAATATAGGTTCCAGCCACATACCCAGGTTAATCAGGAGGTCTGTTCTCTAAGAAAGCAGAGAAGAATGGATATCGAGGACCAAACAAGTAATGACTCAAACACAGGGTTTCAATAAGTATTTGTTTTTTTATTTACAAATCTTGACATTCTATAAAACAATAGTTGGTAATTTTCTTATGGGAGAAGAGTGTTGTCCTTCTCAGTAACAAAATAAGAACAAAAAATATGGTCAGTGGTTCATATTTAACATTTCAAGTGCTTCCTTCAGGTCTCATAATTCCGACTGAGAACCACTTGTATTAATAGCAGTATTTTCTCTCTAGATCTCTAGACTTATTGGCTTCAGTAGTATTCCAATCAAAGGATTAAAACTAATAACGTTCAAAACCACAATAAGGTACCACAACACACCTATTAAAATCATTAAAATAAAAAACCAAACTGTGGCCAGAATGTGGAGCTCTATAATAAGGACTCTCCTACATTGCTGGTGAGAAAGCAAAATGGTACAGCTATTTTGGAAAACAGTTTGGCAGTTGCTTGTAAAGTTAAACATTGACTTAAGTGTTTACTGAAGACAGGTCTATGTTCTCACACAATCTTGTATGCAAATGTTTATAGCAGCTTTATTCCTAACACTAAAAACCGGAAACAAAGTATCTACAGGTGAATGGATGAACATTCTGTTAAATCCACAGGATGGAATACTATTCAGCAACAAAAAGAAATCAATTCCTGACACACATAGCAACAGGAATAAATCTCAAAATAATTAGGTGAAAGAAGCCAGAACAAAAAGGTTACAAACTTCGATTTCATGTATGACCTTTTGGAAAAAGCAAAATTATAGGGACAAAAACCAATCAGTGGCTGATCAGCAGGGCTGGGAGTGAGGGGAGATGAATGAAAAAGGGGTACAGGAAACCTTTTGGGGTGGAGGCACCTGGGTAGCTCAATCAGTTGAACATCTAACTTCTGCTCAGGTCATGATCTCTCAGTTTATGAGTTGCAGCCCCGCATCAGGCTCACTGCTGTTAGCCTGTCAGGACAGAGCCCACTTCATGTCTTCTGTCCCATGCTCTCTGCTCCTCTCCCTCTTGCATTAATCCAAAATAAATAAATAAATAAATAAATTTAAAAAAATATATAGGGGTGATGGAAAGATTATCTTATGTGGTTGTTGCAGAATTGCTTACTTTCACATACCTCAATCTAATGAATTTTACTGTATAAAAATAACCTCTCCATAACCCTGACCTAAAAATATTTCTTTAACAACAAAAAGTGCAATTCTGATAAAACTCCGAAGGAAAAGGGGGTTCTGATGTAAACTGATGTTTGAAACTTTTTTTTTTACTAAGAAAACCGTGCAGTTGGTTTTTGCTATAACCAAAGTCTCATTAATAGCATGGAAAGATCTAGCTGCAAACAATTAATCACTTTTGCATTTTTACTTTAGTTCAGTATCTGCCCAACGTGAAACCCATAAACCTATTTGGGAAAATGCCTCTCAGCATTGTTTGACACTCCAGTTATATTCTGCTAGGTACTGAAGGGCTAAAAGGAATTGTTTTTGTAATGCAAATGACATACCCTAGAGCCACGGAAATGATACGGGAGATTCTGTAAGAGTAATTGTTCTGTTCTGGTAGAAGAAAAGATTAATAACCGCTCTCACAGATTCAAGATGCAGTCCTTTGCTTTCATTACACCTAGGCTTGCTAAATATTAGACCAAAAGACTTTCCTGAAGGAGGGCTGAGGAGACCTGTGTGAAGAAAGAGAAACACCTGGGGTAGGGGTGAATGGAGGGTTGGGGTGAAAGTGGGTGGAAGGGATGGAGATGGTAAAGAGGGAAAAATAGTGTCAGGGAGGAGGAGCTGCTCTTCAAAAGGCTTAGGTCAAATACTAGAGGAAGACACATTGACCAATAAGGCAATAAAGTGTGACAGGTAGACAGACATGTTAAGCTCCACCTCAGGGTGTCTTGGAAATCACAGGGCTTCTAGAAGAGGTAATTCTAAAACTGAGAGAAGAAAAGCAGCTGATGTAGTTGTGCAGGGTACTGAAGCACGGAAGGCTCCAGAGTAGACCCTTGTGTAGGGCTGGGGTTTGGAGAACAAATGGAGTGTGGGTATGGAAGAGGCTGGTATGTTTGAAGAGGTAGGCAGGAGTCTGCTCTGTGAGTCCTTGTAGATCTTGACCTCTATTTGACCCTGTAGCCAATGCAGGACCACTGTGGAAAGTAATGTGATAATATTTGAATTTTTAATCAATCGTATTGTTAACTCGGAGGAGTGTGGGAAGTCCTGTAGCGTAAGGGTAGGGGGTGGACTGTGGAGACACCTAGCCCATTTAGGAGACTTGTGGTAGTCCAGATGAGAGATCATGGTGGCCTGAAATGAGAGGCAGTAGCCATGGAAATGGAGAGGGACAGGTTATTTTTTTCTTTTTAAAGTTCATTTGTTTTGAGACAGAGCAAGAGAGAATCCCAAGCAGGCTCTGTGCTGTCAGTGTGGAGACCGATATGGAGCTCCATCTCCAGAACTGTGTGATCATGACTTGAGCTGAAATCAGGACTTGGATGCTTACCTGATTGAGCCACCCAGGTGTCCCTGGGGAGGGACAGTTTTGAGAACCTCAGAGTAAGGTTCTGAAGATGTGGAACCTCAAATAAGGTTCAGATTTTTAAAGCCTGACTTAAAAGCTCTACTAGCTGGCTCTAGCTTCTGTAGCTCCTTCTATACCTTTGATCCTGCCTCACTTATTCCTTTTTTAAAAATATAGTTTGTCAAGTTGGTTTCCATAGAATACCCAGTGTTCACCCCAACCAGTGCCCTCCTCCATGTCCATCACCACCCTTCCCTTTCCTCCCACCCCCATCAGCCCTCAGTTCTCAGTATTTAAGAATCTCTTATGGTTTGCCTCCCTCCCTCTCCTTATTTTTCCCCTTCCCGCTCCCCCATGGTCCTCTGTTAAGTTTCTCCTGTTCCACATGCGTGAAAACATACGGTATCTTTCTCTGCCCGACTTATTTCACTTAGCATAATACCCTCGAGTTCCATCCACATTGCTACAAATGGCCAGATTTCATTCTTTCTCATTGCCAAGTAGTATTCCATTATATATATAAACCACATTTTCTTGATCCATTCGTCAGTTGATGGACATTTAAGCTGTTTCTATGATTTGGCTATTGAAAGTGCTGCTATGTATCAGCCCTCCCATATCCCTTGGGTAAATCCCTAGCAGTGCTATTGTTGGGTCATAGGAGAGTTCTATTGTTAATTTTTTGAGGAAACGCCACACTTTTCCAGAGGGGTTGCACCAGTTTACATTCCCACCAACAGTGTAAGAGGGTGCCCGTTTCTCCACATCCTCACTAGCATCTAGAGTCTCCTGATTTGTTCATTTTAGCCACACTGACTGGTGTGAGGTGGTATCTCAGTGTGGTTTTGATTTGGTTTTTCCCTGATGAGTGACGTTGAGCATCGTTTCATGTATCTGTTGGTCATCTGGATGCCTTACTTATTCTTATTGGCTTTATTCTCAGGGAGAATATTGAGATAAGGCCAGAAAAATGGCCCACTGCTTTTAGGCTTATGGGAAAAAGACCTAGAGTTGAGGATGTCGGCCAGTCCTTTGTCAGGTGCCACTTCTGGGTCTGGGTCACGATGAGGGTGTGTGAATGTACTTCTTGAAGAGAGGTGTTATCAGGCGAAGGATGAAAGAGGAGAGGCAGGAAAACACAAATTACAAAAAGGCATCCATTATATGTTCCAAATTCCGTAATAGGTGGGGCTTTGGACTGGTATAAAGTACAGCTTCCTGTTCCTGCAAAGTTAAAGAAATGACTAGGCTAGCTGGTTGGGAATCCCAGAGTACTGCTTCATTTGCTGCCATTTGATGGCCTATGTCCTTAGTATCAGGACAATTATTTAGTATCTAAACTGGTCTACTTTTGTCTGGGACAAATGTTAAACTTGACCCATGTTAGATTATGGGTGTGAACCAGGATGGTCCCAACCAGCTGAACACATGGTCCCCCCTAATTCTGGGTCCTGTATGTGGCTGGGGTTTCCAGAAATCTCCTGGTTAGTTGATGTTTTGCTTCCTTTGTACTGATTCTGAAACATGGAGCCGGGGTTTTCCGGATCCATCCTCTGTCTTGCCACCCGAGATGGTGTTTCCAATCCCTGGCCTTTTCCTACTTTCCCTTTCCCTCTGTTTCTCCATCACCACTGAGACAGAACATATGAACATTAGCCTGACCCCTTTCAGGAGGGCAGAAAGTGGACCCAGTGACCATTTGCATTGTATCCAAGTTGTCATCATCAGGCTTGTGTTTTGTGATATTGTATTGATAATCAAAAATAAAAGCAAAATAATTGTTGCAAAAGTAAATCCTCTTGATCATTTGTAGGTCTCTGTCTCTTGAATGCTCCTAAATCTATAGATCTTCAGTGCCTACCACATAATACTGGTGCCATTTTCTCCCACTAGACTTTGGACACCTTGAGAACTAAGGTCACATCTTAGTGTCATCATTTTCTATTACAATGCTTGTGCCTTGTCAGGCATTTCTTCAACTAAACTGAAGTTTAACATCAAGTTAATAATTGTGCTATTAAATTCAGCAAGAGGGTGAAACAGAGAAATTATTTCAGTGAATGATCTATCCACATTCATCTGTGTCCATAATATAGATTCAGTAGTGGTGACCATAATACATTGTTTGATCAGAACTCTATTTAATCCACTGCTCTTTTTGTTTTTTGTTTTTTTTTTTAATGTTTTATTTATTTCTAGGAGAGAGATAGAGAGACAGCGTGAGCAGGGGAGGGTCAGAGAGAGAGGGAGTCACAGACTGAAACAGGCTCCAGGCTCTGAGCTGGCAGTCAGCACAGAGCCCGACGCGGGGCTCAAACCCACGAACCGCGAGATCATGACCTAAGCGAAAGTTGGACGCTTAACCGACTAAGCCACCCAGGCGCCCCTCCACTGCTCTTTTTGGTAGTGATTACAATAGATAAACATTGTCACATCAACACTGACAAGGGCATGGAATTTATTTTCAATAGCATTTAGCTTCTGATGAGTAAAGCAAGCCAAATGAGATAAATTCTGATTGATCAGTTGGTCTAATACTAAAAAGCTAAAACTCCATTATGCTTTTAACAGTTTTCAGTGTTAGGCAGTAGTGATGTACTGGTAAATGTTTAACAATTCTCCTGAAGGAGGAAAAACAAAGGCCTGATTAGTAGGGCTTGTCAATTTTTGTGGTGTGAATATTTCCACCATGGCTGATTCCAAGCTACCAATGTGATGTCCCCGATCAGGAAGCTGGGAAGAAGGGCAAGCTGGTGAGGGGAAGCCCCAGCACACCATTGCTTTGCCCAGTGCAAGGCTGAACTGTGCTGTAGCCGAGGTCTCCTTTTGGTGGTCATCTGTGCAGCAGGTATTTATCAAGCACCTTCTAGATGGAAGCTTGGTGTATACTCAAGAATAAAAAAGCCGAACATTTGTACTGTTCTTAAAGTCTTCTGAGAAGGTGGAGACTGAAGAGGAACAGTAAACATTTAACACATGAGTTCCATGATTTACTAAAAATTAAGTGCTATGAAAAAGGATACATGGACAAGGGTGGTTGAGAATATGGGTGATGCTGTAATT